>NC_046358.1:85404686-85725624 GCF_004027225.2 Strigops habroptila
ATCTGCACAAAAAGGACATTTTATTTATCATTTTAAGGCAACATAAGACTGCGCTTTCCCGAGAGATGCTCCCTTCCTCGGAACAGGGTGCCCAGAGAAGCCGTGGCTGCCCCATCCCTGGCAGTGTTCAAGGCCAGGTTGGACACAGGGGCTTGGAGCAACCTGCTCTAGTGGAAGGTGTCTCTGCCCATGGCAGGGGTTGGAGCTGGAGGAGCTTTGAGGTCCCTTCAACCCAAACTACTCTGCAATTGTATGATTTTATCAGTCCCCTGATCTGCTTCATCAAGCAGCAGCATGAGAACAGAGCCAAAGGAGATGAGGATATGGTGCAAGAGGGCAATTAATATTTTCCAAATCTCTGAGTTTGGAATCTTTTCATTTCTTTTTCTGCAACAAAAATTTCAAGTATTTTACACGCTGCCCACTCAGCAGTTGGCACACAGCGTCTGCCACGGAGTTATAACTTTTCTCTTCTAACCAACAGGCTTTAGCTAGCTCCCTACTGGAAAGCACGATGTTTTATTAAGGTATCTTCAAGTCAATAAAATTTAGCACAACTAAACCAAGTCACTCTTCACCACCAAATACCAGGATTTGTTATGTAACTTTGAAAACCATTTTCTGCCTCTATTAAGGGGAAGCAAAATCACTGACACTTCACCCACTCCGGAAAGCACCCACTGCTCAGGAAAATAAGGTAATGCACGCCGGAGCTCATTCTCACCCACTGCAAGCACAGAGAAACTTGTTTGTCTCCTACAAGATTCACTTCAAGTAACAACAAATAGCTGAAACTATCACAATTTGGCCTTCTGAGAAGCAGGGGAGCAGACCACAGCTCCAACACATTCTTCAGCTGTTGGTTAAGGCAGAGCTCCATGTAGCAACGATGGTGCAGCCAACGCAGGGGCCACCACACGCCTGGTGCTATCAGACATCAGGTGTGAATGTCACCTGGTGCTTCAGACATCAGAAGCCACCTCTGGCTCCAGAACCTTCCAAGACAGACACAACTGGCAGCCACGAGCACATATGTGGGAGCATCGTGCCCTTCCTGCAGATCCTGCTTGTGGCCCCTGACGTTGGGCAAGGCAGACGCAGCCCCGTCAGGGCACTCCAAGGTTTTCATGTGGTCTGGAATCGGATCACAAGCGATGAGGCTTTTTAATCTGAGGCTGAGCAAGTACTTACTCATCGATTTAAAAGCTGGTGCTGCCCTGTAAGAGCACAACAACTGCAACGGGAAGTATCAAGACAGTTTCACACAGTGGTTTTCTGGATACAGCACCCTGCAATGCACCAAGAGCAGAGCAGGACACAGCAAAGAGCTTCTGCAGGGAAATAAGCTTCTTAAAAACACAACATCATTTATTAATGGTTTCTAATCTTAAGGATTCTTAACAACCTAGACTTTAAACCAACAGGAGATCATCTGGGACTCTGAGGAGTTAAGAGATAGTGATATACTGACTGCCTTTATAGAACTTGGAGCAGGGCAGAAACACTGTTTTGCTTCCTCGCCATCTGCTCACACACAAAACCTCTCTTCTTACTGAGGGTTCCCATAGAGCAATAGAGCTTCTCACCAGCAGCACCAGCCTCACAGACCTCACCAGCTCAGAGCCTGTCCACTGAGACACAACAACTGAAGAAAGTCATTACAAAGTCTTCAACTTCAATTCAGGTCATTTCTCCTTTGGCTTTAGCAATCCGCTTTGAAGGGTACACTCACCAATGGGATTAACAGACCTGCTCACAAAACTTAACCTAGAGCACAGCCTGGACACAATTTCCATCCCCAAGCTCTCCCATTTCTTGCTGTGTTAATGGCAGTCACAAACACACCACCAAGTGCCAAGCCTTACCACCAGAAGCAGCCCCAAACTGAAAACATAATAGCTGCATGTTTTCTATAATTGGAAGTTTGTGCTGTTAGAAAAATCAGATTCCCGCTGCACAAGGCATTACATTGTGTCTGAGTTCCCCAAAGGGCGCAGGAAACAGATAAATACGCAGATACCAAGGAGCTCTGTTGCTCCTGCTGGGGCTGAGCTGTGGTGTTAAAGGGGAAACTGTTGGTTCTTTGCTTATATCTCACATGGAAACGCCATTTCATGAGGTTTTGTGCTGCTGCAGAGCCCATACAGGAGCCCAGGAGTGGCCAAGAGGTAATGAACAGTTTATGTAGCCAGCTCCAGTGTCTCGGTATCAAGCTTACCTCCTCCTTGCTCTGCCTGTTCAACAGCCAGGCTACTACCACGCAGATGTTTAGATAATGCATTCCCTTTCCTATTAGCATACAAGTGCTTTAGCATTCACACACATTTTATTTCAATCAGCCCTTGACAGTTACACAGAGCCCAGGCGCCTGCACATGCTCAGGAAAACAGATCTGCCTTAATTCAATCTCCTCCGAGCCTTTAAACCTGTCATTGAATTAATCTGCCTTCCAGAAAGATCTAAGTCAATTTTCTCATTAAAGAGATCTCGAACTTCATTTGGAGATAAACAGGAAATGTTTAAGATAACTCTTATAAACACTGAAACGAGATTTTGCTTTTCCTTTTCATGAGTACTCAGCTGCAGCCAAATGCCAACCTAAAAGAGGAGACTCTCCCCTGCCCATAAATATGAATGTTATTTCAATGTTGTTTACCACTTTTCCAAAGATCTCTGCCAATGACAACAAGCATTCCAAGCAAATAACGCTTATCATGGGTAACCTTTTAAAGGCTGCTTGGGTGAGCCACAAGTTTTCAAATATTGGGGTCACAACCATTGTTTTTTCCACACAAGAACTAGAAAAACATTAAAGAACTATTTCTTGGATATGAAATGGCTCTGTAGGGTTAATGTTACACTGGTTGAAGTGGTTTGGGCTTATCAGAGATGACTGCACTCTTGTTTTACCACCCTGGATGCTTGTAAAACCTACCTTGCAGACTACTAGCGACAAAAGATGAAGTAGTAAAAGAACCTCTTTAAGTAATGATTCACAGAGCAATTCTGTAACAGACTGGGATCAATGGATAACACTTTAGCAGGAATGAAAAATTAATAACTTGGGGCATCTGCTTTTCCCCATGAAGCACTACTAAAAGTTATCACTTTCCAGCAGGTTTTCCCCAGTACAAAGCAAGCGTAGGCAGCTCCTCACTGAACAATCATTCACTAACAGGCATTTTAACATTTAACGCAATGTAATAAGGATGTTACAACCACACCAATCCCAGCTCATGATTTACAGATTGCCAAGTGGCTTGAAGAAATACTAAATATAGTTCAGCACCGCAGCTTTTATGCAGGGCATGAGCTATTAAAAGATATGTTCAAATGCTCCTGTTGTGCCACAGTAATGTCATGCATACAGGGCCTGGAAAAGCCTACTTGTACACAAGAAGTTGTGTTTAAACAGTGGAAAACTAGTAAAGAAGCTACAGAAGTTAACTTCTTGCATAAAAAAAGACCTAAGGTGGTTTGTGGCCTCCTCCGGATTTCTAATTAGTCAGATCTGCCTGTCCCTGGTTTAAATGACTGCAACAGCCTAAGGGCAGATAGAGTATCTCCTGAGTAGACAGCGAGTATATCCAACCGTCCAGCAGTCTTGACCTGACACGACTCCACCAGCCCTGCACCTTCCAGACCGGTTGGCTGGAGCAATTTTTACCCTGTACCTTACTCTGCTGATTGCACCTGAAAGATGGAAAATGAAATTGATGGGCACGACATCCACAGTTGTGGCCCCAGAGGCAGGAAATCCCAACTCACAATGTCACACAGCCTAACAAGTGCCATTGATTACCAACCCGGTGCTCTGTAAGTAAACAGCGTGATACAAACCCCTCTGTGGACTCATTCCTCACATTAATAAGCATTTGAACTACATAGCTAAGTAATTTGTGTGTCATTTGAAAGCCTTTAATGACAATGCCTCTGAACGTTTATTTTCATTAGAGATGACTGCAGCTATAAAGTGGAATAGCTGCTGAGCTTCTCACCAAAACCTGTCTCCCGTTGTCATTTATAAATGGGTATGGAGCTAAGACAAACATTTATAGATACTGAACAATTACCTTGTTGATGTTCTACATAATATAATCCTTCCCATGATTTCCGAGCCTAACACAGAGCTGATCTGCCAGGAAGAGGATCTGCTCAGGAAGCATCCCAGAGATGCGTCCCACAGCAGGAAGGCAGCATCTCACATCACAAGATGGTACATACAGAAACACATTCCACAACTTCCATTTCGGAACGCACTGTACCCAGATGAAGCACACATGAAATGTGCATATGGATACGCTGGTATCAGTGGATATGAGCCTTGGTCCTCAAAACAGATGAAGGTTTAGAGGAACTAATACATAACTCCCATGAAAAGCAATCTCAGCAGACAGTCTCTGGGAATCACAGGCCAGCTGACAACCAGGAAGTTCAGAATCAAAGTTACTCTTCTCCACTTCCTCCCCTTCATTTTTTAAGCCTCACTATAAGTTCCAAGCTGTTTCCAGTTGCGTAGGCTGGAGCTGGGATAGAGCTCAAAATCAGGTTAGCTTTGAGTGAGGTGTTTGGTGTGAAAAGCTGCTATCTGTCATGGCCAAGGTACCAGTTTATTCTGATGCATTAATTCAGCCCACATGGAAGTGAATTCCCGGTAAGCCGTGACTCTGCTCTGCTGCACGCCCCAGCCCTGCTTCTGCTGACCTGCCTGTGACTCAATGGGAGATCCTTCACGATGACGTGAGAAGGACACATGCCACGAACCAGAGTTTGTTCCCCCAGCTACAGCTGCCCTAAGAAAGCACTGATGCCACCTTGGGCAGTCCCTGTGAAGCACCAGCGTTTGCTGCCACCAGCCAACGAAACCAGAGGGACCAGACTTGAGCTGCCAGGCTGCAGTGAAAGGCAAATTATCTTGTTTCATTTCCCCTTTTTCCCCGGGTTTAGACAGACAAGTAATTGATATTCTGTTTTGCAGGTTAACCAGAGCTTGAGCTGTTCCTCTCAGCAGAAACGCTTACTTGAACCTGCAGCACTTACAACAGATCTAATACATAAAACCTAAGTACTCAGTGGCAGACTGAATACTTGTCTTAAGGCAGCCAACAACATCCACAAGGCAATTACTGCAAAATATTTAACACATCTATTAATTATCCTGGAATCCTGTTCCACTCAGCTAATCCCCTCTTTAATTAGTTTCCTACATATATTTCATAATTCTATAGAATACTATCCATGCAGACTCACAGGCTTCCCATAAATGCCATTGCTCTGCTTCAAGAAAGCTCTTCCCCATCTCTTCTGATTTTCCAGCTAAGGTGTTACTGCTCTGATCCTAAGTCACATATTCGTGGTATAAGGCCAAAGATGCCGACCTTGGGATGTCATTCACACCTATGGCAAGCTGGGTGGGCCAAGTGCTGAATTATTTGAGTTAAATGTCCCTGTTAAAGGGAAGAAAACCACGGTGAAGACATCCCTGATGCAGAGCCAAGGTTTGCTGACCTCATGGTAACATCCCTGTGCTCCCCTCCCCTCCATTATGGTGAGAAAAGCTCTGAATGAGCGAAAAAGCAGCGGAAGATATTCCTTCCAAACACAGCACCATGAAAAGCAGCAGCCAGTTAAAGATCACATTGAAGGGTGCATGTCCCAGAGCAGGTAAGTTCACACCACATCCCCAAGCGGAGAGCCCGCAGAGATGGGGGGACATGACCCCCAGCACAACTCAAGCTGCTCCTCAAAACACCACTTCTCTTCAAGGCATTTATACAATCAGAAGAGTCCTTTTGACACAGGATTTGTCTCCTCACTCTGTCCAAGCATGAAAACTAATAAATGAGTTAAAGCCATTGCAAACCCATCTCGGAGCAGCAACCTGCAGCAGCACCAGACAGGAAGGAAGCACACCACAACTTTATTTTTCTTTTTCTTTTCTTCTTCAATGTTAGAAAATGAAAATATCCACTCCTGGTACCTGGTGCCAGAACCACTCGCCTCTCCTAATGCTGCCTGCAAGATCCCGCTCACTCATGACTGTCGTGGCTCCCACAAGCTCTACAGAGCTTATCACAACCACAGAACACAGCACCACCCAAAATCCCACAGCCTCGGCCCTGATACTTGTAAGTGAAACCAGCTAGAGATCTGTCAATGCTAAGTGATGGCACTTTGGGAAATGAAGTAAGACCCTGGTGACTACTGGAATGCTTGGCCCGTACATGAAACGTAAGGAGAAGAGCAGTACTAAATATTCACCAATTAATTAATAGCACAGTTGATACCTCTTGAAACAAAATGGTTTTCAAGTTAACTTTGATCAGAACCGTAAAATGAACCATTTCTCCTTCTTTGTACAGTGACTGGGCTAATCAGGCTCCATTTCTTGATACACTCAAGAGCACTTACTATCTAGAACACTGTATCTAAGTGAACATCTAATGCAAATGATTAATTTCAACCTCTTTACAGACAATAGTCAGATAAAAACAGTGAGATGATTAACCAAAAAATAGATTAAAAGCAGGTTTGAGAAAAAACAGTGCTCAGTCAGGCACACAAATACTCTGTGCTCTGGGAAATATGGAAACATCTTCACGGCATTCCCACTGTTACAGCTCCTACACATACGGTCATCAGACATCACAAAAGCCAACACAAACCTCCTGAGCCTTGTTTCTTCCCCTCCCATCCCCAAACCACCTCCATAAATTAAGCTTCCTGCATTTCATTAGAATTAGTGCAGATTTACAGTGTTGAAAGTTATTTCAAACATAAGCATTTTTCTTTAACTTGGGAAGCCACAGATGTGAAGGTCAGCAACAAAAGGGTGAGTACCAGCTTGTGCTACCAAGAACACGCAAAGGAACCCCTGGAAGGGTCAGTTTGGTTCATCCAAAGCCCCTACAAACATGACGGTATAATTTTTATATATACAGATAAATATCTACACATAAAAAAGGCAAGAAGCACTGGTCAAAACTTTATAACTACACTTACTCTTCAGAGTCTTCTCACCTCTATTTAATTAAAAGAAAAGTTTGTATGTTCTTGTGTAAAGAACCTCTATGACTAACTTGAGATATTTCATTATTAAAAAATACTTACCTCAGAACTAACTTAAGATACTTTATTATTAAAAAACACAGCAAAGAGAACCAATAAAAATGTGCTTGTATTTAATAGCAACTAAAACAGCGAAGGGAAACAGTTTAATATTACCTACCTATTAATATCAAGCTTATAAAACTGAATCAGTCAGTGTCATTTTAAAGAGTTTTAATGAAAACCAGTTACAGGTTCTTGCCTGTATTTTATCATCACTGTTCAGGACCGAGGCTGCTGAGGCACCCGCAGGTACCTGCTGCAGGAGCAATGATCCTGCACAGACAACCACACCCCGGGAGGCTCCACCGTGGGACGGCCACAGCTCCCACTGGTTCCAGCTGCCTCCAGTCAAAGGTCGTCAGGAGCCTCCCAACCCCTATCCAGCCCTGAACACATCGCCAGCTTTAATTCATTTGCCCCTTGAAGCTGAAAGCAGCCCAAGATGTTTATCCTGCTCAGCACAACACAGATTACTTGAAATTCCACTTGGGATTTGGAGCTGTGGGCCCAACACATGCAAAATAATCACTTTAACAATATACAACAAGAAAAATTCCATTAATTTCTATCAAACATGAATGAACGGACACAAGATGAGCTGGAAGTTCTGCTCTTTAATAGCAAAACCAACGCCCCAGTAAAAATCTCCTACTTAACCATTATTAGCTGACACACTTGACCTGTTTTATATGTATGCAGGCTCCAAAGAAAACAAACACCGTGTGAAGTGAGTGACGGGAGCGGAGACCATGAAAATATAAACTCAGATAAAATGGAAGTTTAGACTTTCAGGACAAGTGCACGCTGCCAGATTAAGCTTTTGCTAAAAGCAGAGAGGAGTTTCTGGGCGGGCAACACAGGACTCTCCTCAGAGGGCAGTGAGGTTGTGCTAAGGGTTTAGCAGGGAGAAGAGCTGCAGGTAAAGGACCCTCCTGGGGTCTGCTCAGGTTTCTCTCCACAGAATAAGGGGAAAGACCCGAATAAGGGGAAAGACCTTCCTGACACCTGGAAATCGGGGGCAGTCAGACCTAAGAGACTTCAGCCCCTTCTGTTAAAGCCCGGCCGCAGAGGATGTGCTCTGTGGCGTGACGAAGGGCCCGGAACAGACCGAACCACACCGCAGGAAGGGACGCGGGGACTCAGGGCCAGGGGACTCGCTGAGGCCCTTCAGTGACCCCCCCCCTTGCACCCACGCTGCCTCCGCCGAGCTCGCCCCACCGGCGGGCTGACAGCACGCACAGCGGGGCACACGGAGGCCCCGGTGCCAGCGGAGACCGGCGGAATGACGCCGCTTCACGGCGGGCTGGGGCAGACACCCGCCCAGGGTCCGCTCCCGGCTCCGAACAACCGGAGCCTCCCCCCTTCCCCAAGGAGACAGAAGCTTTCCCCCCGCCACAGGCCCCGCCGTGCCCGGTGCCCTCCCCGCCCCGAAGCGCGGCCGAGATTGCGGACGGCCTCCGCCCGCTCCCGGCTCCCCGGAGCCGCCACCCGCGCCCCGGCGCCCACCTGCCCACGGTCTGGTTGGCCAGCTGCTTCATGCGGTTGAACTGCTTCTTCATGGCGGCGGCCGCTCCCCGGCCTCCCGCCGGGCTCCCGCCTCTCCGCCGCCGCCGCCGCCACACCGCCCGGCCCGGCCGCCGCCCCGCCCACACCGGAACGTGACGTCACTTCCGGCCCCGCCCACAACTGCGCCTACCGGAGCGGCCGCGCCCCCGGTGAGGAGAGGGGCGGGAGGAAACCCGGATGTCCCGCCTAGAACCCGGATGTTGGAGGGCTAAAGCGTGGAGGGCGGCTCATCTGCCTGCTTCTGCCGCTGCTCCAGGAGCGGCGGCTGGGCCAGGACCCGCCGTCCCAGAGCGGACAGTACCGGGACCCGCCCCGCGACCGACGCTGGCCGGCACCCCCGCGGCGCCATTACCGAGCGTCCCCCAAGACTACCGCTCCCGGCTTCCCTTGCGGTACCATAGCCACTTCTTGGGCGGGGCGATGCAGGTCTCGCTTTCTCATTGGGCGCTGTGAAGATGGATGGGACAGTGGACCAATAGTTGCTGAGCTTCCGTGGGTTGCCTTGCAGACACCGCCCAATGAGGGTTGGCGGGGGGCGGGCTGCAGGGGCGGTGGCGGCAGCGGCGGGCGGCCGAGCCTCGCACGCTCCATGGCGGCCGCTGCCTGTGACGGTGTGTCCTCCGCCGGCATCGACGAGGCGGACGAGGCGGTCCGGGGGACGTGCGAGGACGCGTCCGTCTGCAAACGGTAGTGGTGGGGCGGGGTCCTCGGGCGTCTCCCCGCGCCGGGCCGCCGCCCGACGGCGGTGCTGTGGGACTGAGGGCAGGCGGAGGGCGGCCCGGCTCCCGCATAAGGCGGGCTGGAGGAGAGGGGGAAGAGCCCGTTGTTGTGCGGAGGGTACCCGGCGGCCTGTGTCCGCACCGGGGCCCGAGCGGCTGCGGGGGATAAACCTCAGAACACGGTCGCGTTCCCCTGTGAGAGCGCGGCCTGGCTGCGGTTTGTCCCCTAGGGCTGCCCCGGACAGCCCTGCCCCTGCTCCAGAGCTCTGCCCGGCTTCCAGCTTAGAGCCTGTTTGTGCCGCAGCGTGCGGTGGTGGAATGATGCTGTTTAAAGCGAGGTCAGGAACTTCACTCATTTCGATATCTCAGTTAAAAAACCTTGATGTTTTCCAGACTTCTTGGCCTCTCCTCCTCTGCCCGCCGGGCTGGGAGGGGGTCAGTTCTATTGCCCTGCTGTGCATGGGTGTGAAATTGGCTTCTGTTGTTGCTGCCTTTTGTTCCAGCCTTTTGTTACTGGGGTAGCAGCAAATTGCTGGGTGGTTGTGTTTGTTTTTGAGAGGTTACCCTTTCAAATCAGCTGTAAAGCCAGTGAGTTCTGTTAGAATAGAATAGCGCTGTTGTCTGGGTTAAAGTGCTCTCTAGAAACTCGGGAACTAGTGCAAACAGCTCATAGTATAGTGATGTGTATGAGTAAAGTGCGCTTTGTGTGTGCTCTCGGGAGCTGTGGGCAGACAATTCCTCTGTTTGCTGGGCCCACAAGGAGGAAATATTTGAGATTAAGGTCTGTGCTTGCAGAAGTCCATCAGATAGTGCAGAGGCCATTGAAAAGATGCTTGTTTAATTCAGAAGCAGCTAAAAAAATTAAGTAGACTTTATGTAACTTCTTAATTGAAATAGTTCCATGTGTTATTGGGAGGGTGCTGGCACAGGGTGCCCATAGAAGCTGTGGCTGCCCCATCCCTGGCAGTGTTCAAGGCCAGGTTGGACACAGGGGCTTGGAGCAACTTGCTCTAGTGGAAGGTGTCCCTGCCCGTGGCAGGGGGTTGGAACTGGATGAGCTTTAAGGTCCCTTCCAACCCAAACCAGTCTGGGATTCTATGACTGACTCAACAGATTGTTTTAACCTGCGTCTGCATGTACTCACCCAGGTCAGAGAGTGGCCTCTTCAGCCTGTGTGTGTCTTTTAGAGTAAATCTCAGTGGCTTTATTTCATAATTCTCTCTTTTTTTCCCTCTGCTGGACAGGTTTGCTGTAAGTGTTGGCTACTGGAAGGACCCTTACATCCAGTATTTTGTGAGACAAGCCAAAGAAAGAAAAGCACCTGAAATCAATAGAGGCAAGTTGGCATGAGAATGAAGACAGTGCAAACATGTTCTTAACTGGTTTTGAAGAGCACCAGATAAAACCTGTGTATACTGGGTATTGTGGAGTGTAGGAAATATGTAAAAGAATGAGGAAGCTTTTGATGGGGATAATTCCATACTGTATCTGATATTTTAAATATTATTTGAATCAAAGCTGCTCTTTGCTTTCTGTATTCTTAATGGAATGTCTTTCTGTGTCTCAGTGTGCACAGTAATCATTACAAAGCAATCAAAAGTGTTGATTTGACCCAGGACGTTGAGGTGTGTCTTTGCAACTTGTGCTCACCAGCTAGGATTGTTCTGCTCAGTTCAGGAGAAACTTGACTAAAACTCTTATTTAAATGAATCTGTTTTGTCAGTACATCAGATTTTATTAATAATTAAAACCAAACAAACAAACCCCTTAGGTATGTTAAAGAGTGCATTATTCTTCCTAAAAACACCATTTTTAAAAGGCTACCTAAAAATCTTAACAAGTGTTAATCATTAAGTGAAAACAATAATGAAAAACAAACCTTGTTTCCTGTTGTTAACAGGCTATTACGCTCGTGTCCATGGAGTCAGTTACCTGATTAAAGCCTTTCTGAAGAAGACAGAATGCAACTGTCAGATTGTAAATCTTGGGGCTGGGATGGACACCCTGTTCTGGAGATTGAAGGTAATGATACCTGGGAGTAACTAGCTGGGCTGCACACAAGGATCTGTGTGGATGTCTGGAACACTATTCTGTGAGGACCTGTTGGTGCTGCGTCCTGTAGCAGGATGAGGATTAGTGCAGCCAGGCTGAGTCCTGCCTCAGTCTCAGCTTGCTTACGGTTAGTTTAGGTACCTTTAAACCTCAGTGCAGTTTTCACTGTTATTTACCAAAAAGTGTGTGACAGGAAGCTGACCTCTAGTGGACTTAGAGGAGCAGAGCTTGATGCCACCTTTGCCTGTCCTCTTTAAGCTTTAAGATTTCACTTTTTTTTATCCTATGTTAAACAAGGAATAGGAACCAAAATACAGGGTTGTAGAGGCTCTATTTAAATGTTACATTATGTATATAGATGTGAGTTAATATATGTAAACATATAGGTCTGTCTGTATGCGTGTATGTAACTCTCAAAAATGCAGATTACTCAGATACTATCTGATAGTATCATTCTGACTGCGCACACCTCTAAGTCACCTTCTCGTTAGTATTCACATCTGTAAATTTGGTGTCTGGAAGAAAGCCCAAGGCAGCCAGATGCATTTTGCTTGTTCACAATTCATCGTATTTCATTCAACGGAAGGGAAAAATAATGACTTTGTTTCTGAGAGGTGAAGCTTTTTTTCTTATCTGCATTCCTGTGAAAACTGTCAATACACACTTCTTTTAACTTTCTGTAGCAGTGATTTTAGAAGCTAAAGTGGGGCCTCTAATTTCAGTTCTTTCTCCATGGGAAGAGGTGTGCTATCATTAACATACAGAAGATGGGACCCAGTTAACTGAGTGCTTCAGTGTTCTGGCTGATTCAATCTCCTGTTCAGAAATTCATGAGGTTGACAAGCTAGAACTTGCAATGCAAATCCATCACAAAAGGATTGCTGCATAGGGAGAAACTCGGTACAACTTATCCATCAGGGTGTCAGATAGTGACAACATGAAATGAAGAGGTTTTCCCCTTCTTTGTAGTAGAGGAGTAGTGATGTGTGTGTAGTCTGGCTGGCTGTCTGAGGACAAGTTGTGAAATATGGTCACTTTCTGTGTAACCTTGTGCAAAATGTTCCTGATTCCCTTCTTAGAAGAATATACTGAAGCTGCATGGTAAATGTCATAATAGTTTCCTGTTGCTGTGCTCTTCCAGATCCTGATAATAGGTTGTTGGAATATATGTTTCGGTGATCTGGTGTCTGGAATTGCTGCATTGCATAAAAAGCTAAATAATTTCCATAATACTTAAAGCACATTCTAATGCCTCTCAACTGTTTTTGTTGTTTTAGAGGGGTTTTTAAGCTGTGGGACATGAAGTTATACTACCGTTACAAATGCCAGTGTAAACTAGACCGGAACGGTCCAGGACTTAAGGTTGTATCTTGTCATGTGCATGTGAAACTTGAACGTCCCTAATTCTAGAGTTTCACTCCAATTCTCAGGATGAAAATCTTCTCCCTAGAAAATACTTTGAAGTGGATTTTCCAATGATAATTGCAAGAAAAATACATCACATCAAGTAAGTATGGTGCCTGTGTTTAGCTGCGTGAAACTGAGTGTAATTCAGCAAAACGCCAGGAGTTGCAAGCTACAATTACTTCAGCTCTCTTCTGAGAAACTCAGTTATCTTAGAATGGAGGTTTCATTATGCAGGCAAGTCATACGTGTGGCTCTGCAGCCACTATCCCCCACTGCAGAAGCTGATATGTGGAAGCTTTAGGGAGGCAAGCAGGCTTTACTCTTAATTATGTAAAATATAATGGGCAGGGAAAGCCTCACAATGGTTAGAGTCCATTAATTCATCTTCTCTTACTGTTGAAGACAGTAGTAAATTCCCAGACCTGATGTTCAGGTAGAGAGGTGGGATAGCTGGTGTGATACAGGGGTATTCTGTTTGAACTAATACATGAGGGCTTATGGAGGATGCTTGGAGAGAGTGTCAGGAATTCTCTTGATAGATTACCTCAGGACTTGAGTCATTGGGTCTAAAACTCAACTGCAACTTGGTGGTACTAAGTCTAACTTGCAGACGTTTGTATTTCCAGTAGAGGGCAGAGGTATCTCTTGTCTGTTTTTAACACACACACACACGCACACACACACACATTTATATGTTAAAAAAATCAAATTGTATTCACACTGTTAAACCAGCTTAACTGCTCAGAGATGCTTCTTCCTTCTTCCCACAGATCAAAACCTCCCCTGTCAAAACCAATTATGGAATCCCATTCAGGGGACTCTCTTCTAATAGGTGAGTCATCTTAAAAAGAAGTCTGCAACGTTCTGCAGCACTTTTAAAACTTTTCTGATCATTTTGTTCTGCTATGTGGGCAGGCTTTTAATGTTTGAAATGCTGTTTGGACAGAGAATTGGGAGGGAAGAGAGGCTTTTTTTTCTTCTCTCACAGACTCCTGCCCGTTTGTTCTGTGACATGTTAGAGATGTCTTCTCTTAAAGTGGTTTTAGTCTGCCAGAAAGTTGTTGGGTTTTTTTCTTTCCCTTCTCTGTAGCTTAAGTTAGGTTTTCTTTTCTGCCACAGAAAGAGGAAAGTGCTACTGATAGTCATGTGTACCGGATTAAAATATCTATGGAGTGTTTTCTTCTCTCTTCTTTCTGTCTCATTAAGAGCACAAGTCTTTAAATTTAGCAGAGTCTTCACAGAAGAAATAGAGCCTGCAGAGTCCATCCTCAGGAACCAGAACCATCTGTTTCATTTTAGTATTAAGAGGACATTAGATTCTGTTCGTGGCATGTGGTCTTCCCTTTAGTCTCATTGTGTTAGAGTCAGGACTGTAACTTGAAAACCTCTTTACTTGTGGAAAAATCCTGGGTTCTGTTGAGTACTGTTTTTAGTGCAGTATCTGCTATTTGGGCACTGTAGTAGCTGCTTTGGACCCTTTAGGAGGAACCATGATCATTTGTGTCTACCCTACCAACTAGTTTGTGTTAGCAGGTGTGACCTTGAAGCAGAGCCAGCAGTGTTTTTATGTCCTGTTACGATCACACGTGTAGATGCTTTCAATAAGCACGATTCTAGCTAAGGGTCGGGAGGCTTGAAAGGCTAAGCTTTAAAGCTAAGGCTTGAAAGGGCCCTCCAAAGAGTGAGGAAGAGTGCAAGGAGTGAGGAGGTGCCTTGTGCTGCTGGGGGCAAGGTGTAGGTGCTTCACCCCACGGCTCTTTGTGCTTTAACTTGGATCAGAGTACTGCCACGCACTGACTTGTTTGTGCATTTTAATGCAAATTATGCACATTTTATTGCTGCATATTAGAGGCTCTTAACCTATCAACCTTTTAGATGTCATTTGAGTGGCAGAATTCTCCATCATGCGTTCAGGTCTCAAAAGATGAAAGCCCAGTGCCCCATCTCAGAAAAAGGGCTCCTAAGAACCACTGTGTTTTAGTCAGGAGACCTTCTTATGACACCTCTCTTATATCCAATGAGATCTGCTGTGCTAGCACTGTCGAAAAGGTATCCCTACAAGGTCGATCAGAAGGGTTTGATAGTGTTTGTGCTGCTGAACAGCTGTAGATACGTGTAGTACAGCAAAACAAGTGCCAAGTTATCAAGTTGCAGCGGTGTGTTGTAATCAGAAGCTATTAATAGCAAGTTGCAGCAGCCAACAGCAATTGACATATCACTGTTTGAATGTATTGGAGTGGCTTATTTCTCTAAAGCTGTTTCTCTTGTTCTTTCTCAGTGCTGGGTTTTAAATGCTCTACAGTAGCAATTTTACAGTAACCAGGCTGATGTAGGCTTTACTACACTGAGATCCTTGGGGTGTAGCATCTTGTCAAAGAACTTGGAGCTGGTGGGAGTCTGTTGTGGAATCCCAGTTTGAACTGGCACTCGAAAACCACGGGTCAGTTCAAGAGAAATTCATATGGGAGCTGTCTTTGAAGGACACATTAATGAAGCTGCTTCATGTGGAAGAGCCGCCAGAAGAGGCTGTGGAATAAGTAGATAAATCAAATAGATGAATAGAGATTTCTTCCAGATCTGAAGGAACTTGACCGTGGATTCACTCAGCTACTAACTGGTATATGCCCTCTCATTTTAAAAGTGTTTTAGTACCTGAGAACTGGAAGCTCAGGTTGGCTTCCAATGGGCTCCAGGAGAAATCCAGGGAACTCCAAGCCAGTAAGACTGATGTCTCTACTGGACAAATTAGTAGAAACTCTAACAGACAGAATTAATAGAGCACAGGAGTAATATAATGTGTTGAGAATGAGCCCCCATGGCTTTTGATAAAGTTATGCCTCAGAAACCTATTGGAGTTCTCTGTAAGGGTCAACAGATATATTGGGAAAGGACATCTAATTAATCCAGTGCTTGAATTTAGGAAATGTGCTTTGACAGCATCACTTACCAAAGTGTGCCAAAGAAATTGCATGGTTTTTGTAGGGGGAAGGTACAGCTCTCATATGGATAAAGAGCTGGGGATGGAGGATAGGCATATGCTGTTAATTCTCATTATGGAGGGAGATGGAGATCTGCGCTTAAGGATATGTTATTGTTCAACACCAAGAAATAATTAGGAAAGTGGAGTGATCAGTGAGTGGCAGATCGTTGGCAAGTCCAAACTCTTCAGAGTGGTAAAGAACTGGGGAAGAATCCTGCGAAATTAGTGAGTTGGTGATAAATTCCATGTGGATTAATATCAAGTGATGCACATGGGTGGAAAAAATAGTTAGTGCCTCACATGCAAATGAGACTGTCAATGCTGGATGAATGTTGCTGCCCCCATACGAGATCTGGGTATTAGAATAAATAGATAGGTGAAAACATTGGCTCAGTAACGGGCCAGAAATCCAAATCAAATGTAAGGATTCTTAGAAAAAAGATAGGAAACAGCATAGATGCCAGGATTAGCAGCATGTGTTTGCCTTCTCTTTGTCTTTTCGTTAGGGAGCTGCTGTTGGCATCTGGGAGAGGCAGGATACCAAAGTAGGGGGACCTTTGGTCTGACCGGATACACCTCTTAGACTAATGCAGTGTCCTGGGAATGCCTCCCGTCATAGGGAGCATAGTGGGGCATAAGGAAGCAGCATTTCCAGGTAGGGAAATGTTACTTATTTCAGTTGGTTTTGGGGCGAGATTGTCCTGGCCTGTCCCTCCCCCAAATCAGTTCACAAAATCATAGAATGGTTTGGATTGGAAGGGACCTTAAAGCTCATCCAGTTCCAACCCCCTGCCACGGGCAGGGACACCTTCCACTAGAGCAGGTTGCTCCAAGCCCCTGTGTCCAACCTGGCCTTGAACACTGCCAGGGATGGGGCAGGGATGGTTCCACACTGCTGTCTCATGTATACCAGGAATAATTTGCTTAGATGCTTTGGAATTTGAGTTTTAATATCGATGGACATCGCTCTTTGTTCTCTTCCTGCTTTTCTTCTCACACTAAATGTTTTCATTTCATGAAGCTAGTGCTAATAGACAACTTCATCAGCCTCAGGGCAACATCTGCTTCCTCCTTGCCCTTTAGCCAAAGCAGTGACAGCATGGCTTGCAATTCAAGGGTAGATATCTGTGGCCTCTGCCCTTGAATGCAGCAAGATGGCACTTGTCATTGAACAGCTTTGTCATTTTCTAGAAAGCGTGAGGTCTCCAGGGGAGAGCAGGGAATCTGTGCAGTGATTTGACATTGCTGTGGCCATATCAGGTTAAATAGTTTTCAAAGTTCAATGGCACTATCTGGTTTATGGTGCAGTCACTAGTCTTGGGAATGTAGCACTCCACCTTTGCTACCTTGCAGGTGCTAATTATGCTTTAATGAACTATTACTTTTCAGTGCCACTCGTGTGCTTCCTGCCCTGTCTAGACCAGTTGGTTGGTTGAACTTCCTTTTCCTAACATTTCCAAACTTGCTTGTGACCAGTGCAGACGTCAGGGGTGTTGGTGACTTGCGTTGGGGATGATCCTACATGTGCAATGCAAGCTAAAATGCCTTTGTGTTTTGACACATACCCTGTTCTGATGCTGTAGTTAAACAACCTGAGTAAGTCTTTATCATGGCTGTGAGTCTGCAGAATAGGTTGTATGGGCTGGTTGGTTGTAAAGCTGCTAAAGATACCTTAGGATGAAAATCCTAATGAAATCAGTTTGAGTCAATAGCATCCTGCATGCTGTCTCTTGGAAAACCTCCAGGAAATTGTTTCACTGGATTCTTGTAGCAGAGGAAGCACTGTGCTTCGTGCTCCTGTGATGGGTTCTGTAGTGCTGCTTCAGCAGATGTGTCAAGGTAGCAGGTGAGTGCCTGAGGGCCACTGTAAAACAGCATTTACTGGCATGTTCTTGTGGAGAAAAACTTTATTGCAGTAAGGTCAGAAGGCAACTATAAATAACTCCTGCTACTCTTCAGGTACTGCAATGATGTCTAAATTTGAACCGCTTCTATTGTTATTTCTGTGCAAGAGTCATGGAAAATACACATCCAAGCGCTATGAGCAGAGCAAAACCTTCTCTGCTGTGTTATGCACAGATAACAGGAGCGTGCACCTTGGCTGAGAGTCTCTGTTGGGTGGAATGGGTGGGCTGGGGTGGTGGGGCTCGTTTGCTTGCTCTCCTTCACTCATGGAATCCCAGACTGGTTTGGGTTGGAAGGGACCTTAAAGCTCCTCCAGCTCCAACCCCCTGCCACGGGCAGGGACACCTTCCACTAGAGCAGGTTGCTCCAAGCCCCTGTGTCCAACCTGGCCTTGAACACTGCCAGGGATGGGGCAGCCACAGCTTCTCTGGGCAGCCTCTTCTCCCCTCCATTGTATTTGTCAAATGAAATTGGAATCTGGTATTTCTCAAACCCTCATTTCAGACAAGTACAAGAGAAAAACTTTGCACATAACTGACACTGCTGAGTGTGAGCATCATGAAACCATAAGGTAGCTCCATGCTTTAGAAAAGAACATCATGACCAAACAACTTTGCTAAAAACCAACATGAAGTGTTGGTGCCTAGCTTGGAATTAGTGCTTGGAATGCGGGATATTCAATGGATTAAGCCACCAGATGTTCCTGGTATCCCAGTGTTAGGGCAGTTGGTCTGAGTCACAACAAGGTGGCCCTGGTTATTTGAAAACTGCCACTGATGTGGGTGTTAGTGCAGCGTGGGGGGGGGGGTCTCCATCCCAGCCAGGAGGGAAGGCAGTGGTACTCCTGGCAGCACAGCTCTGCTGGAGCGTGCAGGGCTCTCCTCTGTGCCCAGGTCCCTGTGGCAGATGCCTTCAGAGGGGTGAGATTACAGTAAGAAAAACAAGTAGGGTTTTAACAGCAAAGGAATTGATTCAGTTAAAAGAAACTTTTTGTTCATAAGAAGAAATCAATGGAGACCACGTGCCTGTGTTGCCAAGCCAAAACTTGCTTTTTTCCTTCCAGCTGCTCAGTAGAGGCAGGTATTGTAAAACACGCTTGTACTAACGCTGCTAAGTCAGGGCGGCAGCATATTTTCAGTGTTTCATACTTAGAACATCAAACTCTGCAATAAAGTAGAAACTGGTGCCAGACCATGTACCAGTACATCATTTTCTGGGGTGTTTATGGCTGTACTTGGACTTTTAGCCTCCAGGCTGGGAACAACAGCAACTCCAGCTCTCAGCAGCTTTGCAATGAGTGTCTGCTATTGAGTCTGAAGTGATGGAGCTGTTGTAAGTCTGATTTTAAAATCTTGAAGTTATTTGTCTGGTTAAGTATGATCTCTTTGACTTTAGCTATAAAAGGACTTTTTAATGCCATGTACAGACCAAAGGTGGAAGCTAGCAGGAAATCTTACAAGGAAGTTTGGAAGAGGTTTAGCTTAAACTCTTTCCTCTTGCTTTTTGTCCTTGTGCCTCTCCTTGCTTTTTAAAATTGACCAATGTAAATTCCATATTTTTCCCTGAGATTTCCTTCAAGATAAAAGTATGGATCATAAATGTTGAAATCTATGAATTCTGGAAGTATTAAATGAGGTGCTTTCAGATATGTGTAAAGTGTACAATTTTTAGCAATTGTATCGGCTTGTGTGTACTGCATGCGCTGCTCTGCCTCGGTACTATCTGTGCTTGTGTTTGCCAACAACCATCAATGGAGAGTAGAGGGAAGCTGGCAGCAAAATGTGTGGAGGAACAAGAACATTCTGTTTGAATGGACCAGAGGAGGGGAACCAGACAGCCGGATACTGGGAATGGGAGTGAAGTGATTGCGTTTGGAGTGAGAGGCTTCTGAAGAGAGGAGGACAATCTGTTCCTCGTCAGCTTTCTTGGCCTTTCTGCTGCAGGGACTCCTGTGTTAAGGCATGAATATATTCGCCTATAAGGTTTGAAGACTATTTCCACTGATCCAAATCACCCTTAAAGAAACCTGTTCCAGTCTGGTGTTGGGTTGTTTTTTCCCCAGTAGTTAACTTTGAATACCCAGGCTATGGCTACATGGCTGCTTATTTTCACTTGTCCACAGCCTCCACCTCCAACTGTCCGTCTGCTGGGCCGCACAGCTTGGTGCTGAGGATCTCCAGGTTGCTTCCTTTGGTTGTCCCCTCTCCCACCATCCAAGGGCATAACAGAAGCTCTGTGGGGTTTGTGCATGTATCATAGGCTTATTAAAACCAATGTTAGGAACGGTAGTTGCTTTTGGAGGGTAGTTTTCTAACCTGCGCTTTCCTGTTCTTCAGTCATAAAAATGCTTGAATCAACGTGGTGTGAGCAAGAGACATTTAGTTCCACCTCTGAAGTGTCTGTACTACTGCTGTTACTGGATCACTTTAAAACTGTTGTTTATTTCTGGTTATAATGATTGTGTTTGTGTGGCCAGGTCAGTGAAGCTGGACAAGAAGATTGCGTTCATTTCATACTAATTGTGGTGCTGATGCTCGCCGTGTGCTCTCTCTGGACACCAAACCAATCACTATACAAATACTTTCCTGTGTGTGGTGAGGGGTTTTTGTGTGGCTTTTTTTTTTTGATGCCATTATCATGGCCTTGATGTAATAACTGAAATAGAAGGGAGTGGGAAGTAGTAAAGCTATTACAGAACATGCACATGGAAAAAAGCCTTGACTCAAAATGTTGAATCATTTGCTGCACAACTTTTTTTCTTTTTCTCTTTTTTTTTTTTTCCCCCTGTAACTCTCCATGAACTGTTCTGCCTTCTCTATCTGGTCAGAAATGTTGCTGGGAAGATGGCTGTTGTCACTTGCTAGTGCCATTTTCAGTTGCTCACTTGAAAACTAAATGGAGGTGCATCTCCCACACTTTGAAGCACCGCTTAGTTTAAGAAGTTGCCTTTTCCCTTCCACCCCTCACTTTTTCTTTCCTCTTTTGTTTCCTTTCCTGCAATGGAAAACCCTTTCATCCTGCCTCTTCAGCCTCTTGGCTTCTCTGGCTCTCTTCATGTAGCTCTTGACATCTGCTCCTGTGTTAGCATTCAGGAGCCGTGTCTGGCTGCAGCTGATCCCAAGCTTGCCACTGCAGGCACGTATGGATTGGCCACTTCAAACTCTCACCCTGGGTTTTTCAGTGTTTAGCTTATTTTATCTCCTGCTCTATCATGCTCATATGGTAAGAGAAGAAGCTTTGTGCTTTTCTGTCCTAATGGCTTCACTCTAGTAAAGCTGAAACGTGAAAGAATAATCTGATCTATGCCTGCAGAACTTTGGTTTTAAGTGGGTTTGATGCTGCACGTGCAAAGTGCTTTCTATGGGGGCTGGGCTCATCGAGTGCAATGCATTGCAACTGGTTGTCAGAATTATTGATGGCAAGATGCTCGTGTTGCTGCTGGCTTCCTTCCAGTTCTGCTAGAATGGCAAAGCATCTTTTGACTTCAGTGTTAGTTCCTCCTCCATGTTGGAAAGCGTTTGCAGGAGCTTGCTGCCTGTTGTAGCCCAGGGTGAATATTTGTTTCTCAGAATAGCTTTTCTAACTGGACTCTAAATACCATTGCTAGAACCTACAAAAAGGCTAAATGATAACTTCTTTTGGCACCAAAATCTGTCGGATACCCATATACACTATATAGCTGTCTGTATCGTTAATTTGTATAGCTGTATCTATTGTTAATATTTGGAACATTGTTACTCTTAGTTTTTTCAGGAATTTATATACTTTTTTTAATGTAGCTCTTCATGTGCATACATTGGGTCATTTAAAAAGACTTTACAATCAAAACAACCCCCCACACCTTTAATCTTCACATTTTTCTTCTCTCTGCATTCCTTGAAACCATGGTAACGGGTGGGATAACCCATCTGCATTAGAGTGGCTGCCGAGTGAAGGAGGAGGCTTGTGGCAGAGTCTGATGCTGATAAATCACCATCTGTAAACCACAGCAGGCAGGTAGAAGGGCAGTTAGCGCTCTAGGAAGAAGAGTTTGCTGTTGATGCTAGGTATAACAGATCACACCTCCACTTGAAATCCACGTATTCCTGTGTAATTCATCGTAGTTGCTAATTTCCCCATGCCTCCTGTTTGTAACCTTTAGTCTCTCAACATTTTCAACTTGCAGATTCTCACAGCCTGGACTCCAGTCGATATTCCATACAAGGAGCAGATCTCCGTTTCTCATCAGAGCTGGAGGAAAAGCTAAAGAAACATAACCTGGATGTACAGTAAGATTATCTTCACTTTTAGGGGGTTTTATGAGGGCTCATGAAGTGTACTGGTGGGAGTCAAGTCAGGCTTGGGCATACAGTAGCTGCATCCAATGCTCATTATGCCATTTCCATGGTTACTTTTTCCTGAACCCCTGGAGCAGAAGGAATTGTTCAGACACCTCTTGCAGCCTCATGGAGCCTGCTGGCACTGTCAGGGCTGCTCTGGAGCTCCAGGGCTGAAGCAAGGTTGTTCCTTGTGTGGCCTACTCTGCAAACTGTGTTTTCATCCTTCCTGGGAAGATCAAACATTACAGAGCTATTTGCTCCTTGTTCTTAAAGCACTATGGGGAGTGAACCATGGCTTCTGTGAATGGTTCTCTTTGGGGTCTGTGATCTTTTCACACAAGTTCAAGCTCTTGTTGCAGAGCAGGAAGCTGTGATTCCTTCTCGCTTTCCCCATCCCTTGCTCTGGAGGGGATGAGTTCCCACAACAGCCGTTTTCTGCCTCAGAGCTCACTCGAGTTTTTTTTCCTCTACTTCATGAATCAACTCTTTTGGAAATCTCTAAAAGACTTACCCTTTGCTTCAATTAGGTTGAAATTTAGTCAATAGAATCACAAGTTATTCAAGGGGAATCTCTAACTAGAAATGTTTCCAAATGTCATAAATCGCTTTTTGAAAGAGTTGCTTCAGTTGCATTTAGTTTCAGTGCTGAATGATGGGCAGTACCTAGAACAGCGAGCATGTTCCACCCCATGAGCTGTATGAGTCAAGATTTCTGGGAGCTCAGCTGCTAAAATGAAGAATAATTCTGTCAGTCTTCAATTATTTCAGAGTTTTATCTTTGTAATTATTTTCTGTTGCCTCCACTTAACCCTCCTGTTGTTCCCTCCACCTTTGACAAGTGATTGCCATGGAGTCCTTTGAGAATTGAACTCCAGAACCTAATACCTGGGGGTTTATTGTTCAAGCATTAGGCTTCTGGAAGGGGCAAGATTTAAGTTTTCAGAGTGGATGATGGACATACCTTTCAAATATAAGATATATAAATAGCAGCTATCTGGCTGGGTGGGAGAGAGCATATGGGCAAGCAGAATGCATCAAATTGCCATTTAAATCTTTACACTTCCATCCTCTGAAATCTTGCCTTGCTTGCCTACATTGCTGCTCCTTGTGGGATTTCTCTTGCTTCTAGTGACTTTTTTTTCCTGTTCATTCTAGCAATTAAAAGAAAACTCCATAATTCTGAGCAAAACTACTCGTGTAGATGTCTATTTTTCTTTCTCTGTGGATGGAGGGGGAAGAGGCAATGTGCAAACTGTAGATTGCATTTTGCTAGATAATAAAGTGGAGCTTATTTTGCAGATACTGAACACATTTGTCTAATTAAAATTCTTCATGGAACTTCTTTAAAGAGAAAACTTTTTCCATTTTTATTCCTAATTTAACTGATCTCTGAAAGAGAGCACATCATGTATACAGGGAACAGTTCTTCTGCAGAATGACTTTCAATATGCACTTCAGTTCATGCACACAGCTCAGAGAAGACTTAAAGAATGCACATTCCTCTGTGTTTGCAGTGTGGCTGATGATGGGGAGATTGTTTCCCAAGGTCTGTGTTGTAACCCCAGGAGTCCCCTTTGGTTAATTCATTGACTGATAGAAAACCCAGTTCTAGACAACTTAAGGGATTTTATTCAGTCTTAAATGTGTAGTTCATAAAAAGGGCAGCTCTTTTAAGAAATTTTGGGGGCATAAAATTACTGGCTTATAATTCTTTATAGATTTTTCTTTTACTAGAAGCAGTTCTCTTGGTTTTTGTTCCCAAGTTTGCCAACGCTGCTGGTAGCAGAGTGTGTGCTGGTTTACATGACCCCGCAGCAGTCTGCAAGTCTCCTCAAGTGGGCAGCCAGCACCTTCCCGGTGGCAATGTTCATCAACTATGAGCAGGTAAAACAAAACTGGCACTTTTGGACCTGAGTTATTGTCATCAAGAGTTGGAGTTCTGCTTGTGAAATAGGAGTGGGCCATGTCCTTTTGTATAGAGAGCAGTTTCTGCTGAATTCCTGCAGTAATGTGTTTTACCTTGGAGATGGGAAAGCTCATTGTATACAATATAGAGCTATTCTGAAAGACAATTTGTGGATTATGTTGAACCAAAGTGGTTGAGACTTAATCCATATGTGAAGAAAACCGTAAAATATTGGTTTAACTAAGATGGAAGAAAAGGAAGTGGTGCTGAATGTTGGATGTGAGTTTGTAACATTACATAATTGCCTCTCTCTGTTCTTTGGCAAAGGGGAGCAAAAATCACATCAGCATGAACTCAGCTTCTCTGTATGGAAGTAAAATGCTGCCTTGGGGGAAGTAGGTGGCTCCAGGAATTAGAAACAGGATCTTCCAAGCTGTAAATCACTGCTAGGGAGCTGAACCAAGTTGTCGACAACTTGAAGCAGAGTCAGTTTTCAGTGCCCAGTCCCTGTGGTACCACTGTCACCATTAAACTAGCTCTTGACTTGTAAACCTGAGGTAGCTGAGGAGATTGTGGCAGTGGGAAATGAGACCTGGTGTAAGATTCTGAAGCTTACTTTAATGTTATCCTGTACATTTTGTGACATGGACAATTCAAGAGTTTAACCAAGTTACTGCTTTTCACTGGGATTACATTCTTTTCGGAAGGGGGAACACTTTTGTCTCCTTCTCTACCTGAGGTGAACATGACAGACCGGTTTGGACAGATCATGATTGAGAACCTGCAGAGACGACAGTGTAACCTGGCTGGGGTGGAGGTCTGCAAGTCCTTAGACTCTCAGGTAAAAGGGGCACAGAGCTCTGTGTGTGTTTGATGTCAAACTTAGCCTGTTTGTAACTTTTGCCTCTGTGTGTGCACTGTAAGGCTCAGAGCAATGACCAAAGCAGGGCTGGTGGAGCAGCTGCTACCTGATGAAATCCTTTCTTATCCCCCTTACACGCTTCCCTGTTATCATGGTTGCTTGTTATCACTTAGTTTGGTAGCTGTACAAGAACTGCAGCAGATCAGAACACAGCTCCATCTATCCCACTGTCCTCTCAGCACAGAGGTTAACAGCAGATGCTTAGAAAAGAGTGTAAGAGCTCTTCAAAGAACAGGTCAAGCAGATGGCGTACAAAATCCTTAGGGGGAAAACTGTTCTCTGGCATTTTTCCTTGAGTTGTCTGAAAACTGTGCTGCTTGTTTACTTCACAGAGGGAGCGATTGCTGCTAAATGGCTGGGAAACTGCACATGCCATTGATATGATGAAAGTGTACAGCTTTTTGCCACAGGCCGATGTCAAAAGGTATTACTGATAGCTTGCTTGGAGCCAAAAGTCATCTTCAGGTGCCATTTCCAAGGTAGTTCACTTCAATATGTAGTACGGGATCCCCTAGTATAACAGAGCGGAGGCTGTGTGCAGATGCAGAACATGTCTGAGTGGAGCTCTGCAGAGCCTGAAGGCTAATGCCTGGAGCAGCATTAATGATCCAGAGGGTTATTGCTGCCAGGAGTAGACTGGCAGTGCTGATGATTTATTCGGGTGTGATAGAAAGCATCTTATGACAGCAATTTGCAGCTAGAAGATGCTACAGAAATGCTGTATTGAGTTTTTAGAGTAACTAAGGTGGTTCTTGTGGATATGCAGCCTCCACAACACTAGAGATGTGGAGTGGAGTCCTAAAATACACTCAGAACAGGCAGCCGCTTTTCATGTCCCCAGGGGAGATGACATCCAGGTGTTTGCTCCAGTCTCACAGGCCTGGGTGAGACTACTTATCTGTTTGCATTTTTACTACGAGTGGAAAATGGCCAGGCCTGATCTTCCCTCCCTTCTTTCTTGGCAGCATATTTAGGTAATGAGCCAAGGCAGGGCAGTAATGTAGAAGCTGTGACCTGGTTTACTGTGCAGGCAAAGAGAGAGAGGGAGGAGAAGTGTGCCCAACAGTGTGGTGTGATTATTTCTCAACAGATGGGTGCATCTTCCATTCATATCATCATCATGAGCTAGGCTGCTGGGTCTGTAGACAGCTTAGTACACAGAGGGTATAACTAAAGGCTGTTGTAACAGTAACCTGCATGGATTTTAAGTTTTTTGCATTAAAGAAAAGCTGAAAAGGGGGAAACTGGTTTTAGTGAGTAACTTCTCAGGTATAGAATATAGAATATGAATATAGAATATAGAATATGAAGTGTGAATTACTCCGAGTCATTCATTAACTATGGTTGGAATTTGCCAAACAAGTTACCTTGGTCAGAATAAGTGTTCACATATGGGGATTTCTCAAAGCATGGAACTGAACAGGTGAGACTGGAAATCATAGGTTGTTTAAATGGGAACACCGACTGTGTGACTGCACCATATGGCACTTATGGAGAGACATAGCTTGTGCTGTTTTCTTGCAGCATTTTTGTCTACCTCAGATCTGTTCAGCTCCTTCCTTGTGCTCCAAATGCCAAGAGATAGGTTACGTAAACTCTGTCCCTTGGTATTAATGAGGCAAATAATGCTTTCTCTTTATGAAAGTCCTCACAGAAGTGGTCTTCTGCAGCACTTGCACATCTGTGAGGAACTTTTGCCCCACTTCAGATCCCCAGTAGCAGCCCTTCCAAATATTTAGCATGGAAATTAAGCACTCTGGTATTCAAATAGAGAGAGGAATGTGCCAGGTTAAACTTTTTAAAGCAAGCACAGCTTGGGAGAAGTTCTCCCATTTGTTTGGTGGAAGACATTCAAAGATCTTGCTTTAAGAAGCCTAGGCAGGAGCCATTTTAGGAAAACAAATCCTCAGCTCTTGTATATGCCATTTGGTTTGTGCTTCATCATGAGCTCATGTGGGAGAGTTGTTAGAACGGCACTGGTGTACCCATCACTCTTCCAAGACATAATATGGACTTGTTATTGTCTGGAGAAAATACCATCTTCGACTGTTCGCTGTAATCCTTTGGTAAAGAGAAATCTCCTTCCATTAGGATGTACTAGTGTGTCTGCTTACATCCAGCAAGACCAGATACATGCAGCAAAAGGGGTTAGAAGGGCAATTCTGGTATTTGTGAGAAGTTGCACAGATGAGTCCCTGTGAAATGACATGAAACTCTAGGGCTGAGAAATTGGAAGCATCTTGTGGGTCACTTGTTTCATTCATTGACAACAAAGGCTAGGAGTAGAGATATCTTCATTATGAACAAATACTTGTATTAATTTACTACAAGGGTAACTGCCTTATTTACCATAGTTTTCACATGAAAGAGTACATTAAAAACTGTACTGAGGCTCCAGCTTGAATCACAATTTGTATTTTATCCCTACAGGATAGAAGGACTTGAATTCCTAGATGAAAAGGAGCTGTTTGAACAACTAATGCAGCACTACTGCATCTGCTGGGCTTCAAAGGACAGGAGTAATCTGGGTAATGTTCTCCAACACTTAGGAGGTGACCCTTCACATTGAGATCTGATGTGGGAAGGCTGCGACTGTGCACACCAGATATGTGACAGAAGTGCCCCACCGTAGGAATGGGGTCTGCTGCTGTGTCACTGGGGCTGTGAACACCTCCCAAGGGGTGTTTCATGGCTGTTTCTCTACAGCCTTTGGGGGTTTGTATAAGGCATCTGAGTTGCCCAACAGGAAGCCCATACAGTAGAGGGGAGTTAGAATCCTTACACTGAAAGATGCCGTATGGGTTACCATAAATAACTGCCTGCTTTATACTATCAGTGCTAATTGAGAGGTTTACAAATCCCAGGCATGTAAAGCACCATATGGGCACACAGTATATGAAATCATGGTGTCCTGACAACATAAAAATAAATCTGGATTCCTTAGCCCAGTCTTCTTCTGCACTGGCCCCAGTTACATCCACTTGAGACTTATGTTTTCCATGCTCCTTTCTCCTGGGGGAGAAAATTCCCTCAAGAATTGTGGTTCAGGGGAAGGATGGGTGTCTCCAGCCATTCTTTGTCCGGATAAGAAGGACAACTCTGTTGCAGGCTCAGTTTTAGCTCTATTTCTGTCTGCAATTTCAGGGACTTTAGTCTTTCTAGAAAACTTCTCTACCCACCGTTTTATCCCTGCCTCCTCCCCTTCTCTGCCCTTCTCTTGCTCCTGACAAAGCAGTATTCAGGAACAAATTCTATTGTCTGCTTCTGAGCAAATGGAATAGATGTAATTGGCTGAAGCTGTGCAGCCAGACTGAGCAGCAAAGCATCTGATACAGCTGGTAAAACTAGATCTTCAGTACCCTGCTGTAACAGAGATGTGAGCTTGTGGTGGTGTCTGCTGGCCTGAATCCACAGCTTTGATAGTGTTGAGCTGCAGAAATGCAGTTTCCATTTGATTTCTTATGACTAAAAGGCGATGACTGTAATACAGAACTAGAGGAGCTAAGGCCAAAATGTTCCTGTGCTCATAGCAGCCAGTATTCCTGGGACCTCCAGCATTATTCTTTGCTGTGATTAGAGGAAAGTTTAGGCCAATTTTGGGTGCTGAGCTTGTGTTACAGCGTGCCTTAGAAGTCAAAAAAGACAGATCTCAGAGGAGATAATCAAATGTCTAATGCATGGCTATGCCTTAATCTAAAGCAGCTTTCCTTTATCCAGTGTGAATTCACTGCCCTCTTTAATGGTACTTTCCTCAGCTTTCTCTTTTTAAATGTCATGGGCAGACACTGTGTTGTTCCTTCTGTCACGAATAGCTTCAGTCCTCCTTCAGATTGGCTTGTTCACATTAATTGCTGCATCACAATCAGAAAAGGGCTAAAAAAGTACAGCTCAACCTGTTTCCTCATTTCCTCCCCTCCCACCAAATCCTTCATGTTTAAGTTGAAAAAACCCCCAGAAATTCTCAAAGCATCCTTTTTCCCATGTCTAACTGTCCTAATAGTAGTGAAGTACAGGTAGTATAAGAATAAACACTTGTTTCTCTCCACACCCCATTCTCAAACAGGGCTTGCAAACATCGCGTTCTGATGGGTTTGCTGGAGGGAAGCTGAGCCCAGAAGCCACAGTGACTGCCTTCTGCCTTCTACTGGAGACAAGATCACAGAAATGATGGGACTTTGCATGTGCCAGCTTCCATCTGGCCTCTGTGCGAGCAGTGCCAGTGCAGGAGGTGATGGGTGCTGCTGGTGTCACTGCCCTGTTGGCTTTTGGTAGTTCTCATGGATTGTTGTCACCCATTGTGAGCAACTGTTACCAGGCAAGACTTGCCCCCCGTTCCCAGATACACAATGATGGACTTCCATAAGATGTCAGTAGTTCCTGTTTAAAAGCTTGCCTGCCTTAGTTTAAAACTGGAAGTGAAGTGTTCCTGGATGATACCATTTCCCTCTTTTTGTCTTCTTGTGGATGTGTAAAATGTATTTGTGACAGGAAGCTGGAAAACCCACGCTGGTGAGCTGCGTTACTGGGTATCTCTGCACTGTGCATGGCTGATCATGAAGGTTAAATCCTGTTCATTTTCATTCTGCTGAGGTTTAATTTTTATGAAGAGTCACCATGTCAGCTTTCTCCAAGCTTTACTGTTGCTGCAGGGCTCTCGCTCTACTGGGTGTGTTCTTGTAGGGGAAGGCTGAAAAGGGAAAGGGAGCTGAGCTGCTCGTTCAGTGATGTACAAGAAGCTGGATGATGTCAAAGTAGGCTTTATTTAACTGGGAAGGGCTTAGCTTGGCAGTTCACACTGGGCTGGTGAAGGTAAGAAGGAGATGACTCTAAATTTGCACTGCTTCTGGTAGTATCTTTACACCAGTTTCTCATTCTTCTTTCTTTCCCCTTAAAAGAAACAAAACTAAATCCCAACAGCAGTGAAAGACCTTTCCCTATTGTTTGAAATGGAATCTTGCAACCTTCCTATGAGAAAATAAATGTTTAGTATTTATAATTTGCCTGGTGTCTTACTCATTAGAAATTACTTATTTATATCTGGTTTAGTGACTGCGGTTTTCCTCTCTCACCAAAAGCCTTGCCAAAAAGAGTATCTTTTTAAAGCAGTTGCAGGCATAAGCAACCATTTTCATGCTGTGTGTGACTTTCTGTGGTGTGGGAATACCTGGCTTTGGAAATAGTTGACGTGGGCTTGGACTGGAGATGTGGGAAGGGGATTATTGAGATACCAGGAAAAGCAATGAGTTCTCAGAAGTGACAGTGATAATTGCAGAGGAACAGAAGCAGTAAAAGGAAACAGCCTTCCCTGCACTGCCCTCCTCTCCATCACTGAGTTTAGTCACTGGCAACAACAGGCCTCCTGCTGTCACCTTTGTGTCAAGCTGGTTTCTTGAATGCCAGGGCCCAGAAATACAGTATTTGGTTCATGTTCTGCTTGGTCTTTGGAGAGCGTTCACATAAGCTCTGTGCCCCCAAAGGGAAGGGATGGACTGTGCAGTTATGAAAGGAGCTTACAACCTTTGCTTCCTAGATAACAATATCAATGGTATGCTGATGCCTGCACATTTGAGATGTTTGGGCTTATCTGCGCCCCTCTTCCATGGAAGAGGTGCATGCAGGCTGTGTCTGCAGTAGTGTTGAGCCTTTCTCCCTGCAGATGCAGGAGACCAGGAGGACATGTCTCGTTTTTTCACCTTATCATCAAAGTGCTTTCTTGAGCACAGCATCTGTAACCAGGGACTGCAGGGTTTGCCTCTGGGTGGTTTCCCATGCAGTTGCCTGCTCCCTGGGTTGGGAGTAGACTGGTTCTTGGGAAGCAGGGGCAGTTATCCTGCTGCATTCAGTGGCCTGCAGCTTCTGGGTTTTACCTTCTGGTTTCACACTGTTGTTAAATAAAACACTAGAGTGTTTGAATATTTCTCATTCCCACTGTGCAGCTGCTCTGCCTTGCTGCCTTTGGTATTCTGCTCCTTGATCTCTGTCCACAAACAGCTTTGATCTGACTTGCTGGCATTAGCATCACCTCTGTTGGGTGCTGCACGAGCACCTATGGGACATGGTGTCCTGAAAAACCTCTTGGTTTGAATTAGCATACAGAAACTATCTGAAATAGCTGAGTCAAAGGTGCTAAAATATGAAGATGAGAGAAACAAGACAATGTGTAATGTCACAGATCTGCTCATAGCCAAGTTTGACATGTTGCCTGACAGTTAATCTCTCTGTTAGTAAGAACAAGGGATTAAAGAAACTTAAAACCCACCAACAAACCAGAAGCCCTGTAACACCCTCTGCACTGCAGGAGTCTTGTGCAGTGACTAATGCTTGTTCTGTGGCAACAAGACTATCCTGCTGATTCCTTTTAAATAAGATGAATACATTTTATTTAGTAGTGTAAAAGCCCATCTCTACTATCAATTTAATTTTGGCAAGACCCCTCTTGAGCCTCTTTATGAGGGGGAGCTGAGGTCTTACCTGCTCTGGAACAAATCAGTTGCCTTTGAACCAGCTGACATCTGAGATGCAGCCTCTGAGCTGTTGAATTTGTCATATCAATGGGCCTTGAATGCGGCTCGCTACAGGAGATGGTCTTGTGCTCTGCCAGTCGTCTTTGTTGTCATCTCTGTCATAGCTTAATCCTGTCTGTGTTGGGAAATGATGTCTCTGCCAGCATGAGGCAGATGCTGTTGGAATTGCTGCTCATCAATTTCTATTTTAGGTCCCTGTCTAATTTGTTCGTCTGAGGGAAGCACTGAAGGATGTGGCACAGGAGCAGAGCCGGTGCCGTGGGATGGAAGGCACGATGGTGCCCTGTTTGCTCTTCCTCTAGATGAGTCTGACTCTTGCATCCGTTCAGCTAAATGGGTGAGCATCCAGCTGGGAGAAGGGGAGCCATTCCTGCAAGAGCTCTTCAAGAGTCTCTCCTAGCTCTGTTGGCAGCAGTGGTGGAGGAAGTAGGTTGCCTTGTGCTTCAGGGTTTCAACAGGATCAAAGGGGTTTGCGATCCCTGGCAGCCTGTGTGGGCAGTCTGGTTCTTGTGATTACACTAAGTGAAATCAATCTTTCGCCTCAATTCAGGGAGTATTTGGGTTTGAGAGTGCCTGGTGCTGCTGAACAACGCTACTTGGCTGCAAAGTAAAAGGCTGAGAGAGGTTTTCTAGCCAGGAGAGATGGCCTTTGCCTGCTGCTTGCTGTGCTTTGTGTGACTTTACTTGTCAGCAGCAGCTCCATTGAGCTGCACCGTGAATCTCTGCCTCTCCTCTGCTCCCAGCCCAGCCTTTTGCCTGGGTTATTGGTACTGACAGTGCAGCAAAATCCATCCCTGCAAATCCTTTGTTTAAAGGGGAAAAAGAAAATCATTTAAGCTTGAATGAACTGCAGGATGAAAGGCATTGTTCCAACTGTGGAGCTCAAGCATTCCCTTCGCAACCTCCGGCCCCACTGGCAGCTTCCCCTGATGCTCCAAGGGTTTAGCCTGGCCCTGCTTTCTGGTACCTGTCCTTGGTAAGGGCACAGCACTGTCCCCTTCGCCACAGGGATGTCCCATACTGGCCTTGTGTCGAGCTCTTGTCTCTGTGTCACAGCCATACCTGTGTCAGTCTGCTGCGGATCACTTAAAAGTACTTGAACAAGCTTCCTCTTTCCCACTGAATGTAGTTTCTATATCTGTAAACGTAGTAACAGCAGGAGATTTGATGTCATCAATGGAAAAAGTTCTCCTTCAAGTCTCCTGCAGCGCAGAGCCTGTGATGTTGTTCCTCGCTGTGTTGCTAAATGGGTTGTGGGGCACCTGAAAAGCTGCATCTCACCCTGTCCTCCTGCAGGGTAGGTAGTCAGCCTGTCCCTCCTGTGTGTCATGCATTTGGAGAGCATTGGTGCCATGAGACCTCTGGTGAAGATGACAGCCAGGCCCTGCATGGGGCTTGGGAAGGAGATGGAGCTGGTGGCCAGAAAGGAAGGTCAAGCAGGAAATGTGGGTAACATGAGGGAGCTGTGTCTGGTCATACTTGCTGTCCTTGAAGGAAGGTGCTGTTAGTCCTCTGCTTCTCCCCGTGCCTGCAGTTGTGGAGCATTTGCAGGACGAGGATGCCCAGTTGCCATGGCAAAGTGAGGGAGCTGAGTGCGTGGTCCTTGCCTGCCATTGAGCTGCTGTCACAAACTGTTCCTGTCAGGTACAAGAACATCCTCTGATCTGCTCCATGCTGAGCCCTGTGTGTTGGTCCTCGCTCTGTCCAAGCTTCAACCACAGTTCGGATGATTACACTTCATTGTGCCTGTGTTCTATCCACATTACCCATGTCTGAGCATTGCCTGCTCAAAAGATGGATAGAACTAGTCCCCTTCTAGAAAATTCAATCATTTAGTTCCTTACAGGGATTATCTGGCTCTAGGAACTGACTGAAAAGCAACTGCTGGCTTAACACACGTCATTTCGAGCTTCTCTGCAGCATTACTATAGTTCCTCATTTCATACTTACAAGGGTTTTCAGGTCTCTGTGCTGCTGGGGCACAGGGAAACATGGTTACTGAGGCTGGAAATGTTCCGTTGTTGTCAGCCTTATGGGATAGTCACAGGGAGCCAAGTGTTGGGTGACTGCAGGGAAGCTGCGCATGTGTGTGTGAGCTGCCTGGGACCGGGAGCATCCCTCCCTCTGAGAGCTTGGTAGGTTTGAATGTTAAATGCCAGGATTCAGGTCTGAGTGTGGCTTCACCCTACTTTTTCCCTTCTCAGACCCCAGAACTGACCTGAATCTGTGCCTGTTTTCCAGCAGAAACAGTAAGTGTATGGAGAACCCTTGGAAATTTCCATCCGTGCTGGAGCGGGACGGTAACAATTGGGGGTGAAGTTATTATGCAAGATAGGCTCTATAAAGGAGCAGAGGTCAGCTCACCCGTGGTACTGCTACGAGCTGCAAATACTTCTGCAGGTTCTCAGCCACCAACAGTTGTGTAATCTTTCAGGCTATGGAGCTCCAAGATAAACACTGGAAAGATAAGGCAGTGTCGAATGAGTTGTCTTTGCCTTTATGGCTTGTTAAAGAGCTGCCCACGAATGCTGGGGTCTCTCCTTGCAGCAACACCGTTGCGCAGCACTGAAATCCTTTGTGGCAGCTTGTATAGACACCCATGGGACCTCTGTCCTATGAAATGTACCTGCACTGGGCCAACAGAGACTCCACATGTGCTCCAGTTCTGCACTTAAGCATTGATGGATGTTAATGGCACCTGACTATGTTCTTAAGTGTCTGTTTAAGTGCTTTTTGAGTTTGGGTGCTATGGTTCCTATAGAAAACCAAATGAAATGCTGCAGATCTGCAGGGTGAAGCAAGGAGAAACAGAATGAAACATGGGGGAGTGGAGTGGGTTTGGATAAAATAAGGGCGTTGTGGCTTTTCCATCCAGGGAGATGGACATGGGAAATGTTCTCTGCTGTTCCTAAAGAGGATTTCTCAGAGCCTGTTGCCTGTTTTGTGCCACCGTTTCCTTTCCCAATTGACACAGTTGCTGTTGTCACTCATTTAACAAATCGGTGCAAGCACAAACAAGGACAAAAATAAGTGTCTGCTAATATGAGCAGATTTATCTGTTCTCATCCCCACGCCTTTTCCCCCGGCGGAGTTTCTCTGTAGCTCACTGAGCAAACCTTAGTGCCAAGTATTTAATCTTATCCAGGAGGGGCAAAGGGTGCTGAGCACAGGGTTGTTTTCTTTGCATGCCAGTGGTGTCCCTCAACAAGAGATGGGTGCTGGAGCAGCCCCTTCTTGGGGTGGCACAGGGGGAAGATGGAGCTTAAAATGGGTCTGTAGCAATTGCTTGTGGAAAATGGATTGTGCTTAAAGAGTTGTAGGGTGGGAAAGAAGAAAGAGGCTTCTCTTGGAGCTGGGAAGCCATCAGCAGCCTGTTCAGCCATGGTCCAGGCGCGATGGCATCACCATCAGCCGCATTCCTGCACCATGTATGTGGCAGCAGCATCTGGAAGCAGCTGTTTTCCTGTTGTTGCCCTGGCCAAGGAGGGGAAGAGCCATGGGCTGGCTTCCAGGGCACGTCCCAGTGCCCAGTGCTGCTGCCTGGTGACATGGGGCTGCTCAGCCCCCTCCTGGTGCACTGACACGATGCCAGCATCACTCCTACAGCACTTTGAGAGCTGCGGGTAAGAAGCACCAGATGAAATCTGCAAATGTGTTACATTAATCTCTCATAATAAATACCCTGAAAAACAAATGAAATCTGGATTCCTTTTGCCTGAATTAAAATCCCTCCCAATGGAACCCTTGTCTGGTTGTGCTGGGGGACGTGGTGACGGATGGATTCGATGAACCTGTTGGAAACTGGCTCCGGCTGATATTGAATCAGGTATTTTCCTGTTCCATAGGTCCCTCCAGGGGGTTCAAAGAGGAGCCCCAAAGACCCACCAACCCCATCATTCCCTCTCCATAGTCCAGTGATTTCTATAACCTTTTGTCTATAGGAAACAAGCTCTTGGGAGGAGAAATGAGTTGACAGAGGCTCATATAGAGGTGCCTGGATTCCCTCGTAGCTCCAGCCTGGTGCTTGTCCATTGTGTGGCCAGCAACAGCCCTCCCTGGGACAGGCAAGTGGAAATTTCCTTCCAGTCTGCAGTGTCCTGCGAAAACACCATAAACCACCCGTGCTGTTCTTTACCCTTGCTTACGAGAGGGGAAAAACTATCTATAAACCCAATCCTTAATTACCCACCACAAACACCAATCACTGCAGGTGATTGCTCAAGGTGAAGGGCCACAGGGCTCATCTCCTGTAGTAGGATGAACTGTATCCTCTGCGTCACAGAGACTGTGTGTCTGTATCACCCTGCCCATTGCCCATGGTGGTGATTCCCAGCACCACAGCCAGGCTGCAGCTCCACGGCCTCTGCTGTGGCTTGAATCTGGCTTTCAGGGCAGTGATCCCTTACTGGGTGCAAAGGGGCTTTGGGGAGGTTTTAAGTGTTTGATCAACATCAGCTTTCAAAGGTGCTGGTGGATCATAGAATCCCAGAGTAGTTTGTGTCAGAAGGGACCTTCAAACTCATCCAGCTCCACCCCCCTGCCATGGGCAGGGACACCTTCCACTAGAGCAGGTTGCTCCAAGCCCCGTCCAGCCTGGACTTGAACACTGCCAGCACCCAGATCCCTTGGCACCCTCACCAGCAATCTTACATGGAGAGCAATAGGGATACAGGCACTTAAGGAGCTCCGGCAGGACCTGGGCTGAGGTTTAGGGGAACCAACTCTGACTGTGGTTCAAGCTCCTTTGGTAACTGAAGGTAAATCAGTCACTTTACCTGCTATCTGGGATCTGTTGGAAGGAGTTTGGTGATGGGTGTCTCCATGCTAATGCTGTCTTTAAGGTTTTAAAGCCCCTTAAGCATTACTGATGTTACATGAGTTAAACCCCACGTGTTTGCCGTGCCCAAAAGCACCAACCGGCAGTTTTTGGAGGAAGCTACATCCGTGGTTTCTCAGGGTGTTGCTGGATGCCTGTGTCTCCATGGCGCATGCTGCCTCTTGGCATGCTAAAAGCCACCCGATGAAGGCAGCCAGCAGGGCTTCACACAAATCCCCCCACTCAGGGCATCAATGAGAACGGAATCACATCCCGAGCCTTGGCAATGATAACAAAACCCACAGGGAAAAAAAAATCCAAAGCCTTGAACCAAGGAGTTTTTATCAGGGCGGTGATAAAGAGCTTTATATCTCTGGGGGCTGAACTATCACCTTTTATTGCCCTTTTTTTTTCCCTTCTCTTTAAGCAATGCAAATCCAATCCATTTTTAGAGCCTCCCATCCGCTACCTTTTCATACAGGTGAAGGAGAGCCTACCAGCCTTGCAGTGGGATAAGTGCTCCTTGTTCCTCCACCAGGACCCATTGGAGACCTGACCCTGCACCTCCAGTCTCTCAAGCCTCTGCCCTGCAGCATCTTGGCAGTGCCCACGGGGCCAGCTACGCCCAGGGCTCTGCCTGCGCCATCCCATGGCCACTGCTGACTGCAGTCACCAGCCGGTGAAGCTGGTGATGGACATGGACACCAAGGCCAAGCCCCCGCAGCCGCACTGGTACGAGCGCCGCGTCCAGCCCTGTGTGGCCGAGCTGCTGGGCACCGCGATCTTCGTCTGCATCGGCTGCCTCTCCGTGGTGGACGATGCCGCGGGCACCGGGAGGCTGCAGCCGGCCCTGGCGCACGGGCTGACCCTGGGGCTCACCATTGCTGTCCTGGGAGACATCAGGTGAGTGGGGGCAGCACCTGGGGCTGCACGGACCCCGCTGCGGCTCCAAATGTGGACAGAGATGCTCATCTCTCCCCACTGCCTATGGGATCTTCCCTGCCCATATATTGGTGGCTGCAGCAATGCTGCGCTGCCATCGAGCCTCTCTGCTGCTGGGTGGTTTTTTACACGTGCCAGAAGGAGCCCAGCAGCACCCTGAGGAATAGCAGGGGAGGGCAAACCCACCCCTTGTGATGAATCACAGGGTATGGTTGTCTGTAACACCTCGGGTCTGGGGGAGTTTGTTTGGCTTGTGATTGCCACGTTTTATTTTTAGCCCCTTTTAATAGAAATGGCCACAGCTGAAGCATTCCTTTGGAAAGCTGAGAAATTTCCTTTCAAAAGGATGTCAGAGAAAAACGTTCTGACCCGAGCAGTCTATTCCCCTCTGTATTTGCAGGTGAAAAATCTGGATTCTATTTACAAATGGCTTCAATACCTCAAAAGCAATATTTAGATGAACCTGCTGGTTGAACAATGTGCTGTTTAATGCTAAGATATAGATTTACCCTGAAGGAAGAAGCTGGAACAGCCCCTGTGGAGTTTCATTCCCTTCCCCCTGGCTGGCTCATGCATGGGGAGGTGGTGGGTGCTCCAGCCAGGGTTTATCTGCAGCCAGGTCCTCCTCCAGCTCCTGGTATCCCACTCATCCCAGGGGTGTTTGCAGCCAGAGCCCTGTCCAGCAGAGACATTTCCAGCCTAAGCAACCCCCCTTCTTGCTCTCGTATGATGGGTCTTTAATTACAGCTGAAGAATAAGATGTGATTATAGTTCCTAGACACTCTGAGTCATCGGCTGCACCAGCAATTATTATTAGGGCTGATTGGTTATGAAACTTGTTCATTAAAGCGTGTCTCATGATAATCTGTTTTAATTAGAAGGTATCTGAGCTTGTCTTGCGTGTGGTCTTCAGGATGAATGACTTAGGGCTGGTAAGGAGGCGAGGTCCAGCCCTTCCCGGGGCTGTGGTGGGCAGGGATGTGGAGGGACCCGTGTGCCTTCACCTTGGCATGGAGCAGGGGCAGATAAACCCTGACAGTCCCAGCGGATCCAGCAGCGCTGGGGTGGCCTCAGCCCTCCTGACAGCTCCCTGGGGATGTGCGTGCTGCCAGGCTGAGTACTGGCTCCAGCCGTGCCTCTCCTCTGCAGCAGCAGCAGCAGCAGGGATGGCTGCCCTCAGTGCGTAACAGGGAATGACTCTGCTCCCTGGGTCTGTGCCCCTGGAGGAGCCGCTCCAGAGCGGGTGGCCAGGCTGTGCTGCTGCCACAAACAAAGCTCTTGCTGGGGGGACAATGGGGTGACCCCCCTCGCACCAGGGCCTTGGGCTGCACCCTACAGCATCCTGCAACGCTGGGAGAGACCCCTGCTCCCCACCCTAAACTGTACCAGGGCAGCTCCTGCCCCTGCCAGTACCGCAGCAGGGGTTGTGTATCCAGTGTGAAGATGATGCTGCTTTGAAGCAGCAACTGCAGAGGCAGGAAATGGCAGGATTCTCCTCTTCTGTGGTCCACAGCACCTTCCCATGGGGAGGGCTGAAGACTCATTTGTGTCTCCAGCCCTGTGGTGAGTGCAGTGCTTGAGCCCTGGGGGTGAACCCCTCACTGATGCTCCTCTCTCCTTTGTAGTGGAGGCCACTTGAACCCCGCCGTGTCCTTGGGCATGTGGCTGGTCGGTGGGTTGAACATCACGATGCTCATCCCTTACTGGGTCTCCCAGCTCTTCGGAGCGGCCATAGGAGCCGGCCTGGCAAAGGTATGGATGTGTTGGGATATAGGGACACCCCCGGGGGCTCCAGCAGCAGTGTGTGTGTGATGGAGAGGGTGAGGGGGACTCGGTGCTTGGCTCTGTGGGTAATTACAGGCTGATTGCTCACAGGGTGACACGCTCGGAGGCTGCTGTGTGGGCTTGGGGCTTGTCTGGTGCTCGGGTGTCTGGTTCCTCCTCCAGCTCTTTCACAGTCTGGCTGCAGGGCTCAGACAGCTCGCCCCCGCTGCGGTTTGGGGCTGGCAGCACCGTGCAGATGTGGGGGGGCACATCTGGGGCCTGGCTCATTAATCCTCACCGGCAGCTGTGCCCCAGAGTTTCTATGGGCACTGATTGTGCACGGAATGGTGCCTCTGCAGCTCCAGCCATTTTCACACACGGTGTTTGCCTGTGCTGTGGGGTTCATTTAAACTGGGTGCTGCCCATTCTCTGCATCCAGGCATCTCATGCAGCATGGTGCCTTGCTGACTGGGTGAGGCAGAGCGGGGCTGGCTCATTATCTGGGTTGATGCTAAGAGCCTTCACTAATGAGTTTACATTCACCAGGCGCTCAGGGCTGGCTTTCAGGAGCAAAGTGATGAGGTTAGCTCCTCTTTAACCTGATGCTGCTGTCCTGACAATGAGCACATGTGCCCACTAAAGCCCATGGTATGGAGCTTGGAGGCACAACCAGGGCTGTCCCCACACAGGCTGTGGCAGCGAGTGAGCGGTACGGGAATGCCAGCGGAGGAGCCTTCAGCATCATCACAGCTGATGATCAGGTCCCCTCCGTCCTCGGGGGCGAGATCATCATGACCTTCCTCCTCATCCTCGTGGTCTGCATGGGCGCCGCCAATGGGAAGACCAAAACGCCGCTGGCACCTTTCTGCATCGGCTTCTCGGTCACGGTCAACGTCTTGGCAGGGTGAGCTCATGAGTCCAGTCTCCATGCACATTCCCATCAGGCAGCTGGTGCTGTCTGCAACTACTGTCCTCGGTCAGGGTGCCCCGAGCGAGGGGGTCAGGATGGGACCATCGGCTGCAGGGATGGAGCTGGCACTCGGAGCATCCTGCAGTGCCAGGGACAGCTCCAAGCACCCAGTATCGGGGCTGCCCTGCTCCACCCCCAGCTGCTGCATCCTACAATGAGGGAGGAGCATGCCCGTGCATGGAGTGGGATGTGCCCTCTTGCAGCACAGCACAGGACCTGCTGCCCAGGGAAACTGAGGAAAGCCGGAGAGGCTGCCAATGAGCCCTCTGGTGCGTTGGGGAGAGCTGCTGCCCTGGCGCCAGAGCAGCCTTTGCACGGCCCTGCGATGGGGCGATAACACCCAAGGGCAGTGCTTGTCCAGGGAAGACGGGAGCGGGTTTGTCCGCAGCCGTTCCAGGTGCTCGGTGTAGCCGGGCTCTTGTGCCTCCGCGGCCGGTACCGAGCGCACAGCTCTGCATGTTAATGGGTTGTTTAGTTAAGGCAGTGCCCCCTCTAGCGGGATCCGGGGCTGTTATTTAACCGCTGCACAAACCTCGTGTGCAAATATTTATCCATCTCAGCTCGCTTTCATCTCTAAACGCTGCTGCTCCTCCTGCCCCGCTCTAGCGCGCGGCCTGGAGTGTCCCCTGGTTTAAAGCCCAGCTCCTGGTAAGCCCCAGAATAGACTCAGCCCTTGTGCTTTACACCACGCTGGGTTTTCCCCAGTAGCTGGTGAACCCTCGTGAGCAAAGGCAGGTGCCTGGTGGTGAGAAGCTGTTGGGGTTGGGATGGTCCCTGTGCTGCAGCTCCTTATGCTGCCATCTGAGTACCGAGCATCCATGCCTGGATGGGCCCAGGTGGTCCAGAGTGCTGCTGCCCACCCCGAGCATCACCCTGTCCCAGCAGTGAGGGGCCGGGTGCTGGTCCCGTGTCCCGCAGGGCTGATGTGGCTTCCTTGTTCCTCTTTTAGAGGTGGCGTGTCCGGAGCCTGCATGAACCCTGCCAGAGCCTTCGGGCCAGCTCTGGTAGCAAACTACTGGGACTATCACTGGGTTTACTGGGTAGGGCCCATGCTCGCTGCCCTCCTCGTCAGCGCGCTGGTGAGGTAGGTGATGCTGCGGTGGTCCCCCACCACCACTCCCAAAGATCTCTGTCCTGCACCCTGCCCACACTGCTCCCTGCTCCCAAGGCTGCAAGCAGCCCCTTTTGCATGGGGATATTCAAGGGCTGGAGACTCCTTTCTCTTCTCCTTGCCATGAGGACAGGGCGACAGCAATCTGTGCCCAAATCCATGTGTTTGCTCCATCTATATCACCTTGTGGGGCAAATCCAGGCTCAGGCTGGCGCTGGGCTGTTGTCACTCTGCTTGTTGAGGGCTTGCAATGGCAAAAGCACTCACACCAGGTTTCTCTCTCTTTTACCTCCCCAAAGGACCCTGCTTGGTGATGGAAACACCCGCCTGCTCCTCAAGTGATGCTGGGCACGGGGCTGTGTTTGTGCCTTTGTCACTGACCTGCCATGGGCTGGTGCAGCTCAGCACAGCCGGTGTGAAGCCCACCCTGCTCCTGGTCCTGATCCTCACCATCCCACCTCCCCTCTGCCTCTCCTCACAAGCTGCAGCTCAGGAAATGCTTCGCTTGATGCTGCAGAGGCAATGGAAAGCAGCATGGTCGAACCGGGCAGCCCTGTGCTGGCAGCAGGGCTGGGCATCACTGCTCCACCCCGGTCCCCAGGGCTCTGCCAGCCCCGGGACCAGCTCACCAGGAGCATCCTCTGACCTGCACCGGTGTCCATGGGGTCCCAGCCTCCCCCAGCACTGGCATTGCACAGTGTCCATCCCCTCGTGCTCTGGTGTGTGTGGCTGTGGCCGGCAGCATCTCCAGCTCCTGGGGCAGGGGTGAGAGCTGAAACACCCTGTGAGGAGCCTGCCTAACTCTGCTCAGGTGGTGAGAAGCCGAGTCTAGCAGCCGTGCCTGGGGACCGTGTGCCATCACTCACCAGCGCTCACACTAATCACTTTTTAACTTAATGACAATACTAATCCCCAGGCCTGATGCAGGCGGCTCCCTCTGCCCTGGCATGTGCCTGTGGGAGCTCCCCAGCCCCAAATGTGGTGGTGGGCACTGCCAGGCTCCATCCCCTGCTCCACGCTGGCTGCTGAATATCTCCCATTTGCGCGTCTCTGCTCCCTCCTCAGCACCCAGCCTGTGGGATTCCACACTCCAGCACAGCAGGATGCTTCCCCATGGGATCCTGCTCCACAGTTTGTGCTGTGACTCCTCTCAAGCAGGTTCAGGATGATGCTCACAGAGGCTGCCACAGAGGAGGGTGACAGGAGGAGGGAGCTTTGGTGACAGCCCGATTTCTGGCCCCTCTCAGCATCGTGAGGGCCAGGGGCGATGCACCCATCCAGACCTTGGGGTGTGGGTCTATTATCCCCTGCCAGAGGACGAGTGCTGGGCCCGGGGGGTGAGGGGAGGGGGCTGTGTGCCAGCGGGAGCTGCTGCCGTAAGCAGGAGCCGGCAGGAGGAGGGTGATGGAGCTGTGTGGGCAGGGGGAGAGGAGCCAGCGCAGGGCTCTGCGTCAGCAGTACCCGGCCCCGACGGCAGCTCTGCCCTGACTCATCGTGTGGGCTCCCCATGGGGGGGTTCATAGGAACCCCATCCCATCCCCACCGCTCAGAGGATGATAAACCATCACCCAGTGTCACTGCAAGTGCTTTCAGCCGGGAACCCCTCAACTTACCTGGGTTTAGTCACTTCAAACGCCGCAAACTTACCTTGGGAAATGCCTGTTGCTTTCCCAGCCCCTATAAGTGCTGCCCTGAGGTGCCCTGGGGAAGGGGCTGCGCATGGAGAGCCATGTCCCCTGCATGGAGCTGCCCACCCAGCCCAATACTGGAACCCATCAATGGGACTGGCTGGTGTGGGAATGGGCCAGGCTGCCACAGGCAGGAGCAGCAGCATCTTCCCAGAGCCAGGACCTATGTGGTGGGCCCTGGGTTCTCCCTTTTTCCTGCTGCCAGTGGATCTGGAGGGAGGAATCCCCCTGGGTAGAACAGATGCTGCCTACCTCTCTTCACAGGCTGCTCCACGCAGAGGCAGGAAAGCCGTTGCTGTGGCAGGGAGGATGTTCCCAGCTTCCCGGTGTCCCCGCAGGGCTGGCAGAGCCCTGCACACTGTCTCCTCTCTATTTCCAGCTTCGTTTCTATTTTCCCAGCCTGGGAGGTGACCCACACGTGCACACACACGCACAGAGACGTGTCTTTATTTAGAAAAGGACAAGGTTGGAGAGATGCTGAAGTGAGGAAGTGCCAGAATTAAAGCATCCCTCACTCAGGGGGCTGTTTGCCTGCATCCCTGCCCGCAGGGACTGGGCAGGGGGATGTGGTACCCTGTGGTACCCCACAGTGGGCAACGTGAGCCCTGGGTGACCAGGGCACAGGCAGCTGCTCATTCAGGAAGGAAAATGATGCAACCCCACAGGAGGAGACAAGGCGCATGAAGATGTCACTGGGACGGTTGTCATGGCAACGCCACCAAAAATGCCAAACCAAGCAAAGAGCAACCCATAGAGAGCCTTGGGGGGGCCTGAGGGCTATGGGGAGCTTCTGGGGGGGTCCCAAAGTGTCCTGGACCCTGCTCAGGCTGCTGATCCCTGTGGGAGTGGGGCTGTGGGTGTGATGGGTGCGATGGGCATGGTGGGTGCAATGGGCATGGTGGGTGCCCACCTTCCCCTTTTGAGAGGAAGCATCACCCCAGGGCGTGCAGGAAACACGCTCATGGCTGCAGCTGCCTCTGCATGGGGCTGGTTCCCTGCTGCACCCCGGCTCCCTCCTGCACTCCAGGTCCTTACTGCACCCCAGGGTGCTGCTCCCAGTGGGTGCAGGGTCTCAGGGCCATGGTCCCACTGCAGTGGGGATGCTGCTCCCAGCACTCCTGGTCGCATGGCTCAGGCAAGAGAGGCAGAAGGAGGATGTCCCGTGCAGGGCTGCGTGCGCTCCCCTGTCTTGCTGTTGCTGTGCTCAGCACACACGGGTTTCATCCGTCAGGGTGACTCTTCATAAAGCATCTGTAACAGTGCCTTGTTTTCCTGGAGTATTATTAAAAAGCTTAATTTATGCTAATTAAATAGCAATTAACTCCCAAGCACTTGATGTGTTTTAAGGACATAAAATACATCTCATTCCCTTTCAATCCAATTTGCGTCAGGCCTGGCCATGGGTCTGCACCGTGTGTTTGTCAGCACATGGATCTTCCACGGAGCTGGGACGTGTTCTGATGTTTTCCAGGCTCTTCACATGCATTGGGATGGAGATGCTGCTTGGGAGCAGGCGGGGGGGGCACCTGAGCCTAACAGGGGGTCAGTGGTGAGGTGCGGAGTGGCAGGACCCCAATGCTCACATCCCTGAGAGATGCAGACCCTGGGGGGACCCCAGGGCACCTGGAGGCCCTGCAGTCATCCTGCACATCCTCACCCAGGTGCTGTCGGCTGTGTTTGGTACCACAGCTTTGGGGACATGGAAAAACTGAGGGTGTGCTCTGGGAACAGCATCAGGAGGATGTTTGTCTGTCCTGCCCTCACACTGCAGCTCTTTCACACTGGATAAATACCCTGGTTAAACATTGACACATCCCAGTGCCATTCACTGCAGGGAACAGCCAGGGTTTGTCCATGGCAGGAGGCTCCTGATGAAGACCCAAGTGGAGCTGGAATGATTCACACACACAAGAAATATATTGCTACTGAGCTGAACTTCATAATGCCATTCCTCTGTGCCATTCCTCAAGGACAGGCTGGATGGGGCTTGGAGCAACCTGCTTTAGTGGAATATGTCCCTGACCGTGTCACCTGGAGGAGCTTTAAGGTCCATTCCAATATGAACCAGTCTGGGATTCTATGATTCCATGCTGCAGGACTGAGTCCCTTATGGCAGGAGACCTGGTTCCATTCCTGTGCTGATGTCTGAGCACCCCTGAGCTGGACAGGGATGGTCCAGCCGGGAGGGAAAAAATTACAGAAGCAGCAATAACTGTGTGTTAGTAACAACAGCACCCGTAGCAAGAGGACATCAGTGGGGCCATGAGCACAGCAAGGCTCACAAAAGCCTTTTCATTCACTCGTGGGCAGAACAAGGCCTCGCTGTTCCTTCGCCACCTCTGGCCCGCTGCCCAGGGAAGCAGGAGCCCCGGATGTTTTCCTTCCACATTCTTCCTTAGAAGGACTGGGGGTGTCTTAACATGCTCCCCAAAGCCTCCTCTTAAAATAGCAGCATCCCCGAGCAGAGGCAGCACATCAGGATGCCAGGAGTGTGGCTGTGGCAGTGTACGATGGATGGATGCTTTTTGGAACATGCCCCATGAGAGCATCTGGGAATTCTCACTGTGCTCTGCTGGAAAGGCTTTGCCAGCCTGCAGCTGCAGCAATCACGGCCTTGGAAACGAAGGGTGACTGGATTCTTATAGCTCAGTTTGTCCATCGGGCAGAACCGCAGCAGGATGCTCTGACTCTCACCAGTCAGGGCTGGACCACTCCCATGGCACTGACCTGCTCCTCCCGGCTCCCTCCTGCCTTTCGGAGCAAACTGAGGGCCTCTGGCACCAACCTGTGCAAAGAAACCTTCAAACCCCATGAACTGCACCTGCAGCAATGACCCCGTACAAGAGGCTGCACAGGAGCAGGAAGCAGAGCAGCTCCTGCATCTCCTGTGTCTCCTGCATCTCCCGCAGCTCCTGCATCTCCTGCATCTCCTGCATCCCCTGCATCTCCTGCATCTCCTGCAGCCCTCATGCCACCAGCAGCCCTGCAATGCTTCCCAGGCAGCCTGTGCTGTGCCTGGCACGTCTCTTCCAGCTCATCTCCCGGGTGCCTGCACCAGCCCTGGGAGCCCCCCACTCGCTGCCTGGGTGCTGGTGCCATGGGGAGCTCCCCGGGGCACCGCTGGTGTGTGGGCACTGCCATGGGGACGTGGGGACAGCGGAGGTGGGCGATGACGTGCGGAGCCGGTGCCGCGCGTGAGCTGGCATCTGCATGTAGGAGATGAGAGCGAGGCGATGGAGAAGGGAGTGGGAGTCGAAATGTGTTCTGGGGAGGCTTTGAAAGCCATTAGCAGGGTCCAGGCAGGGGGACGTGCTCGTGCCCTCCTGTGCCTGTGAGGTTGGGGACCCCAAGGCTGGACAGCATCCTTAGTGTGTGTCACATCCCTCCCTGGGTGCCGCATCCCTCCCTGCAGGCTGCATCCCTCCCTGTGTATAGCACCATTCACTGCACCATCCTCTGCTGCTGTATTTGCTGCTGCCCAAGAACAAGGCACAAATGCCGGAGCAGCCTCTCCCTGACTTGCAGCTGAGCACAGAGCAGAGCCCCAGCACCACAACAAGCTCCAGGGGCTTCTATAAGCAATAACAGGCAGAAACCTGGGGTGTTCATGGGGTTGGTGGGGATGTCTTCTCCATCATGGCTTTGGGAGCCAAAGCACTCCCAAACCTGGCTCCCCGCACAGCAGAGTGGGAGAGACCCTGGAGCATGGCTGGTGAAGGGGAAACGGGGTGAGAAGGGGTGATCCCTCTCCTTCCCACCCCCTGCTTCTGCTTCAACTCCTCATTTTATTGATCTTTAATTTCTTCTCGCTGTCATCACCAGCCCACTCGGGCTCTTTGGAGAGGAGCCCACAGGAACATGGCTCCTGGGTTTCCTGACATCCTATGGGTGGTGTGGGGGGTGCCGGGACCCCTGGATCCCCAATTGCCCTTGGCTCCTGGGGGAGCGGAGCCTCCTCTCTGCACCCGCGGTGCCATTCAGCCTTGCTTCCCCCAGCACCACTGAGCTGGAAGGAATTCCATGTTAAAGGGGTTTAAGATGCATTTGGATTGATGTTTATTTCCAGTTGGTTTGTGGTTTATTGCAGCTTTTGCCACTTTGAATGTTTGTGGAGAGGAAACAAACAGAAACACACAAGGCAAAGCCTCAGATAACTCATCTGTGCTCATGCAAAGGGATGAGAGCAGAAGTCCGGGTTCAGACCCTCACCACAAGGCTTGGTGTATGTGCTGGTGGTGGAGGAGCTGTTGATCCCACTCTTTAGGCCATGGGGCCCCTCTGTACCCCACGGCGTGTCCCTGGCACTCTGTGGTCCCCAGCACTGCGATGTCCACCGCCTGCCCTCCATCCCCGCACCCAGCGCCGGAGCTAGCACAGCTCCTGGTCACCATGGAGACCTGGGAGGAGGATTTTGAACCATCTTGGAGGAGTTCCTGCCCCCCCAGCCCTGCACAGCCTCTTGTTCTCTCTCTGGGCTGCAGCTTCGTGCTGCACAGCCCCATGCAGGGTCTGCAGAGCTGACTGCGTGACCACACACATGACCATGCACCTCATCCCCATCCTCCTCCAATGTCAGCCACAATGGAGGTCACTGGTGCTGCCCATGGGCTCTGCTGGCAGCATGTGCTGTCCTTGGGACAGTGTCCCCTCACCGAGACACAAGCATGTGCTCTTGAAATGGGCTAAAACCACCTCCTGGCTCCATAGCAGGGCTGGGAGCCCAAGCAGAAGGGCAGTTCCCAGTGGGCTCATCACCTCTCCCTTGGGATGCTTTGGGCATAATGCGGGACCACTGTGAGCCTTTGGACAGGCACCATCCTTCCCGAGCCATGCAGAGAGCAGGCAGGAGCCCCCCAACCTGGGGTGCGAGCTGGCAAAGAGGTCACAGCCCCAGGGCACCCCTTCCTTCAGACCCCATGTTATTCCCTTGTCCCCATAGTGGCTGATCACGCTGCTGCCAGCAAGACCCCAAGGAGTGGGTTTGGCTTCAGAAACAAGAGTTTCTCCTGCTCGTCGCTGGGTTTCTCAGGTTCTGGAGGGCATCAAACCTCCATTTGGGTTTCAGTACGAGGAATCTCAGCAGCAGGACTCTCAGGTGTGGATGTTCCTGATCTGTGCATCACTGGCTGGATGAGAGGCACGAGGATGAAGGATCTCTCTGGAGCAGCGGGACCGGCTGGAGTAGAGGCTGGGCGGAAGGGGAATGCTAATGGGATCTGTGCTGGCAGCAGGCGGAGTGCTGCACAATAAATAGCCATTTTAATTACTGCACAATATTTACAAGATTGCTTCCTCATTTGGGAAATTAAAACAAATGCTCCATCAAAATGATCAACATTGTACAGAGAGGCACAGGGCTGATAAAGAGACACATTGGCTGCTAATGAAGGAGTAATTGGCACCTTGGTGCTGGTGTGGTTTCTTCCTCCTCTTTGCAACTACAGTGGGAAGGATGGCACAGGGCACGGGCAGCACGGGGAGCTGAGGCACCGTGGTCCCTGCCACAGGGGTTTGGCAGTTCAGTCATAGAATCCCAAACTGGTTTGGGTTGGAAAGGACCTTAAAGCTCGTCCAGTTCTAACCCTCTGCCACGGGCAGGTTCCACTAAAGCAGGTTGCTCTAAGCCCCGTCTAACCTGGCCTTGAACACTGCCAGGGATGGGGCAGCCACAATGGTCCTGGTGATGCTCTGCAAAGAGGCAGGGGAGGGTTGGGCAGAGGATGCTGAGCTGCAAAACACCTTTCACTGACACGGATTTCTCCTGGCTGTGTGTGTCTGTCCTGTTGTTCCTGCAGGCTGCGAGCTGCCCCCAGCTCTGCTTCGCTGCCCACCCCTGATCTTATTTCCCAACTCCAGACCCTGGGACAATGTGGTGACTTGGGGAACAGCCTAGATTTAGGAAAATCGTGGAGACATGGAGAAAATCTCTCACACTGTGGTTGCGGAGGGGCAGGGACAGAGTAGACTGACCATTCTTGGGTTCTGAGTGTCTGACACGGGTAATGCTGGGCCAGTACCAGGGAGGTGGTTGTTCCCAGTCCCAGAAACCCCTCTCCCACGTGGGGACCCCCCCTCCCATCCTGCAGAGCCCCCCATGCCTGGGCTGGGTCCCCCTCACAGTGATGCACACGCTGACAGGCATCCCCTTGGCTGGGGACTGTCCCTGCAGAGTGAGGATGGTCTCTGGGTACTGCAGAGGTAAAGACCCCCGCTCTTTATCCACACACCCCCCAGATCCTCTCCCCTTTTTTTGCCTTTTCTTCCTTATTCTCCCCTTTTTTCTTTTGCAGCTCTCCTGTTGCCATGGCAACGGTGACATCCCATGTCAGCTCTGGGGGGACACGGCTGGGGGCTCCCACTGGTGGGGGTTTCCCTGGGAGCAGCTCTTACTGTCTGATGCTCACACCCAGGACAACGGGGGTACCTGGTAAAGGGCCAGAGCAGCCAGGGCCCCCCATGGGACTGCTCTCACTGGGATGCAGAAGAACTGGGTCAGGCTTCTGAGGACATTGGGAATAGCAGCAGGATTTAATTATGCTCAGATACCCGCTGACATCCAGCAGGTCGTGTCAGGGGAGGAAATTCCACCTCAAATGAAGGGGGGAAAGGGCAGGATGGCTCTTGATAAACCAAATGTTGGTCGTTAAGGAGCTCTGATGGATGTGGTCCAGACTGAGCTGGGAGTACTGAGGATTCAATCTTCCATTTGTGTCTGGGGCAGGCAGGATGCTTGGGAAAGCCCAGGTAACATCTCACTGCTCATCCTCAGCAGTGCTGGAGCAACTGGGTTCCATGGAGAGGTTGGGAAGAGGAACAAAGGGGGAGAGCTGGGGAAGCTCCTCCAGCACAGACCCTCCCCCTGTGTCACTGCGATGTGACCAGTGCTGGTGACGAGGATTATGTTCACCTGAGCTCACTGCAGCAGCACCGGGGCTGGGCTGGCCATGGCCTGGGATCCATACACAGAAACAAGCAAAGATCCCCTGGAAAACAGCAGCTTCTCTGGTGCTTTGTGCCCCCTGGACCTGGATCCCCTCCAGCATCCCATGGGCAGAGGCTGGGTGATGCTCCCGGCTCTGAGGGGCAGGAAGGAGCTGGAGGGACCACAGAATAATTGACAGCTTCCTGCAGATGGAACCGGTGTGATGTGAGTGACAAACATAGAGTGAGCAGAGGGAGGGAGAAATAAACCTCACAGGCATGGAAGAACCAACCTGCTGTAATTTACAGCACAGTAATGACACCCAGCCGGTGCTGAGCTCCCCCCTGTGCTGGGGCTGGTGGTGAGAGGCTGGGGCAGAACCAGGGGACATAACAGAACCCTAACATCCCTCATCCCTCCAACCTGTGACCCTATGGAGGCCGTGGGATGACTGAAACCCAACAGCTGAGGTGCTGCCATCCAAAACCAACCCCCAGTCCTTTAGTTAGAGAGGAGTGAAAACCTCATGCAAATGGTTTCCATTCAGAAGTTCTTTTGATTTCTAAATTAGCAGCAAGTCCTCCTGGGGCTTTTTTCCCTCTCCCCCCCCCCCCCATTTTTTAATTTAAAACATTTCTGGAAATCCATCAACAAGTGGGTTGTTCTCACTTTCCAGTGCTTTATCTTTTTCTATTGCTTTTCCTCCCCAGCTCTGCCTGATTTGAAACATTTGTGGTCCGAGCACTGCTGCGGGTCCCCAATGCTCCATGCTGTGCAGAGCAGAGCAGCATCTCTGCAGCTCCAGAGCTGGAGTGAAGCATCCACAAACAGGAGTTCACTCCTGCACTGCTGGACCTGCTGGAGAGGAGTAACCGAGCTGAGGGAGGTGATGCTGCAGCTGAAGATGCTGCAATAAGTCAGTGACAATGGTGGCTGTGTCCAGCTCTGGGGCAACAACACAAGAGGGACATGGAGCTGTTGGAGTGACTCCAGAGGAGGCCACGGAGCTGCTGCGAGGGCTGGAGCAGCTCTGCTCTGGAGCCAGGCTGAGAGAGCTGGGCTGGGGCAGCCTGGAGAAGAGAAGGCTCCTGAAGGGGAGACCTTAGAGCAGCTCCAGTGCCTAAAGGGGCTCCAGGAAACCTGGAGAGGAGCTTTGGACAAGGGCCTGTAGGGACAAGACAAGGGGAATGGCTTTAACCTGCCAGAGGGGAGACTGAGATGAGCTCTGAGGCAGAAGCTCTTCCCTGTGAGGGTGCTGAGGCGCTGGCACAGACTTTTCCCAGAGAAGCTGTGGCTGCCCCATCCCTGGCAGTGTTCAAGGCCAGGTTGGACACAGGGGCTTGGAGCAACCTGCTCTAGTGGAAGGTGTCCCTGCCCGTGGCAATGGGATGTGGGGGCACAGCAGTGCAGCAGTGCAGCACGCCTGGCCAGCAGCTCTCGCCTTCAAGCTGGAATAATCTCCAGTGGGAAATGGCACAAGATAAAAGCAGTGAGAACAGGCAAACCCCACCCTGTGCTGGGAGATGTGTGTTTTATTCCAGGCCTGGTTTGCTGGGAAATGACCAGAGCAGCTGGAGAGATGGAGGAACAGAGCTGCTGTGGGAAAGGGAGCAGAGCACGAGCACCGTGTTTCAGAGGTACCATCCAAATGAGATTCCTGCTTCTGTGTGAAGGGATTTACACTCTGCCAAGGACAGGTCAGCAGTGATGCCAGGATAAGCTGGGGTGGACAAAGGCCAAAGCTATGGAAGGAACATCTTTTTGAGGATTTGCATCCCCCAGGATTTGAGGCACCCAAGTGATGCTCCAGAGCATCCCCCAGCGCATCCCTGTCCTGCAGCCTGGCCCCTGGGGCTCTGTGGGTCAGGGTTTGCTGGCTCAGGGCAGGACCCGCTGGGTGTGGAGCAGCAGAAAGAGGCTGTAAGGGAAGAGGTTAATGGTTCAGCTGTGAGGAAAGCCCTCGGAGGCAAAGCTTAATGAAGAAGTCATCGTGCACTGGCTCAGCCCCGCGCCTGTAACTGAGCCTCATTGTTATTTAAATGGAGCTCCTTGCGGGGCTGGGTGAATAACTTCATCATCAGATGATTTTTCTGAGCAATGTGATGAACCGTGTGTATAAAACCAGCCATCCCTTATGAGAAGGATTGAAATCCAGCTCCTGGGCGGGAGCAGCTGGAGTTTGCCATGGCACAAGCAGAGTTATTTTGCATCCCAGAGGAGGCGGCTGCTGCAGGGCTGAGAGGTGGGAGAGGACTGCAGGGGCTGGTGGCACCTCTGCTGCACTTCACCTCCCCTCTGCTCTGCCTCCAGAGCTGGGCTTAGGCCCCAGACAAGACTGATCCTAAGGAAGGGAGAGGGATGAAGAGCTGCCCGACCAGATGTGTGCCAGGAACCCGGGAGCACAGGGACTGCATCAGTGCAGCGGGTTGGGAAATCACTGTGCATCAGCTTGAGCACATCACTTACAGCTTGATCCTGTTGCTGTTCTGTTTGGGTCCTGCTCTTATAATCCAGCAGAAAACTGTAATGCTGTCCTTAACCCTGAGCTGCTGTCCTGAGCCTGGAGCATCCTGTGCACACTGGTGAGACCTATGGTGGTGGCAGTGCCACCACTCAGTTCACTTGGGTGCCAACCTGGCTTGGAAGACAGCGGGTAATGCCCATGGGTTTGGATCAACAGCAAGAAGTGATGACCACTTCCTACCTTAGAGTCATAGGGCATGAAAACCACTTATCAACCAAATGGGTTTGGAAGCAAACAGCAAAACCTCAAGGATTTTAGCACTGACTTTGTTTAACCAACTGTGCAGGAAGGCAGTTTGATGTGGGCCCTTTCTGGGTACATGAAACAGAATTAATTTGTTCTCCCTGAAAACCAGCAGACAGGAATATGAAATATTTAAATAGCCTAACCATGTTTGCGATGTGCCGAACCATGCATGTACCCACGGCGTGACCGCGCTCCCCTGCATGCAGGTGTGGGGTACCCGGGTTCTGCATGCTCTGCAGCGGGTTTGGAGCATGGAGCATGGGGCAGTGAACAGCACAGGCTCCTCATCTCATTTATTCATCTGCAGCCTGCTTTGCCTTGGGGGGGGGATGGAAGAAACGTTGGTGGGCTTGAAAAATAGCAATGCATTTCCACAAGCCCTGAACACCAGCACTGCAAGTCTGTACGCTGCAGCAGGGACCGGCTGGCCCCTCACAGCCTGACTGCACTCCTGGGCTGTCCGCACATCCCGTCTTGCTCTTGGTGCCCATGAGACCTGGGCAAAGGAGCACAGACTGGCTCCACAGCCTGGAAATAGGACATGAACTCTGCTCCTGCATGCAACTGCATTCTCTGGTGTGATGGGGAGATGCTGTCCTGCCTGCTCTGCCCTGGGTGGATGGACTCGGGTGGACAGAGCGCATTTAGCTACCATTTATTGCAGTCTACCTTCACTTTCTTGTGCCCTGCGATGACCTCGTGGATGCCAGCTCTCTGCCAGTTGAATAACTTGTTCTCTGGGGACCATTGAGATAACATTTCTTTGCTTCTTTGCCCAGGTTTCCTCCTCTCCGCCTGACATACCTGGGTGTCTCTGCTCCCTATGTTTGAAACAGCTTCGTTTGACTCCCCTCCAGCACATCCAGAGCAGGCAGCCACCACTGGACCAAGCCAAGGCTGCTCAAGGAGTCGGGTGGAGGTAAATGAAGACGATTGCTTTTGGCATCCAGGACGGGAGCAGCGGCTGTTGCACTGCGCATCGCTGCTGGCCGTGCCACTGCGGCTGTCCCCGTGCTCTCCCCACCCTGGCCATTCGTGTGGGTTTATGTAACGTGCAGGCACCAACGTCTGGGATGCGTTTTCTCACACAGCGGCTGGCTGCGAAGGATGCTCCTGCCTCTGGTGGGTGGGTAACTAGGTCTCTCCTCACATGAATGCAGCTTCTGCTCTTCCTCTCTCCATCCTCTCTGCACGGAGGACGTGAAACATGCCAAAACTGGGAAAGCAGGAAGGGAAAAACCAGGGCAGCTGATGTCACCCTGCTGCAGGGTCCTGCATGGCACCCCCTTTGTCTTCCACAGGTCCTGTAGCATAATCCTCCTCTCCAGAGCAGCAGCAAGGCCAGGGATGCTCTTTGCCCTGTGCAGTGTTACTGCAGCCACATTGCCCTGCGGGTAGCTGCAACCAGAGCTTTCCTCCAAAGAAAGAAGAAAATATGTGTGTGAATCTGCCCTTTCCTGAGAAGAACATTTTGGGTGAAAGCTCTTGCAACTCTTCTTATGTCTCCTAGACCCAATGGAGCAGTGCTGCTGCCTCAGCGTGCACGCCCGAGCATCCCTCCCAGGACCCCACCAGCCTGCATCCCTCCTGCAGCTTAAAGTGTGCTCAAGAATGTCCTCAGAAAGCTTCACATGAGCTCTGCAGAGCTGCAAGGGGAGATGTATGGTGTAAGAGCCAGAGCTGAGGCTGGCTGCCCATGGAATGCCTGCTGCTTGGCTGCATCCACAGGGAGGGCACAGCAGGTCCCTGCTCCAGCATCCCCTGTCCCTACTCCAGGGTGCTCTATCCCTGCCTTGGTCCTCCCAGCATGTTCAGGGGCAAGATAGCATCTGCAAACAGAGGCGGAGGCTGCCAATACACCTTGATATTTAATTAGAGTTTGGCTCTTCCTCCACCTGTTTCCTGCGGTGGATTTAGGTCCCTCAGAAACATAATGCTGAGGAGAGGAGAAAAATCTGTTCTCCAGCTACTTTGAGCTCTTTAGAAAATGCCAATGTGGGCACCAAGGGAGCAGCATCCCTACATCAGTGCCAGGCTGGAGGCTGCAGTGTGCTCGCCAGGAGCTTGCTTATGCTTCCATGCGAGCTGCTGCTCCAGAATGGCAGCTCCTGCTCATGTCCATCCACACCAGCAGTGTTAGGGGCTCCTGCACATCTGGCAGCAGAGCTTGCTTAGGAAACAGGGAGAATTTACTGTGTCTGCTGGGATTCTGCCTCTTTGCTGGGTGCTGGGGCTGGCTCTCCCCATCGCGGTGCAGAGCCAGGCTGCAGGGCTGGAGCTGTTGCAGCGTGCCTTGGTGCAGCACGCTGGGCTGTGTGATTGCAGTAGGTTTCTGACCTGAACCCTGTGATTTGTAAGCTGTGGTGCAGGGGATTTGTCAGCAAGAGCTTGTGCTGCTTGTCTCCTGCATCCCTGACCCCACAAGCCTTAGGCCAGGCTCTCTGCTCACACGTTTCCCTGCAGCACACCCGGTGCTTTCCCTTCCACAAAGCAGCTCCTCAGTTGCCTGGTGGGAGGATGAGGTCCCTTCCTCAGGATGTGAATCATGTCTCTATGGGAGCCTGCTCCTGCACCCGTTGTCTTTGCATCTCCGGTGCCTGCAGGGCTGCTCTCCCACCCCCAGCAGTGAAGGGAGGCCATTGAGCTCGCGGGTCAAGGTGAGCCTGGGTTGTACAATGCTGTGCTCCATGGAGCTATCTGACAGGGAAAACAGACCCTGGTTGGCCGTATCACCAGTTGGATTTTGGTGCCCTCCTCTATCTGATGACAGGAGCTGATGGAGAGGAAAATGTGATACAGAACCTGTATTTATGGAAATGGGAATGAATTGGGCAGCGCACCACTCCCCTGAGAGAGCCGGATCAGAGCTGTTTGTGTCAGTCCTCTCACCACACCTGCGAGGACTTCACTTGCATGAAGAAATACAACCATTTCCTCAGAGGAAGGAGCTGCTGGGATGTTCAGCCCCACGTTCCAAAGTGCTGAGGGCATGTGGATACCCAGCTCCTGTGAAAATCAGCATGGTCTTGAAAATGCTGCCTTTAATGTGATGCAGGTCTGAGTGTGCTGAATAATGAAACAGTAAAATAATGAAACAAGAAAACACCCCCCGAGAGCACGGCCTGTACCTGGCTTTTGTACCTCTTGCAGCAGCAGAGTGATGAAAGCTCGTGCATGAATACCAACATGGGTATCAGTGTTTATAGGGGGAAATTAAAGCCGTTTTCTCTGTGGTTCCTGCTGCTGCTGGGTTTCCTGTGCAGCAGCTGTGAGGGCTGCGCTTGGAAAATGGGAACATAGAGTGAAAGAAGAACAAAGAAGAGCCAGGCAAAGCCCAGGGTTTACAATTAAAATGAGAGGAATTCAGCCTAGCATGGCTACACGTTAAGTGCAGCCTCTGTTCAGGGTAATACGCCACTCTCCTTTGGGAAAGTACACAGGAAAGGAATCCAAATGACCTGTTATTATTTTCATTATTGCTCTCATTCCTCCGCATGCAGAAGGAGTTATTTCTGTCAGGAAGATTTCTATGTGCCACCCAGCAGCAAGCAGAGGACACCCTGTGGCACAGGCGGAACCAGCCCCGGCACTGGGAAGGTCCCCTTCACCCCCTCATGGCACAGGCACAGCAGGCTAAGGGATGCCTGCAATTTAGTTCTTCTTAACACTAAAAGCACACAGGGCTGGGTGTTAGTGACAAGCCTGTCTATTGATGGAAGGACGACATCAGCAGGACAGGTCAGTTACATCTCATTATTGTAATGAGCCTTTTAAAGCAGCCGCATAATAACAGCTCTGGGCCTATTTCTGGTAAGTCTCCTGGGTGCTTAATTCCATAGAGCTGGAGGAGCGTTCATCCGAGAAAGAGCTTGTGGGACGGAGGGCTGGAACGCAGGAGAGCAGGGATGCTCTCGAGCTGCAGAAGGAGAATGATCATATGGCTGCAGAGCTGGAATTAAATCCTGCAAGTGACAATTTAGAAAGACTTGCTGTTCACAGAAATATTTCATAGAATCCCAGATTGGTCTGTGTTGGAAGGGACCTTAAAGCTCCTGCAGTTCCAACCCCCTGCCACGGGCAGGGACACCTTCCGCTAGAGCAGGTTGCTTCGAGCCCCTGTGTCCAACCTGGCCTTGAACATTTCCAGTTCACAATTATATTCAAATTAAAGTTGTGTCCTGCTTGGATTTGAATCTTCATTTCCGCAGCTCCCAGACCAGCAGCACCGGTCCTTGGAGCAGGAGGCCAGCAGATCTGATTTTCAGTGTCTGCGGATGCCAGCAGTGCAGCAGGATTTCTCTTGGGATTTTACTGTTGTTATTACCATCATTATTACCACTATTATTATTACTTATCCACCTGCCATGGACTCCTGCTCTTTCCCCCACCCTGCCTGCATGGGCAGCAGTAACAACAGGAGAGGATGACGTCCTTTCGGTGGGGCTGGCCTGGGGTGAGCAGGGCTGCCTGTGGTGCTGGCAGGGGGACCGCTACCCACTGCCTGCAGTGCTGCCCATGCTGCTGCCCACGCTGCAGCCCACCCGCTGCCCACACTGCAGCCCACACCACTGCCCATGCTACTACCAACAGTGCTGCCCGTGCTGCTGCCCACACCAGTGCCCACGCCGCTGCCCGCGTCGCTGCCAGCGTCGGTGCCGGTCACCGCGCGGTCCCTCCCCGGGTCCCCCCGTGGGACCGGGCAGCCCGGGTGCGGGGATGCAGATGCTGTATGCAAATGAGCCGATGGGCGGAGCCTCTCCCGGCCCCGCCCACTGCGCGGTCGCCGCGCAGCACGATGCAAATCAACATGCAATTAAGGGAGGCGTGGCTTGTCATGCAGATGAGATGGGCGGGGCGCGAGCTGTATGTAAATGAGGGGGCGGGGCGGCGCCGGGTGTGTGTCGGTGCCTCCCGCCAGCTGCAGACAGAGGTACGGTGCGCGCCGCCGAGCCCCGGTCACAGCTGCAGCGGGCGGACCGCGCCGAGCCGCACCGGGCCGAACGGGTCAGACCCGCACCGGGCAGAGCCAAACCGAGCGGAGCCGGCGGCCGGCAGCCCTCGTTAGAGCATGGCCGAGCCGCCGGCAGCGCCGGGCCCTGAGGGCGAGGAGGGCCCGGTGCGGTTCGCCCGCAAAGGCGCCCTGCGGCAGAAGAACGTGCACGAGGTCAAGAACCACAAGTTCACGGCGCGGTTCTTCAAGCAGCCCACCTTCTGCAGCCACTGCACCGACTTCATCTGGTGAGTGCCCCGCCGGGACACCCCCCCCTCCCGCCCCGGGCATCCCCGGTCCCATCCTCTCGCCCCCCGGTGCCGCTCCCCGCACCCGGCAGGGCCGCTGTCTCCAGACCGGGCTCTCACGCTGCCTCTCTCTCCGCAGGGGCTTCGGCAAGCAGGGCTTCCAGTGCCAAGGTGAGTGTTGCGCTGCCGGGGATGGCGGGGTTCACCGTCTGTCCCCCTACGGCTCCGAGCATCGCGGCTGGGGCCGGCGGGCAGCACCCGCGGGCACCGGGGAAGCAGCTTCGTCATTTTTTCAATCAGCCGCTCGGTGCTTTTAAGCCGGTTGGGTGTCGCTAGCAAGAGAAAAAGGGCCCGAGACTTCAGCTACATCCCCCCGGAACAGTCAGAGGGAAGTTTATTGTTTTTTAACGTACTTAACCCAAACCCGGGTGTTTTAGCGGCAGAGCGGCGGTGGCAGACCGGGGCTGTGCAGCCCGGCAGGACTTGAGCGGCTTCAGTGTGTTGTTCGGGAAGGGAAAAATGAGGCGTTATAACCGAATGTGTTGCAGTAGATTCTGGGTTACTACAGCCGGAATTCTTTGTTCTGGTAGCACTGGGATGTTGTGGTGTCCCCTCGGGGGATCGGGGGGGGTTAACCGGGCTGTGCCGGTTGCTCGGTGCTCGCCCAGCTGCGGGTCTCAGGTGCCGGTGGTGAGTCCTTGTTATTATGCTGTGGGTCCCACCTGCGTGACGTTAGGGTCGGGGCAGGGGATTCAGGCAGCGCTGGCTGCTGCTGCAGCTCCTGGCAGTGAAATTCTGCTCTTGGGAGTATTCGGGGCAGAGTTTTATTTTGGCAGGTGGCTGAATCGCGAGTGGAGGTATTTAGCATGAAAATAAACGTGCTATAGCTCTGGTATCTGAAGAACAGCTCATCCTGGCAGCTTTCCTCTGTATCCGAAGCAGAAAACAGACTCCCGGGTGTGGTGTGGTGCAGAGCCAAAACTGGTGGGGCTGGGGCTGGGGGGCAGCTCTGCCCGCGCTGTGCCTGCAGGCAGGAGGGCTTTTGTCTTGAGTGCTCTCAGGAGCATCTCTGCAGATGCTCCTACAAGCAGCGTAAGCCTAGCCCAGTCTAAATAACCCTGAATCCTTAGGAGCATAACCTTAAAATACCAGAAACATCTCCCTGCTGCCTCATAAACCCCCACCTAAAGGACTGGGCTGGTGCTGGCAAGCAGAGGAAAGCAGATGTGGAGACTAAACCGTGTCCTAGTGGTGTTTCTCAAGGTCACAGCTTCCCCTGGCACTTGAGGTTTCATACTTGGGCAGTCATGTTACTCAGAGGAGTTTTGTGCAGCTCAGCTCTTGCTGTGGGTCTTCCCAGGTTCACCCAGGCATGAATTCTCCGACTTCCCTTATGCTGCAGGCAGCTCACACCGGGTGGATTTGTGCAAACACGATGCCCCTAAGTGTGAAGTGTGCTACAAAAGCTGGTGGGGGTCGTGTGCTGCCAGGCAGGGTTTTCCTGTGTCGTTCCCAGTGCTTCCCTCAGTTCTACGTATGGCATTCATTACCGGGTAATTGGAGCCTTTTCAAGTCTCTCTTCCAGCCATTAGGAACTATTGTCCAAACCTGTAATTGCGCACATGCTTCAGGGCTTATTCTTTAAAGCTTTAAACCAGTATTAAACCAGTCTTTTGTGCGAGGTCAGTAAATGGTATTCGTGACAGTGGTCTCCAACGTGCTAACACGCAGCAGTTGGCTTCCAGATGGGGAGAGCTTCCCCAGCTCATGGATGTCAAAGAGCATGGTCCTGTCATGTGCATCTTGGAGCTGGAGCCCTGTGAGGCTGCAGGAATGCACTGGGATTGCCCAGGTGTGTGTGACTGGTCTGTGACATACCCTTCTGCCTTAAGAACCTGCAGGGGCACTGGTGGCATTGCTTGTTGACACCTCTAAAGGTGTCTGCAATGTACCTTTCTACCCTAAAAAAATCACTTTTCGGGTTATTCTGCTGTTACAGACATGAAAACCCCATTACTGTGCTGCAGTGGGAGATTTTGTGGTGTGTAGAGCAGACCAAGCTTTACCTTGAATACTTCTCCAAAAGTGGATTTTCATGCACGTCCCCTTCTGTGAGGCTCTGAGGCCCCTGGTGGAAGTGCTCCCGTTAGTGAGGGTCACTGTGGGTGTGATCCTCGTTACAGTGACAGCCCCACATGGCTGGTGCCACACGATGGAAGGCTCGCGGTGTATCCATGTGCAACGCTTCCAGGTTGGAAAGTCAAGCACGAGCTAGAAGTCGGTGCCGCCTGCCATCTGCTCGGGAATCACAGCTACCACCGCAGCCTTGGGAGGCTCTGGTGGTTCTGCAACCCTCAGGACTAGCTTTTCCTTAGGGGTTCTTATCCTTCATCCCTACAGGCTTGCAGTAAGCTTTGACTGCAGTGTTGTGCTCTCGCTTTATCGAATGCAGCTTGAATTCAACAACTTCCCCAACTGTTTTCTCCTGTTGTTCAGTGGGCTGGCTGGAAATGCAGCTGAGGCGTGTGCCTGTCTCGTTCCTGAGCTGTCTCCTACTGCTGTGCTGGCTTTAAGTGGGTTTTCACCTGTGCCCTGATTTCTTTCTAGGGCATTTGCAATAATTAGTTTGATAATTAGCTCAGTACTTGTGACTTCTGGCAGGAAGTTGGCAGAAACTGACTCTTTGTAGCTTGAAGTACTAACAGATACCACAAATGCCACTTAATTGCCTGCTAATCTGCTTCTTATCCTTGTATACCATCTTCTTCTTATACATCTGAAGACTTCCTGGGCTAACATCTTTTTTCAGAGCCCAGAAATGTTGCTGTGCTGGGCAGCAGCAGCTCTGCCCCAAGGAGCAAGGCTGGTTCTTGCGGGTTAACAACAAACACTGATCTGTTCTGGATGTTGGGAGGATAAAGCGCTGTGGATGTGCCTGGAAGACCAGCTCTGCCTGGGGGAATCTTGCCTGGCTGTGTGTCAGCCCATGGTACAGAGCAGGTTTCTGTCTCTGTGGTAGCTGGGAGGTACCTGAGCTCTCGTATGAACTCATAAATAACAAAGAGGGGATGTATGTGTTCTCCCCTTCCCGGGTTTCGAGATGTCTCTGTCCGATACTGTTACCAGGGACCATGTGAGGAGAGAGGGAGCAGCCCCTCGCTGCTGCAGGATGCCAAGTTACAGCCGATGGCTCTGCTGCTCAATTCTCCTCACTTGAAGATCGCTTTGAGGATGCTGAAGGAGCTGGTTTGAAAGCTGTCGAGAGGGAAATTCTTGGTCTCATTCTCGGAATGTGCCGCTTCTGGGAGCTGGCAGCTTTCTCCATCTGTTCTGCTTGTGTTCCCTCCTGGCATCCTTGGGGTATCTTTCTCCTACTGCTCAAGCAGTGCTTGGTCCCTCTCCAGATGAGGGTACCTGGTGCATGGAGGTTTTGTGAGGGGGCACCTTGCTGAGAGCTGGGTTTGTTTAACCCAGAGTCACGATCCCAGTGGCTGGGCTGGGTTTCCACCTTGGGAACTCGGGAAGAAGTGTGCATGTAGAGGCGAAGAGCCACGCAACCCAGTTCTCACTTAGGAGCAAAAAATAACCTGCATCTGTTACTGCGCTCACGTGCGCAAAGAAGAAAAGGTCTTGGAAAGAAGAATGTGATTCGTTAAGGGAAACAAAAAAAGCATCATGTAGTAATGGATGCTTGGGTCTCGTGCAGGAACTTTTTTGTGGAAAATGTTTACTTATCCGTGGTTATGGCTCAGTAAGCCAAGATACTCTTCAGAGTTAATCTCTTCCCAAACTTCATTCCAAATACCGCTCCTCCTTCCCAAATCCATTGCTCACGCTTGTTCTGTGTGCTCACAACTCAACCTTTGACACCAAACCCAAGCTGCTGGCGAATGTCACCCCGTCTTTACCTTTCAAGTGAGTATTTCTCTTGATATTTGCTTCAAACCCACCCTTCCTTCCCCCACCTCCTCGCTGCCCTCCAGACGGAAGTGAAACCCAGCACAGCTCTGGTCTTCGCTGCAGCTCCTGCTGCTGCTGCTGCGGGTTTTGGGTTCTCACCATCAGCTTCATGCAGACATCCAGCATGCGCTTCTATTGACTGTATTAAGCAAGTGAGAAACAAAAGCAAAACAAACTCCAATCATTTCAGAGTTGCCTCCAACCCAGTAATTTTGTGTCAACATATTATGCACGCTGGAGGAATGTTAGTGTTCAAATAGACTAATTAAAAATGTTACTGCAATTACTTTTGCAACACAAACGATGCTAATTATATAATGCTGCAGAAATTGGAAACATCATTTTGGAGGGTGTGTTTTTTTTGCTCCTTGCAGTGATAATACAATTCCTGATACTGGAGCCTGGATCTCCCTCCACCAGGGCAGGTAGGAATGGAAAGGGGAAGTCGGTCTGGTCCCCTGCACCCGTCAGCTGGCCTGTGGTTCTGCAGAGCTGTGGATATAGTTGTTGGGGGGAATGGGAAGAGGTGGCCCCTTCTTGTTCTGGTTGAAGGCTCAAGTTTTATTCAAAGACTCATTCTAAAGCCTGAGCTGATTTCTCTAACCCTGCTCTTCCCTGCACAGATACATGCAGCTCAGCTCAGAGAAGTGGATAGGGAAGTGGATCTGGTTTGGAAGGAAATCTGGACCTGCAGAAGGTTCTGACTGCACCGGGTTGGTGCCTGTGGCATTCATCAGGGATCACTTGATATGTTGAGTCCCGTTAGTGTCTCCTTACAGTGCAGAAGGATTCTCAGTGCAAGTGGCTTCTCTTTTCCTTCCCCCTTTGTGGTGAGCATGGTAGATTTTTCTCTCTCTCTCGAGGTAGCTGTCATCCTGAAATGATGTTAGGGTTTTATAATGAGGAGGTCTGTTTCCTTCCCAGCGTATCTGTCACTGACCGGTGTCAGCACCAGGAGGCTGGGCAGAGGGTCTTGGAGCTGCCCCTGGGGTGTTTGGGTGCCTTGGGGGTGGCAGGAGGGTTTGCATGACATCTAACTGGTGCCTATCAGCTGTGACTCCACTGCAGAGTTTAAACCCCCCCAGTAAGGAGCCTCTGCTGTGATTGTTCTCCGCGTATTGAGTCTTCCAGGGGAATCTAATGCCTGGGCTGTCTCTAAGGATACATCTCAGCAAACAGTGCAGGCATTTCTGTATGTCTGCTGGCTCACGTGTATGTGATCCTACAAATCCCTGCGGCACACGGGCTCCTGGAAGGGTGTGCAGGGCATCTTGCACTAGCAGTAAGCTGTGGGTGGGTGCTCACTGGTCTCAGTGCCAGCAGAAGATGCTGGGGCTGCAAAACAGAGCAAGACCTTGAGGGTTTGATATCTGATGTAGAACAGGAGGTGGGGTTGAATCTCCTCTCAAAACTCAGTGTGAATTCTGTTAACTGATGGGGGTTTATCTAGAAACTCAACCTAGAGAAGCTGCACCAGCCCTTCTGGTGGGCTGCTGCCCTTCCTCCCAGCACGGCTCCTTGCTCTGCAGACTGCATCTGAAAAGCAACAGTCTAAAAATGCTTGACACTCTTGTCAATGCCATCCAGTCCCCTTCGGATTGAGCAGCAGACGAGCTGAATGATCACAGTGACTAAGAAATCAACTGCTAGCTGTGCCCATCATTTAGTTCAGGCCAGGGCTGCTTGGAACACATCACTGTAGAGCGTGCAGTCAGAAGGGGAGTGTTAAAGTGTGTCCCCTGGTCTGAATGGAATGTGTGTGCTAAGGAGAAAGAGATGCTTGTAGTGGTGGGTGGGATGGGAGTTGGCCCAAGAGAAACGTTTGGGTGGGTTTTTCCTGCAGGAGCCAGCTGTACTGAGAATTAAAGCTGTACGTGGACACACACAGAGCCTGGCCGTGGGCTGGTGGCCTCCTTCTGCGCAGGGTAAGCTCCAGCGTGAAGGCCAGCACGGAGCAGTGGTGGAGGGTGTTCACAGTGCTGCGCGATTCATTCCTCCAGTGGCTTCATGAATCATTATTCTGAGAGTCCATGAATTAGAGCCATTTGGAAAAGGCGAGTAAGAATCTCCCTGTGGGAGAGGGGTAACTGTAGGTCTTGTGGGCAGTGTGTTCCTGGTGTTCCTCGAGGGCTGCAACCCAAGGCAGGCTGTGGAGAGCAAGCCCTGTGAAAAAGGTGATAGAAATAAAACTGGAGGAGCTGGAGTCCTTATGCAGTGATCCTGGATGCAGTTTGGGTCTCCACTGCTGTGTCCTGGTGTTGTCTTGTGTGTTGCCAGCACAAATACCCTTTGCTTTGCTGATGGCTGATGTGAGTGCTGTCTCTGAGAGCTGGGCAAGGGGAAGAGGGAGGAGAGCACAAAGTGCTCCAGAGACCCTCCAGGCTTTTCAAATGATGCTGTAGGAAACACAGTGGCCAAGGAGTTGTTCATCCCCTGGGCTGGTGTCCTGTACCTGGAGTTTCAGCAGAAACTCGTACTGGAGCCATGGCTACTGCACTCCTCGGAGTGGGACCCCTGCAAGGAGTCCCCAGAGTGAGGCATTGCACTCAAATCTTGGGATATGGGGTGTCTGGACCGTATTCCATGAAGCTGTGGCTGCTCCATCCCTGGCCCTGTTCAAGGCTAGGTTGGACACAGGGGCTTGGAGCAACCTGCTCTAGTGGAAGGTGCCCCTGCCCGTGGCAGGGGGTTGGGACTAGATAAGCTTTAAGGTCCCTTCAACCCAAACCACTCTGTGATTCCCAATGCAATAGGAACAAAGGCTGTCCCTTGGATTCCACATTCCCTGCAGAAAGGATGTCTGTGGGCTTCTGCTTTGTGCTCCAAGCCAAACCTGCTGCTGGTGACCGCTGTCCCTTGGCCAGGAGTCCCTCAAGGCAGAGAGGTGGCAGTGCTGCAGAGAGATAAAATGGGTGCAGTAGATGCTGTAGTACTCCAGACAGTGACCCAATGGATGGAGGTGAAAACCTCTCCATAGATTTCACTCCCACTGGGGCTAGTGTTTAGGGGGTGCTTCCCAGGCATGGGGCTATCCCTGGTGAAGTCACCAGGAGAGACTTGGTCCTGTCAGGCGCTGTCCTGCCTGGAGCAGCCATCACTGCGGAGTCAGGTTTTCCATAGAAGCCACAGGAGGGATGGGGTGATAGGAAGAAAGCTGCCCTTGTATGGTGCTCGGCAGCAGTCAAATGCCTCATCTCAAGCAGACCAATTCCCAGAAGCAGCTGTGCCGGCTGTAACGCTTCCTGGGAAGGCAGCGTCCTTCCTGGGGAATGCTGCACCTGATGCTGTGCAAGGGCAGAAGCAGCCGACTGCTTGGCTCGCGTTCCCGGGATGAGGAGGATTCCTGCGGCACCACGTGGAGCTGCAGCCGCATGTTCAGTCCTGGTCTGCCCCAGTGCTGTGCATGGGGAGGTGGTTGGTAGCTGCCGCCTCCTACAACAGCTCCTACCCCATGAGAAATGCTTCCGTGGGTTTGTAGCTGGTGGGGAGAAGAGGGGTGAGCAAACACCTCCCATCCCAGGAGTTGGGGTGCTGGAGTGGGCGCATGGCCCCATGTGCTGCAGGGGCAGGTGAGGACTGTGTCTTGAGGAGAGGGGATCTCCATGGTGCACGGCTGCCTTGTGTCAGCACCACTGTTCTGTTCTGATTACCTTAATATAGGCTGTGAGGGACTTATCCGTCCTGTTAAACCGGCCCCCACTGGAAAAGTGAAATAAATTAAATGTTCTCCTTAGGAGTAGGCCACCTGAATTCTGTGTAATTAAAATAACAACTTGCAGGCAGCAGTCCTTCTTTCCCTGGTCAGGATTATTTAACTGTTCATTGATAGGGAGGAAGCATGAGGAGTCCTTACAGGGTCCCACTTGCTGCAGTGTGCCAGCCCTCACCATTGCTCCTGACAGCTGATCCTGATTCCCTGTAGAAAGATACCATGATCCTAGTTCCCTGTAGCAGCGAATGCATGTTGTGAAGGTGCCAGCTCTGCTGCTGCAGCATCGCCATGCAGATGGAGCTGTGTGCTGCTGTGGTTGTTCATCTCAGCATCTGCTGCGGCCATGGGCACTGTCTGTTGGCCAGGGGCTGGTCTGCAGCACATCAGTTGCTTCGGTTCCCTGTGTCATTGCTTCAGTACTCATTGCAAACTGGAGTGGGACTCGTTGTCATCTTCCTGTAAAGAAGTGACTTGAAGCCACTTTCTCTTCTTGTTTACAAAGCATCTCTATCTGGAAGCCATCCAAGGCTGGGCAGACCTGGGTGGTGACAAGCATCACTCTGCTGTTAGGTACTGATAAACGCTGTCTAGATGAAGATCTAAAGGCCCCAGTTGCCTGCGCAGGGTGTTGCTGGTGTGTGTCAGCACAGGGGATGCTCACAGGCTGGCGGGATGGTGTCTGTGGTTAGGAGCCACGTGTCTTGGCTGGCCAAGTCCTTGTAGCTCATGGTTGACCTGAGGCATAATCCCAGCTCTGCTCAAGCTGTTGCTTTTGAGAGATTTGGGCTGACTTCCTTGGCTGTTTGTAGCTGTCCTGCTCTTCCCATCATGTAAAAACCAACTCAAACCAAATCATTTCCCAGCATGGTACTTGAATCAGTGAGAGTTTGGGGTGAGCACCCTTAACCTCATCAGCCTCTTGCTAATTTAACTTCTGGAGCTCAGGAACACCAGTCTCCCTGCCCCAGCTGACGTGCATTGATTGCTGGATACCTATAATGCATTAGAGTTACATCTTGTTGGGTCAAACAATTTGCTTCCATATTTGGTCTCATTTTTGTGCCAGATTTATACATCTTGTTTAAATATGACAAGCAGGACAGGCTCGCTGCTAATCCTCGCTGGACAGGCAATGCCTGCCAAAAGAGCCAGTGTTAACAGGCTCCAGCGTTGCAAGTTACTGGACTTGCTAACCTGAGGCTTGCTATGGTGCGGCTCCCCTTAAACTGGCTCTTTTGCATCTGGTGAAATCTCTGTTTTACCTCTTTGGGTGGGAGTGCTCACCCCTCAGAGCAACCTTCTGAGCAAGAAAACCTTTCTAGCTCCAAGCAGGAGGGAAACAGGTGAATGTTTTTGGGAAGTGGTAGGGGAAATAAGGGGAATGAGTGGCTCTGCAGGGAGGTGCTTGGAGCTGCTGGGCTTGAGCAGGGCATGGAGTTGGTGGTGCAGGCAGCCCTGGTGGATGCGGAGGGAGGGCGATGGCAATAACTGGCTGCTCAGAGGGGGCTCTGCCTCTGCTCTCAGTTGGGGATCACGTTTAAAAGCTTCAGTTTCCTGTAGTTCTGCTCTGGTCTTCCTACATCTGATATTTAGTTAGCAGCAGGGAAGCTAAAAAAGATTCTGCTGCCTGAATCCCAGCCTTCAGCCACTCCTCCTCTTCCTCATGCTGTGATGCTGGTGCTCATGCTGGTAGATTCCTCCCAGTCTTCTGTTGCCATGTGAAATAATGCAACAGTCATAGCTTCACCTTTGGAGAGAACAGTTAAATACCTCTATTCTGATGGCCTGAGCAGCAAGCACATTCAGTAGTTGACACTCTTAGCACAGGAACGGATGTGTTTTCATGATTCCCAATTATAGGAGAAGAATTAGGAAGGTTGTGAAGAGGAGGGGAAGTTGCCTTGGCTCTCCTGAGTGGCTTCACCCAACTTTGCTGGGTGACATCGCTCTGGAGTCAGAAGCCAGTACAGAGATTGTTTTATAACATCAGTCAGAAGCTGGAGTGAGGGGGAAGTGGCCCACGAATTTAATTTGCATCACTGAGTGGATTAGCTCCTGACGCAGTGCAAAGTCATTATTTACCATCTCCAGATCTGGTGCCTTTATCAATGCGATGCTTTGGAGAGAAGCTGATTCAGAGATCATTACCTCGGTGTTTCACTTGGCAGGGACCGTTAACACTTGCCTTGTAAGCAAAATGATGGTGCTTGTCATTGGTGCTTAATATTGTGCCTACCCAAGAGGCTGAGTAATTTGTTTTTAGGTTTTTTCTTCCTTTGCATTCATTACACTGCTTCAACTTTAGCTTGGCTTAGGAAAAAACACTTGGAAATGCTCCAAAACTTGCCATTAACCCACAGAAGGATTGTCTGAGTGATAAAACCAGAGCAGGCTGTGTCCTGCTTGCTGGGATGGATGCATCTTCCCCACCCTGCAGCACAAGGTTGTGCCAGTGTGGTCTCTGTGGTGCTCCTGCTTTCAGCTGCTGTGGCTCAGGGTAAGTCAAGGCATTGTCACCTTTCCCAAGCTGATGGAAGACTTTATGCACAACTTGAAATAATGCCCCAAAATGGTTATTTATAGGCTCTCCAGAGCTTGACATTGGTTTTGCTGTGTTGTCATGATGGAGACGAGCTGCGTTACAGGCTGCTTCAGCCTTTATGTACTTTGGGACAACTTAAGGCTGCTTTGGGACAAAACAACCTTTATGGGAGGGCTTATCCATGTCTCTGTGTCCACTTGGTTTCTGAAGAATATGATGGAATAACTAGCCTTTTGGGGGATCTAATTTGAGCAAAGTCTCCTTTGATGGAGGGAGTTTGAGGATGGTGGAGCTGCCACATCCCTGTGTGCAAGTGGAGGGAAGGGCTGAGCAGGAGCTGCAGGAGCTTGCTGCTGGCTGCCCCAGGCATAGCTGTGAGACTGAACTAATTCACATCTTGTGTCTAAGGACTGTCTCCAGTAACTCAGTCCATTAAGTTCCAAATTTGTCTTATTCGTTTGTCTTTGATGAAGTGGTGCCTCAGGGCTAGAGCCTTCTGGAAATGAGGCTTGTAGGTCTGTAACAGCAGCAAGTTATTCTTCTGGGTAAGACAAAGTGACCTTGGTGGCAGCTGAGGAGCTGATTCCAAGAGTTTACTTCTGGGGTTTCTCCCTGCCTTGGACATCCCTATCTACACTTGTGGTCTGGCACCTTGTACTGCGAGTCATCTTCTTTGGAGGATGGCACATTGCTGCCCTAGAAGCCTGGGTTGGGAAGGACCTTAAAGCTCATCCAGTTCCAACCCCCTACCATGGGCAGGGACACCTTCCACTAGAGCAGGTTGCTTCAAGCCCCATCCACCCTGGAATCACTCCATGTTACCTGTGCCCTGGGTACCACGGGTGGGTAGGGCATGGCACATGTACAGCCATGGCAGTGGTAAGGGCAGAGCTTCTGACCTAGAGTCTACCCGGGCTTGTGCAGGGGGAAAAGTCTCACTTACTGGGTCATTGAGAGACTCTGAGTCTGGGGTTTTGGCAGGAGGAAGGGCTTTAATTAGCTGCTGCTCAGTAGGGCTGCTATTAGATCTCGGAGCAAGATGCTGCTGGACTGGAAAAAAGCACCACTAGCTCATTTCCTTGGGAAGCCATGGTGGGGATTTGCATTTTAGTTGAGCACGAAACCCTTGCAGAGAATGTTTCTAAAATAGCTTCAAACTCCAGTTGGAATTTCTTCCTTCTCTGAATCTGCGAATATCTGTCTCTGTGCCAGGAGGTTTGGAGTTTGAATTCCTTTGTTTGCTGCTCTCGCTCTGCTGTGAGGGAAGTGAGTGCTTGTCTGGGTTGTGGACAAGTACTGCCATCAAATACTGCCTGACAAACTGCTTGCTTCCCGCAGCCTTGCAGCAGAATTAGATTCTCCCCTATTATATACCTGAAAGGATTTCTCCTCTAACAGCAGTCCCTCTGTTGACCTGAATACTCAGGAGACATGTACCAGGGTAGGAGCTTTGCAGCGTGTTTTCTGAATCTCAGCTCTGCTGAAAATCGGGTGCTTTGAAATACATCCTGGAAACTTTTCCTTGTTTCTGCCCATGTTGTAGCTTGCACAAAACTGTGCTGAGCGTTGTCACTACAAAAAGAGAACAGAGCTCTTAACCTTGGGCTGGCTGTTGCCCCAGGCTCTGCATCTGCATTACCCAATGGATAGGGTTGGTGACATGTGGACTTGCACAGGTTGGGTGTTTGAAGGCAGTGGTTGTGTCACCAGGGCTTTACTTGGGGCAGGACCATCCATCTCTGGTGCTGTGCTGCCCAAGGGACTGTCCCTGGGCGCCCTACTCAGGTGGGCTGTGGAAGGCATGAGGCTGGTTTTCCTCCTGAGCTTGCTGGAGAGGCTTTTCTGCATGGGTCTTTTTGGTCTGCATCACCAGAGGGTTGGTTTTCTTTGAGCCTTTGTTCCAAGTGGTTGCTGTTCCTTTCCCAAACATAAGTTAGGAATCTCCAGATGGTTTGGCCTCACTGTACAACGCTTCAGGAGACAAAGTTCCTTCTGCCTTCTCCTGGCTACAGGTTGGCCAAACAGCAGGTTATGGGGCAAGAGGCTTGTTAGGTCAGTTTTAGCCATTTCCCTGAGCTGGTACAAGAGCTACTTGCTTGTGCGGGTAGGAAAAGATGGGATCGTGGTGCTGGATGGGGATGGAAGCCAAGCAGCTAATCCCAGCACCGCGATGGTCCATGGCACAGTGGAGCTCCCTTCCAAAACCACCTACCCTGTTCTGGGCTTTGTAAATTTGGAAGCAGCTTAATTTCTCTGGTGTTACTATTAAGTAAGTCCAAGAGGATGAAAATAAACAACTGTTGGGAAGGGCAGACTGACTCACTTTCTCATTCTCCTGTAAATTTCCATTTCAGTTTCGGTTTAAGCTCAGGTATGAGGGGAGTGAAAGCTGGTAATTTGTGACAAAAACTTCTCTTTTGGATCATGGTAGAAAAACTCCCTTTCTAATTGCAGAAATTATAAGGCTGTACTTCTTGTAAAGGAATACTGCATCCAGTGGATACCTGCGGGTTGTCTTTGGGATGCTCGGCTCCAGAGTCACCAAACTGAGCTTTACATCATGCTTTGGTAGTTTGGTGTTGCTCATGCTGTGACTGGCTGCAGGGATAGCCCCGACTCTCCCACAGCCTTGACTACCACCCTCTCATCTGCTTTTGCCCTCACTGTCATTAGTGTTTGATGGCCTCCAGCTCTGGTCCTCACCCCAGCAATGCCAGCTGTGATTCTGCAAGCTCCATCATCTATCACACCTTCAGGTGGTGGGGTTGCAGCCTGCTCCATCATTCTCCATATGGAAACAAGTTGGTAATTTTAATCATCCTGCTCTTTTCCAGACCTCTTCCTGGTCTATGGGGCTCTGAAGGCAGCAAGTCTTTCTTGAAGCCTGTGTCCCCCCAGCCCTGGTGGTCTGGCAGCACAGGGCCCTGCTTGGCCATGGGGACCAGGGACTTTGACTTGTTCCTCAGTGTCTGGGTGCTTCAGACCCTGTAGCTCTGCTGCGAGTTCCTCCCTTATTGCTGCCTGTCACTTTTCTTCCACTGTGTCAGAGTGAAACAAGAGTACTTCTGTAAAAAGCAAGAGGAAAATCATGTGAATAAGCAGTGGGTTTAAAATAACGTGGCTGCTCTGGTCACTTCTGAATGGGGAAGCAAAGGGGCTGCCAGGCTGTGCTGCCATCCTCACCCCTGCACTGGGATCATGGTGTGGTTTCTGTTGGAAGGGACCTTAAAGCTCACCCAGTTCCAAGCCCCTGCCATGGGCAGGGACACCTTCCACTAGAGCAGGTTGCTCCAAGCCCCTGTGTCCAACCTGGCCTTGAACACTGCCAGGGGTGGGGCAGCCACAGCTTCTCTGGGCACCCTGTGCCAGCGCCTCAGCACCCTCACAGGGAAGAGCTTCTGCCTCACAGCTCATCTCAATCTCTCTCTGCCAGTTTAAAGCCATTGCAGTGGGCTCAGCTGCATGGTGCTGCCTGCGGCAGGTTACTGTGGGAAGCAGCGCTGGGGCAGGGAAATGGAGGCTGGTGTCCCTGAGGAGCATACAGACGTGCTAACTGGTGTGGGTGAAGCAGGAGCAGAATTTCGTCCCCACGGCATTGCAATGGGACCAGTTTGCATCGCACATTGCTCAGCACTGTGGAAGCAGGGCAGGGCAGTGCTGTTAGATGTCTCCTGGGTCTGACAGTGCTGCTGACAGGAGCTCCTCAGCCTCTTCAGGGGTGTTTGGCTGCCTGGTGGCTGTTGCTCTCTTTGGAGCAGGATCCCTTCCGAACATCATGGTGAGCAGTGCACAAGGGGAAGTGTATTTCCCCCTTCTCTAAAGAAGTTCATTCTTTGAGTATATTTTTGGGACAGATGTTCTTGGGCGAGCAGGGTCTGAGCTCTCGCGGCTCCTCTGTTCAGCAGAGCCATCCACCCTGTGTCCACCTGTGCCCTGAATTAGAGCTGCAAGATGCTGTGATGGGTCCATATGCAGACTCCTAAAATAATAGTTGTCAGCTCACTGCTGACTTGTATGGGGAGCTAAAGCTTATGGCTTTAGGAATGACAGCAAACAAATGCTGGTGGGCTCTAGCTAGACCCAAGGTGTGTGCATCTGTATCTTAGCCACGCAGGGCATGTGCTTTGAGATAGTCACTCTCAGGACCATGATCTGCTGTTTTGAGGAGCTGTTATTACCCATCCACTTACAAGGCCAAACCTGAACTTTCAGGAGCTGGAGTCAAGCGATTTCTTGTAACACTTCTATTCATAACACTTCTGGGGCAGGTACATGACCCTGAAACGTGGAAGCACTCATGAGCATGTGCTGGGGCAGATGCTGCCTCGTCTTTTCGTAACAGAGGTGTCTGTAAATGAACCCTGCTGCTTGCATTTAAATTCCTCTTTATTGGCTATTGGGTTTGATGTGCTTTTCTAATGAGTGAGGGCTGATGGATGTCTAATAAAGAACTCTTATCCCATCTTTACACTGCTGTGGAGACAATTGGCCTCTGAATTGCTCTGCAGTGGCCTTCTGGAGGTGGCCGACTGTCAGGGCAGCTGTTGCCCTTTGATTGGATTATTGCACATTCAAGTCTTGTCCCATTCAGGTTTTATTTGCTGTCCAGGCCCTGCTGTATGGGGACTGCCAAGCCATTACACTGAAATGAGCAGCCTAATTGGGAAGGCTTGTGGCTCAGCATCGCTGATCGCATCGGTGGGAGCAGGAGCTGGCGGGGAGTTCTGGTGCTGCTTGTGCCCAGTAAGAACAACAAACCCAAGCTGAAACAGCTGAGAGAAGTGGTGGTTTGTGATGTCCTGAAAAACAAAAACACTTTTCCTTTATCATTGGAGCTGTAAATGTTTAGGGTGTGCAGCTCACAGCCCTCTCAGCACAGTGAATGAAGCAGATGCTGGAGGGGATGAACTCTGGGGGGCAGCCTGTGGTGGGTGATGTTCTGTAAGGATGGCTGGATCCCATGGTAGAGTCTGCTTAGCTAATACCCATGTGTTTATATTCCATGGTAGTGAAGCTTGGCTGGAAGCTCTGGTGTCTGTGTGGCCAAATTGTGGCTCCTTGTCTGATGCTGGGTGCTGCGCACTGTGATGCTGTTCCTGTGATGTCTGAGCTCAGCTGGTGCTGTCAAGAGACATCCCGCCGCAGCCTTATAGCTGTTGTTGGAGGGGGAAGGAAGGATGTGATAATTACCCTGTCTCGTGTGGAAGAGCTGGGGAGCAGTGCAGGATGCTGCGTGTCTCCTATGAAGCCTCTGTCTCCCACGCTGCCGTAACACTGCCTGTCCTTTGGAACTGCCACCCCTGGTCCCTGCCAGCCACTGGTGACCTGGGCAGGAGGTAGCAAATCCTGGCAGGATGCTTTTAGTGGCATTGGTCCCTCCCTGGAGCACATCATAGAGCTCCCTGGCCCAGGTTTCGTAAGTGGGGTTATGCTGAAGTAGCACGGAAACCATAGATGAACTTCCTGTGAATGGTTTTCTCTTACTGGTAGATGGATGGAAACTATGAGCAGAAAGGTTAAAGAGCAGGATCTGGGAGAGCTTTCAGATTTGGGAGTGCTGGAGTAGCTGTGGAGGAGCTGTTAAAGGTGTCTCTGCTAAACTGGGATGTTCCTCGTCTAGCTTGCCTGAACAGTGGGTCACTGTGATTCTGTGATTTGAAGGCTTTGAATGCCTCATTTCTTAAACCTCCCACAGAGCAGGTCGAGCTCCCCAGCCAGCATGTGCTGATGTCCAGGCGCTGCCTGCTCCTTCCCCATTGACTTCTCCAGAGCCGTGTGCATCTCGCCCCAGTTTTTGCAACCGCTTTTGTTGCTGCTGCAATCAGTATCTGTCTCTCTCTGCTTCTGCCTTGACATGTAGTGATTTATCCTTCTGTGAAGGTCTCTGAGCAATCTAAATGGAGGAAGGGGTGGATCGCTTACAGACACAGCACCGCTTCACATGTGAGAACAACTATTTTGAAGCAGTATTTTGAGGTTTGACTCAACTTTAGCAGCTTCTCTGCAGGGGAAGCTGGATTGATAGTCGCAAGTGGTAGCAGGTCAGGTACTCTATTTTTAGAAGTACCATTTAATTGATGTTATTCTTGCAGCTCCTAGCTGGATGGTTAGTTATGTTCTGTCAAAGTTTGTTGGCATGAGCCAAGTCTTATTGCATACTTGTGTTTTATTAAATGGTCCATGATGGGGTCTTGGATCTTTTTGTTTTATCTTGGTTGGAAGGAAGACGAATAGTGTGATAAAGTGCTCAGCATCTCTGTATTTTAATGCCAAACAAAGGCTACAGAGGTCTTGTAAATCAAGTCTTTTGCCCCATTGTGGTGTGTTCCTGGATGGGTTCAATGGCATTGCTGTCTGATGTGGCTGATGCTGCTACAGGCACTGCTGCCCTCCTCACCCGCTGCGTCTCTGTTGCACTTACTGGATTTGGTTTCATGCTTTCATACTCCATCTCAGTTGCATAAAGGAAGCGTTCTGTGCAGCAAAGAAGGTCTGTAACTAAATGCTCTTTATTCCTGGAAGCTGGTGATTAAAATGCTTTTGCTCTGCCTTGCTCCTGTGCTCTGTAATGGGTGATGTTGGTGTATAAGGAGGCACTGACTGGCCGGGCAGCCTGTGTGGACGTTAACACATGTATGGAAGGTGCCTTTTCCACTCATCTTATGATGTTCACCCTGGTTTATGTGTCCATGGAGGCTAAGAACCAAAGCAGCCCTGTTCCTCACTTTTGTGCACGTGGGATGCCCATGAGCGCTTATAACAACACGCTCTTCTCCTCCCAGCTTTGCAGACCTGTCCCTGTGGGTATCTCTGCAAATGGATGTCCCAGCATCTATTTGCATAGCGTTTCCATAACGCTAGTGGCGCCGTTTGGTGACAGTGAAGCGTTTAGGTCCTCCCCAGTCACAGCAGACCTGATGAAGGTGTTGCTTTTGGACCTGGGAAGCGTGGGCTCAGATCCCTGTTCTGCCTGCATCACCTCAGGGTCTGTCAGTCTTGGTCAGCAAATTACACTCCCACTCCTTAAAAAGAGAAGGGGAGGATAAATATATTGAAGGTAGCAAGGTCTTTGGCTGACCTGCTCCTCCTGGCTTATCCTGCACGGACTGGAGATGGGTCAGTTCGTTTCTGCTTCTGGCTTGACTTGCTGCATCCAACTCATCAATTTGTTTGGTCTTGTACGAACACTGCTCTTTGCCTTCCACCCCTCGGTGGGTTGGTGATGGCTTCAGGTGTTCCCTCAATTGAAGCACGGCTTCTGCAGTCTCTTGGGGTGGAGTAAAGCTCTCTGAGAACTCATCTCCCGGTCTCCATTGAGGAATGTGGTCCCTGGTAGCAAAGCTCTGACTTCTGCATTGGAATGTGACTCGTTTTTTCTACAATCTGCTGCAGAAGGTGGGAGCCAACGTACCAGGGTTGTGTGCTGCGTCCCACTGATGCAACTGGCTTTGTTTAGGGTCTTGAGTATGTCGGAACATGCTGGCTTGAGTGAATAGTTTTAATTAGTTACATTCTTAGGCTGTCGTTGACTGCGCTGACTCACTTCCAGCTCTCCGATAACTTCAACACATGACTTCATACCAAGGCAGAGGAACAGAAATGAAACTGAGGGAAGATGGTAGCATACAGGCTGGGGCAGATCCTGGTGCCTGTGGGAGAGCAGGAAGCTGCAGCAGCAGCGCAGCGCCAGGCGCTATGCCCCGAGAAGTCCCCACGTGTGCCCTGGAGCATCAGCTCGAGTATCGCTTCCCCAAAGTTATTTCTGGAGCCTGGAGGCTCTCACTAACCAGCTTGAGCTTGTCTTGCTTTGCTTCTGGCAGAGCCTGGGCATGGTGAAGCCTGGACACCCCGTGTCCAGCTGGGTTTGCTCGTGGAAATCCTGCAGCAAAAGAGAAGTAGTTGGAATATGCTTACCCTTTGGTGACTGTCTGAGGTTTGGAGCCCCTAGTTATTACCCTGGCCAGCATTCAGGATCCTTCCCCTTGCAGGGGACCTCTGTGCTGTGCTCAGCATCTCCTTGCTGCCACGTGTGTATTTTGGCTCAGAGTTGTCTGCCCTCTTCCTCCTGTGCCAGAGTACTGTTCTTCAGAATCCTCCCCATCGGTAGTGTGGGATTCACATCCTTTGCTTTCAGAACTGGGGCTTCATGGCCAAATTAGACTTCTCCTGTTGTGATAAAGCTTCCTGTGAGTGGGTCAGGGTTTGTAAGCCAAAATGCATGTCTCTGCAAGGGCCTAGTGATGGCTAGTGCCCTGGGAGCAGCCTGCAGGAGCTCACCACCTTCCCCATCCTGGCTCTCCTGCCATCTCATTGTGCTGCTCTGCAGCCTTTCCTCTTTACTCTATGCTTGCTCAGTTCAAAACCAAGATGCTGACTGCAGTGTTGACCCCAGCTTGCAGCTAGGGCTGGAGAGCTGCTTTGCTGGTGTCCCCTGTGCCATTTCACTGTTGGCAGCCCTGGCTTTCCAACAGCCCATCTCTGCCCACTGGTGAGACCAGGCAGCAGCTCCATCCCTAGCCCTTCTGCAATCTCATGATGGCTTTGATTGTCAATGTGATGCTCAAAGGGGCAAGTCCCCCATGCTGGGGTTGGTATGGAAGTGCTGGTGGGAGCCATTCCCTGGCACTGCGGCACGATGGAAGGTGTTCATGAGTGGGAAGGCTGAAGGGGGAGAAGCTCGTTGCTGTTCCTCCTAATTGCTCTCCCACTTCTGTACTCAGGCGAAGAGTTGTCTTGAGCGGTGTCCCTGGGGACGCTGCCTGGTTCTGTCAGCAGCACCAGCACCCTCCTCTCACTCGGTCAATTTGAAAAGCATCTCCTCTGTTTTGACTTGGTCTGTCTTTCCTTTGACGTGAGAACGGTCCATCTGCCGCTTAATAAGGTGGAGGATGCAAGGGCTGGAGCGAAGCCTCCTGAGCGGGGGCGAGAAGTGCTCGGGGCTGTTCCCACTGGAGCCGATGAGCAGTGGGATGGTGTAGGAGCAGGACTGGGTCCTTGCGCATCGGGTCACCCATGTGGGAGGCTGAGCTGGGTTTGTCTCTGCTCCCAAGGGCTGCACTTCTCATGAAAAGCTGATGTAGGAGTTGAAGTTTTGAGTGCTGAGGAAGAGATAACTGTCCATGCTCAGCGAGAGAAGTTCATTTCTAGAGCTGCATGTCAGCTGAGCAGCACTGGTTTGTGGTGAGCCCTTTTTAGGCAAGGGAGGTCAAAACACTGCCCTGAGGGAAAGTTCCTGCTGCAGCCCCCATGAAGACGGTAGCTTTGACTACTGCTGGCTCTTCAGTCATTTATTTTTGCTTAAAGAAATCCTTGTTCCAGACTTGCTACTGGAAACTGGTAATGGAATTTGCAGGAGGTTTTTCTGGTTGAAGGTGTCGGGGTGTGCAGGAAGAGCTGCCTCACTCTGCATGGTCTGTGGTTGCAGAAAGCCTCTTGTGCTGCAATGCTGAGGTTGGGCTTGGAGGTGGAAACCCGGATTTCACTTTGGTGATTGTTTAGGGCTGCCCTGCAATGAAGCTGTGTGGCAAGGGCAAACCCAGGGGGTTCAGCTGGTGCTGAGGCTTCAGGTCCCAGGGATGGGTGCGATGGGGTGAGGGCTTTCCATGGGCACATCTCTTGCCATGCACAAGCCCTGCTGCAGAAGAAATGCTTCTATCCAATATTAATGTGATGCTGTTGCATGCAGGAGCCAGGTCAGTCCTTTCGGAATCAGCATTCGCTGCCCTGCTTGTAGCTCTTAAATTCCACTGCATCTTCCCTGCCCAGTCTGCTGGGCTCGCTGGCACTCACTTCTGTATGAACCTGGAGTCCTGAAGCTGCTAAAGTGGATCCTCAAAGTGAAGGGTTCCATGGTCTCTTTGGCATCTGAAGGTGTATGGTGAGGTGGTGTCTCTGTGGTGTCTTGGCAAAGCTGTGCTTCTGCGTCTTCTCAACCAGACATGCCCAAACCTTTATGGCACCAACTCTGAATCTTCTTCAATGAGCTTCTGTCCGTGATTGCGTGGAAAGGTTTGCAAGGAGCATGGTGCTGCAGGAAAAAAAACTGAGTCCTTGGGCATCATCTTGTTTGTGGTGCTTGGTGCCTCCTATGCTGGTGGCTCCAGCAGGAAGGTGGCACATCGCTCAGTTTGGTGCGGCCAAGGCCCAGCTTGGTGCTGGTGCAATTCTTGCTCTGTTGCTGTGTGGAGGTGGAACTCCTGTGACCACATTTGGGAAGTGTGAGCTGAATTTATGGCAAGCTCGTGCCCTCGTTGCACGTACAGCAGCCTGGCTTCTGATGCACATAACTCCCCTGTGCCATATGGATGCTGCTGTAAACACATACAGCACTCGGCTCTTGTATGGGGACAGCCAAGCTCTTCAGTCTTAACTCTGTTAGAAGCTTCTTGGTGGTTTTACCAGATCTGCTCCTCATGACTGAGACAGAAATGAGCCAGAATCACTTGTTTGTGTGTCAGGCTTTGAAAGAGTGTGTTGGGAGCATATTTGTTGTTGTTCTCAGCATCGCTGTGTGATGACGTTGGGTCACTCTCAGTGTAGAGCTGGTTGAAAAATGAATATCTGAAGAGGAGTGGTGAGACTCAAGAGTTGCATTTCGTTCTCATGATGACTTTTGGATTAAGAAGGAGCTTTTTCTGCTCGAGAGTCACCTCGCAAGTTTGACCTTAAAGTTGTTTTCAGACTGATTCTGCTGAAGATTAAGGTGTTTTTTTCTGATCTTTATCACAGAATCCCAGACTGGCTTGGGTTGGGAGGGACCTTAAAGCTCCTCCAGTTCCAACCCCCTGCCATGCACAGGGACACCTTCCACTAGAGCAGGTTGCTCCAAGCCCCTGTGTCCAACCTGGCCTTGAACACTGCCAGGGATGGGGCAGCCACAGCTTCTCTGGGCACCCTGTGCCAGCGCCTCAGTACCCTCAAGCCCCATCTCACCGGGTTGCTCAGGAAGGCACTAGAGAGTTGATAATTCCCAAAGGAAATGCTCACACCCCGTCCTGGGGCTGCTCCATGGGGAGGTTTGTTCCATCCGGAGCAGGAATCTGCATGCGGCAAACCTTGGTCTGCTGCCGTTGCTACGGGAACAGATGCTCTTAGGTTGGAAACCTGATTCAATTCCTCTCCTCCCCACTCCCTGCTAGTTAAGACACTGGGATGGATTTTGAGTTGTGAATACAATAGTCTCTCAGGTTGTGTGGGGACTTCAACAATGTCTCTGGCTAATGAAAGAGCTGCCTCGACTCCCAGGGGATTCAATGAGAGTGTTTTTGTCTCTTCCTCAATACCCACTATCAAAAGCAAAGTTCAGCAGCTCCGTGTGCCCTGGGGCTGCTCGCTCTGCCACCTGCCTGGATAATTAAGACCTTTCAGGTTGCCGTAGAGGGTATTTTGGCTTCTAATATTGCATCCATTGATAGCTGGGATATTTTTTCTTTAATGCTGTGAGAAGTGGGAATGTCTTTGTAAGGTGTGCTGGTGGCAGGTACAGGAGGGGAGGCCTTAACAAGCCTGTAATTTGCAGGATGGAGGCAATGAGCCAAACTCGAGCTGGTTTGTTACGTTTAGGGGTTTAACAAATATTATCCAGAATGTTCCTTTCTCACTAGAGGGGCTTCAGCAGCTTGTTCAAGGAGTAAGATCTGGTTTGTGTTGAAGGGACCTTAAAGCTCCTGCAGTTCCAACCCCTGCCACGGGCAGGGACACCTTCCACTAGAGCAGGTTGCTCCAAGCCCCTGTGTCCAACCTGGCCTTGAACACTGCCAGGGATGGGGCAGCCACAGCTTCTCTGGGCACCCTGTGCCAGCGCCTCAGCACCCTCACAGGGAAGAGCTTCTGCCTCAGAGCTCATCTCAATCTCCCCTCTGGCAGGTTAAAGCCATTCCCCTTGTCCTGTCCCTACAAGCCCTTGTCCAAAACCCCTCTCCAGGCTTATAATGGAGCAAGCAGCTTCAGAGGAATTGTTTCCCAGTTACATCAGCCCACTTACTCTTCTTGAGCTTGGCACACATGAGCGACACTACAACTTTAGAAGAACAACACTGTAAGAGAAATTAACCTTCAGTGCCAAGAAGCTCTGTCAATGCTCCCGGGAGCTTGCTTACCCTCTCTTGCTTTCTAAACCCCCCCGTCAGTGGTGGTGGCTTGTTCAAGTGGTGGTGAAAATCCCATGTGTGTGTTGGAACCTCAGTCCAAGCCCTGCCCCAAGTCCTGCTGTGCTCCACCGTGCTCTGTAAGTACTAACCTTGGGGAAAAGAAGCTTGAGCAGCATCAAAGCATACTTTTAGCCATCTCCTTTTCACTTTTGGATGCTACTGGGTGGTTGTGTAAGCCTGTAGCTCTCTTAAGCCTGCCTGCTGGAGGGTTGGGGGGTGGTTAAATAGGTGCTGGGTGTCTTGCTGGCATATTGCTGTGAACTTGATGGTGTAATGTGGCTGTGAGGATACTTGCATGAAGGGACATGTCTGCAGGTTGAAGTTGGGAGCCTGGAATGAGCTGATGCTTGCACAAGAGGACAAGGGTCCAGCTTGCCTGGATGCTCAAGGCTGCAGGAGGAGAGGGATTAATTCCATTAGCAATGTGAATATGCTGGGTTCAGCCTTTGCCATCCAAATAACATTATAATGAAATAGAATTATAATGTAACTATGATTAACGGCTCCGATGTTGGAATAGAGCTGACATAGGCAGGCAAGTGTCATGTTGGGCCACGGCTGAGCAGCAGTGCCCCAGTGGTGATGGAAGGGAGGAAGGTCCTGGAGCTGCTGAAGGAGGAAGGATGATGTAAGGCAGGAAAACATGCAATAGAGAAGGAGTTTCAGCCGTGTAAATACGCTCTGTTTGAGATGCACACTTGCAGTGAATTAGGATCCTGGCAGGGTGTAAACCAGATGAATTTTTGGGGAAACACCTTTTTGTGGGTGTGTGTTTGAAGTTCCTAGAGTCTGAAGGGCAGAGAAGTGCTTCCCTGGGGGTGGCTGGCAAACGGGTTTGTGTCCTGGGCTGAACCTGCTGCTTGTGTAGCTCCTGTCTCCATAAATCCCAGGGTGAACAGCCTGTGTGTTTGCAGTGTTTTACAGAGGGACTGTATTTCTTCTAGCTTGAAGAGCTGCGTGTGGGGGTCTCTGGTGTCTTTTGCTTATTTGACAGGCTGCCGTGTGCTTGGGGATGGGGCCAAGCAGGAGATGCAGGAGGAAAGTGGGATGAGCCTGGAGTTTTCCATGTTTCAAGGCTCCCATGACAAAGGGAGGGCTGGGAAAATGGAGCTGGGAGAGGTGTGCACTCATGCCATGCTCTGATAATGCTTTGGGGGGGCTCTGGAGCGGCTGGTTACAGCTTGGAGATCCAGAGTGAAGAACCAGGAGCCTCCATAGCTTGGGATGAGTGAGTCCTGTATCCGGCATCCCTTACAGCATCCTCTCCTTGTGCTGGGGTGTGTGGTGTGGAGTGGGTCATTCCTGGTCCTGGCAGGGCTCGGAGCAGCACCATGGACCGATCTTTCAGTGAGGAGCAGGCTCTAACCCAACCTCTGCAATAGGTTGTGGCTGTTTATATGAAATAACTAATCTTTTCCAAATATTTATTACTAATCCCGTGCTGAGGAGCAGGTGCCGTGTGTTCAGGAATGGAAAACCGCCCCCAGGCAGCTGCCAATCTCACATGAGGCTGGATCTGAGATGTGGTAGATGTGGCAGGGAATGTCACCCCCTCCCAGGGCTGTCAGTGCTCCTCCAGCCCAGCCCATAGTGCATTGTGGAGCAGGGTGGGCTGGGGGGACCCTGCAGGTGGTCAGCTGTGGCGCAGGTGTGAGGAGAAGACTGAAAATAGGGGGTTTAAAATGAGATCTGGTTGGAAAGGCACCCCTTTTAGGGGGTTTTTCACCCCAAACTCTTTGAACAGACACAGGTTTGTGTGCGCAATAGCATTTGGGTGGCTTTGCAGGGAGCTTTGAAGGCAGGATGGTGGGGGAGCATCCCTTGTTGCGGGGCCATGGGAAGCAGCTCCCTCCACGTAACCCCGTCAAGCTGGGTGTCTACCCACCAGCTCCAAGCCTCACTAATGATGGGGCTTCATGTATGCGCCTCCTGGTTCAGCACCAACAGTTCTGGGTAGCCTTTAGGCTCACAGGAACATTAACCTCCCTGCAGGGGTATGCAAGAAGCTGCTGCACAGAGCAGTTTTGGGGGCATTTGTAACTCCCTCTGTGTTCTACGGGTGCTGGAAGGCATTGCAGGGTGTCTGAGGAGGCTTGGTGGGGGTGATGCTGCACTGTTGTGTTCTGCAAGGAGAAGAGGTAACTTCAGATGACTCAAGGGAGGATTGCCTGGAGGTGGGGTAGGATTTGATCAGCCTGGCCCTGTAGCATGGTGCAGGTAGAGGGTGAGCATCTCTTCTGCTGAAGATGAGGTTTTCATCCCCAAACCACGCTGAGGGATGGCACAGCAGCCGTGGCAGAGCCAATGGAGCAGCCGGGGTGTCTGTCAGGCTGGCAAAGGTGGGCACGGGCTGGGGGCTGCTGCGTGAGCGGCTGCTGCCACTTCCAGTGAGCTACTAGAAGCTTCTGTTGTTCTTCCCCCAGCTCTGCAGACAGCTCCTTACGGCTCAGCACTCTCTCTACCCTGCATGGCAGAGGGAGAACAGGAGGAGAAGCCAGTGGGAACTGGAGATACACAGGCAGAACTCAGCTCAGTACTTGTGAAATCTGCCCTATTTCATGTCTATGAAGTACTACATAACAGCTGGGAGAGATTTCAGGCGAGCTTAAAGGTTTTTATTGTGCCATTTAATATCTTATGTATGGCGCGTTTCCCTCTATTGCTTTATTAAAATAAACTGAATGGAAAGCTGCCTGTGGGCTAGCTGGTGATGGCCCACATTTATTGTGCTGAGGATGGAGCAGATGCTGTGCCAGCTACAGCAGCACAGGCTTGGTATAAAGTGATCTCCATCAGTGAGGAGGATGGTCTGTAAGGTTCCTGGACATTCAGAAGCCAGGAACCTCGGGCTGACGTTCCATAGGCTTTGGTTGAGCGTGAGGGAGGCCAGCCTTAAATTGCTTATCCAAATGCCATTAAAAATGCAAATGGATTCTTTCTTTCCCTGGGACAGAGCAGCATTAAAAATGAGGCCACATTGTAAACATTAATAAAGTCGTATTGGCCAGCAGAGACGTGGTGTGGAGAGGGAGCCAAGAAAGCTCTTTGCAGAGCTCCATGTAAATGGAACGGCTCTTCTCTTTTCCTCTCCTCCTCCTCAGGCTGGCAGCCTGGATAATGCTTTAATTGAACACAGTGGCATGGAATTGTACAGGACAGTTTCCGAAGAAGAGCAAACTTAATTCATGGCTTGAAGTTTAGTGAGTGAAGCAGGAGCTGAGCATACCAGCCATGTAGAGCAAGATTCACCTAGACAGTCATTGCTTTAAAGGAAAGTAAAACATTAAGCAGGTTATTTCTTCCTTCCCCAAAATGTGTTTTAAGACTTCAGTTAATGTGAGTGCTGGTGCTCTTCTGCTATCAGCTCCCTATGGCCATTGTGTTGAACAGATTCCTGAGCTCATCCTATCCAGTGCTGAATCCCAGACCTTCCCTTGGGAAAACCTGGGGCAGAGACAGATGGATCCCCAGGATAGAGCTGCTTCCCATAACAAGGTGACTCCTCCAGCCTGCGCTGCACTGTGCGTCGCCTGTCTTGCAGCATCAATAAAAACCTTGTTCTGAACAGCTCTGGCTGGAGAGAGAGGAACGAGCAGACACAGTGCATCTACATGTTGGAGATGTTATTTTAATACCTTATCTGTATAGCATCAAAAGGAGTGCCAAGTACACTAGAGATCTTGCCAGCTGCAGCCCTTTGAAGGTCTTAAAGGCAGTAATGTTGCTGTGTAATAACACATAGTGCTACAAACTGTCATGAGATAATGGCCTGTTTTCAAGGGAGGGAAAACAACAAGCCCCAGTGTGATCTGCATCCCTTCCTGCAGCAGGGAGGCTGTGCCGTGTGGGGGCTGGAGTGTGGCAGCGCTTGTCTTAGGGTCAGCATGGAGGGATTCTGCTGCTTGTGGTGCTCTTGGCAAGCCTTGCCTGGGAAGTGAGCATCCGTCTCCTTGGCTGCAGCCAAGGTGAGCCAGGAAAGCGCTCAACGCCATGGTGAGCATCCTGCCTTGTGTGACAGCTGGCTTCATTGCACTGCGTGCTGCTCTGGCAGCCAGGCAGGGTCCAGTGCTGGGTGACTTGCTGTGGGCGAATCCCCATGGACCCATAATTAGCATTAATCCAGTCTTCCCGAGCCTTGGCTGGGCTCTGCCACACTGGCAGGACAAACAGGACCTAGGAGAGGCAAAGCTCCAGCAGGAATCAGGGCTGAGCATCCTCCCTTTCTGCCCTAGCACCGTGTGCTGCTGAAGCTGCTCTGCTCTCACCCTCTGTTCACTAAAGCTGTTTTCTGCAAAGGAAGTGGCTGGATTTCTTATCAGCACATTCCCATCTGCAGCACACAGAGCAGGAAGCCTGCGAGACTTCCCAAAATTCCCCTGTGGAGTTTGGGACTGAACAGGCTCGAAAAGAAGCTGTGGCTGCCCCATCCCTGGCAGTGTTCAAGGCCAGGCTGGACACAGGGGCTTGAAGCAACCTGCTCTAGTGGAAGGTGTCCCTGCCCGTGGCAGGGGGCTGGAACTGGATGAGCTTTAAGGTCCCTTCCAACCCAAACTGTTCCACGATTCTGTGATTCTATGACATAAGCAGTGTCTGCTGGAGTGACAACAAACAAAAGCAAGCAGAGCTCAGGTTTTGCTCTTCCCTTGCTGTGTCCTCTCAGTGCACCATGTAGCTTTTGCTTGCTGAAGGTGGAGTAGCTACTGTCTGGCTTGTTGGCCTTAATGGGGCAATTGCCTATTGATCAGCCTTTATTTGCCTAGTTGAAGATGTTGCAGTGAGGGGAAGTAGCTGGTGGTGGCTGTCTGGGGAGGCCCCTCAGCGGGAGCTGCTGATGGAGAGCATCCCGGCTATCGCAGGATGTCCTGCTGCTGCCTGTGGCTTCCTGGGGCATTTGTTGCTCCTGCCTGTGTTAGCAGTGATCTTAAAGCAGAGACAGTGAGGATCAAACAGGACTTGATTACTTTGTTTTCCTTATTTTAAAATAGACTTGATGTGGAACCGCTTCTTGACAAGTCTGTTGCTCACAGAGGGTGGCTGCTGAGCACTGCTTGGCTCCTTGGACCCTCCTCCCAGCTGGGTGCTGCTGCTTTGGTGGTGGTAGTGTGGGTAGATGCAGAGATGGGATGGAGCATGGGGGAGATGCTGATGGGCAGACGGAGCTGCTGCCTCCGTGATGCTGCTGGGGGCTCTGCCATGCAGAGCTGGTGCCTGTTGCCATGCTCAGGCTGCAGACCCCAGTCTCTCCTCTGAACCCCAGGGGAGGGTTTGGGACCCACACTCCTCTTATGGCAGAATCAAATACTAAAGGCAACCCCTACCCTGCTTCAGAGCTGTTGCAATTGAGCTTGTGTTCTGCTGGCATGTTGCAGGAGGAAGTGGTTGAAATACCAAGATAAAGTCCAGTGCCTGCTCTCCTCTGGCTGGGTGCGGGGGGAGCAGCATGGTGCCACATCCCGAGGGCTCCAGGACCCTGCCTGCCCACGGCCAGCCACACTGGAGTGTTCTCTGGCTTCCCACTACACAGGAGCAGGGATGAAGCTTCATCTCCTGCTGCCTTGCAGGTCCTGTGGCTATCTCATGGGCTTCTGGGCTCCAAAGCATGCTGGATGAGTTGCTGGGGGGCTCTGCATGTCGATTAGGTAGAAGTGGAAGGGCTGAAGGGCACTCTGGGTCTGACCATTGGGCTGATGGCTCACAGAGCTGGGGCAGAACGTGGCATGCGGCAATCTGCAGAGGAGAAAGGCCGGAGGGAAACTGAAAAGTATCTCGAGATTGTCTTGAACCTTCTCATTTGCTTTTTGATGGGTGGCATACATGGGAGGTATGTTAATGTCAGGAGCCGTTTGTGCCTGTGTTTAAAGTGCTGTCAGTGTGGTGTGTTCCTGCCCCCTGCGATGCTGAGCTGGTGCTGGTGAGCACTGGGTTATCTGGGAAGGCAGCAGAGCAGAGACACAGTCAGCACTTCACTGTAGGAAACCCAGGACGGTGGCACAATCGCACGACGCAGTTGCAACACTTAATAAATCCTATGTAGGAAGCTTCACCTTGCGAGGACCCTGGATAACTGCTGCTTTCAGCTGTACTCAAATCGATCTGTTGCTGTTCCTGGGGGTTCAAGGAACCCTTTAAACATCACTTGGTATATAGAGAACAAACTCCCAAGATGCAGCCTGCTCAGATGAAGCCAGAGGCAGCAGCAGGGAAGTCATTACTCTTCATATCAGTCCAAACCCACAAATGAATGTTGTTGCTGTATGCATGGTGATTATTTTGTGCCCTTCCTGAAAAGCAAAGGGACTGTGCAGCAGCTCTAGCGCAGTTACAGGGTCACCCACGGGACCGTGTGGGGTCTGGATGCTGCGTGGTGCGTGTGATGAATGCAGAGAAAATGAGCTCCTTCAGTGAGGTGAGAAATGAAGCCCCTTCTCTTGTTCTGAATGGATTTACTTTACACATCTCCCCAAACTGGGATTAGTCTGATTTATTTAAAGGCTGTTTTTCAGGAATAGAGGGAACACGATTATAGACCATGCTGGTTTTAGCAGTAGACAAGTGCCTCCCAAACTTGGCAGGAGCTCCATGTTCATGTTCTGCTCTTGATGTTGTCTTGGTGAAAGACCCTCAATTCTTCACATTTCAGGGCCAGTTTTGAGCTCCAGCCTTGGCTCACCTGGTTATGAGCTTCTGGAGGTAACATGAGGGTGCCTGGGAAGGCAGAAGTGACACTTCTGGCCAAGAGCGCTTGAGAAGTTTCTCACCCATGCACAGGCTCAGCTCTGTACCCAAAATAGAGTGTCTAAAGGAAATGAGTGCTTTATCTTGCACTGTGTGCTCAGCATAAATTCCTCTTGCTGTAGTGTTCAGGAACAAAATGCAGCTCAGTCTGTCCCTGGATCTCCAGTGCCATGGAAAATTAATTTTGATGTCAGGATTATGAAGTGTCTTGGCCAGAGGCTCATGAGCACTGTGAAATCATCGCTCTGCTTTGATTCCATCTATGGGTTTCAGTGTGTTGCAGGTTCAGGAGGAAGACATGGTCTGTTTGGAGCACTCCTGCACCCCAAGCCACGGTGGGGCCTTGGGACAGTTGATGTGGGGACACCAGTGAGAGGATGGTTATGGATCAGCTGCTGACACGTCATCGTAGGCATGAGGGTGACCCTGGTCCCATCATCCTGAGATGCTCTGAATGTGTGCAAGCTCCATGGTTTATACAGGAAACTGGTTTGATGCTTGCCATGTGCAGAAGAGGCTCCTTTATCCCCTTCCCTTAGTGTGGTGTCCCTGTTCCCAGACTGGAGCTGCCTGTAAGGTTGCTCCACAACCCATGGCTTGTGGTGCATCACTGATGCTTACATGGCACCAGCTCTTTTAGGCAGATAAAACCATAACTCATCTGGGCAGATCCTATTGCCCTCACAGGACTTGGAGCAGCAGCTGCCCTTGCAGATCCTGCTGAGTTCACAATGGGAACTCAGAGAAGTGAGGCCAGGTCTCCCTGCAGCCACTGCGGGTGCCTCCTGATCCCTCTGTGCAGCCTGTGACACCCTGTTCCTCCCCACAGGCTCATCTGTAGTGTTTGGATGACATCTTTTGGGAAACTGCCATGTTTCTGCCATTAACTTTCAATCTCATCTGGGAAAACATCACTGGGGGTTGCACTGGTTATGCCTGACAAGCCTGGCAGAGCTGCTGGGGTGAGCACCTTGGAATGCTGGTGGGGCAGAGACAAAGCCAGCGCTGTGGTCAGATGCAGGGGGGTTAAAATGACATGGGGCAGACAGACCCATGGTGGAAATGGAGGGCAGTGGGGACAGAGGATGGATGGCACAAAAGTGGTGACGGTGCTTACCAGGGGCAGAGGGGCTGGTATCCACTGTACTGGGCAGTGCCAGCACCAGAGGGCCAGGTGGGCACCAGGCTTCAGGATAAGCTGGAATTGGGAGAAGGTGGGGTGGGATGGTGGGATGTGGCTGCGTGTCAGTGGTACATGGGTTGAGGATACATGCACCATCAACTGTTTAAATGCTGATAGAACTTCACAAAGCCTGGTGTCCCTGAAGCCTCCTTGTTCACTGGAGGTGAAGGTGGTGTGTGTTATCTGAGCACTGCTATTTAATGATTACCCTGGTCTCTGCCTTTGAAAGTAAGACAGAGTTCAGATATGAAAATTGAAGGCAGGGGGATGTGAGGAAGGAAATGGGAGTGAAGTTCCCCTCTCTGTCTTGGAGATAAGTGACAAAATTCAGCTTTAACTCAGTTACATTATTAGCTCTTTGGGGACTGGCTTTTTATCTTCCTTAAATAGGATTAATACACTGTAACAAAAGTGCTGTCTTCAAAGCAGGCGAACAGCCATCTTCCAGGGCTCTGAAATGCAACAACTGGGACGATTGTGGGTTACCTACACCTCAACTGCCCTCCTCTTCATGTTTGACTTGTTCTCTGGGCAGGATGGATCCTGCTGGGATACCTTCCCATATTTCTGCCTGCTCTCAAGAGGCTGACCTGGAGTTTCAATTACAATATTAAATTACCAGGTCACCGGAGTCAAAGTAGGTCTGCCAAGTTTTTAATGATCTTCTTTCTCTTGTCGTGTGCAGGGGTTTGGGGTTTTTCCAAGCCTTCTTTCCATCCTTGCACGGAGACCATCCGTAACGGAGCACATGGCAGTGGCGGGTTGTGTAACTGGTGCAGGCGAGGCAGGTTCCAAGAGGAGCTGGTCTCATCCTCCAGGGACTGCAGCAGCTTTCCACTGCCTTCCAGCGCCTTCCTAAGAAATCCAGAACTAATTGCCAAGACTCTTTAATCTGGTCCCTCGGGGCCTGGATTAATCACAGTGTACTACTTACATCTCTCACTGGTGGAGATGAGGGTGTTCTGTGGGGTTGGGATGGATCTGGAGCTGTTGGGTGGGTGTTTGTGAGCAGAGCTGGCTGCAGGCGCTGGGCTGTCCCCAGGGCTGTTCCTAGGTCCCTTGCAGAGGGACCAGGCTCCGAGGTGGATGCAGCACTTTCCTTGATGCTGCCTGTCTCTGTCTAAGGTAGAAACTGGATTTGTCCATCAGTCCCGCCTCTTGAGAAGCCTCTCATCTTCCTCTAATGCCTGCCATTCCCATCAGCATCCCTGCTTACCTCCATGGTCCAGGAGCTGGGGCCATCCCACTTCAGCCCAGCACCACCTTTCTCACCCCCTGAGGCCATGACGAACTCCTCTGCGTGCAGCATTGTGATTTGGGCCTTTAAGAAACAGGTTAGAGGAGATGTTAACATGGAAAGAAACAAATTCCAACTTGCAAAATTACCTGTTAGTGTTGCTGCAGCGTGTCACCTGGCTATAATGAGAGATTAGGTAGGGAATGGTATGTTTCCCTCCTGTTCATTCAGGGCCGGTGTGTGGGCAGCTTCCTGGCTGGTGCAGTTCTGTGCGTGGGTCTCTGCAGCAGCACCTGGCACAGCAAAAAGGAGCAGAGAAGAAAGGTGTCTGTGCCTCATGCAGGGAAACACATTGATGCCTTCGTTCTCCTTGCTTTGAACTCCTCTGCTGGCCCTGGCTCCATCCAGGGAGGCTTGGAGAGCAGGAGTGGATCAGCATGGTGCCTGCACAGTGCATGGTTCACGTGGCTGCCCCCGTCCTGGTGCTGGGCATGCAGATCTGTTCACTGCAAACAGCCTCTCTGTACAGGCTCCTGCAGGCAACACATTCTGCTGGGGCTTTTTTTGGTGCCTCAGTAGCATGCTTTGTGGTGGGACTTGGCCGTGTACCTGCAGCACCATCTCTGCCTGCACGGCTGGTGGGAGGATGAAGCAGTTGCCATGGGGTGTCTCTGGATGCTGGGGACAAGGCTGTTGGAGTGCTCTGCTCGCTGCTCCAAGCAGCTTTTTTGGCCTAAGCAATCTGGAGAGGAAGCAGGAGCTGGATTTCTGCCATGTCCTGGATGGAGGGACCCTCTGCCCTGTCAGGTGAGCCCTGTGCCAGCAAAAGCTGCCCAAACCAGGCCAGCCGTGGTACCCATGTGCTTCCCGGAGCAGCACCTCTGGGCATCCCCATCCCTGCAGTCTGGATGTGGCTCAAGGTGTTTCTCTGGCACATGCAGTGGGAGAAGGAAGATCTTTCCCTGATCCCAGTTCTAACGCTATCACCATCCCCTTTCCCACCCACACCCATTGCATTGCCAGGATGATTGATGTTCCTCATCCTGCCTGGCTACAATACATTCATTGTCATGCAGAGGGTGTTTTCAGTTCATTACTGCTATTCCATATAGAAGCTGCAGACTTTCTTCAGTGTTTTGTTCCTATGTACGCAAATCCCTCTACAAGTGCGTGGCTGGGCTCAAAGTATGTGACCCTTTAAGAAACGAAAGGAATATTAAGGATATCTCTGTTGGAAGTGAACAGCAGAGCAGCTGTCCTGTCCCTGCGCTTCAGTGCAGCTCCTGTGGGCTCCTATTGTGTGTTGGGCACTGCAGGCACTGCATTCACTTGATTTTTGTTGACAGGGTCTTACCCTGAGAAGTCACAGATGCCAGTTGCACCCAGCTCTGGCACCTGATCACTGCCTGGTATTGGAGGGATGTTCTACAGTCGCTGGGCTGGAATCCAAGCACTCCTGGAGCAGGGGAGCATCTGACCCTACATCTCCCATAGGGTCTCTTTGCCCTCCAGATGCAAAGGGAGCAGTGAGGTGTCCTTGTACAGTTCTGCAAGGCTGTGTTATCTTCGTGGGTTTTTATTCCTTGTGTTTTCTTATGTCCTTAAATTACGTGGGGGAATGAGTGCCCAGAAGCACTGCTTGGAATGGACCTTAAAGCTCATCTAGTTCCAACCCCCTGCCATGGGCAGGGACATCTCCCACTAGACCAGGTTGCTTCAAGCCCCATCACTGAGGGTGGGTGCCACTGCTGAGGGCTGGGGCAAAACTGGGGTATGCTGAGTTCATGTGGCCCTTGAGCATGAGAAACACCATGAGGAAGTGAAGGAGCTCAGAGAGTGAACAAGCCATAACTGCTTACAAGGAAAGGGCACAGGTAACAGCCACAAAGCGAGTGGGGTGCATGGGGAGGGATGGGGGTAGTGATGCTGTTGCTGGATGTGTTGAGAGCAACCTGGGGTGTCCTGCCTGCATTGCAGTGGTGTGGGCAGGGGCATGGGCAGCAGATTCCCATCTGCCGGAGGTGTGGAAGGGCTCAGCGGCTGCATCTGAGCCAGCCTGCTCTTGGAAATGAGGCAGGTGCTGCCATGCTGAGCCATGGGTGGGAGATGCCATGGAAATGCGGCTGAGCACCAGAGCGTGGAGACAGCACAAGCTGAGGCTCAGTCATCCGTGAGCGGCAGGAGAGATGACTGCATCTGCAGGAGCCTTCCAAAATACCCAATGTAAGGAGCAGCCCAGACCCTGCCCAGGAAACCCCTCAGCACCAGAATGCATTTTCCTCCCTATCCTGGGCATCACTTACACAGAAAAAATCCTGGAAAGTCCCTAAACTTGTAATTCCTGTAGGAATTGGGGATGGGGTAAAGCCAGGCTGGCAGAGCCAGGCTCTTGCGCAGCCCTGAGGGTTGTGGCACATTCTGCTGCCTGCACAGAGCCTGATGCCACTGCTGAGGGGCCAGGGGGCTCACCAAGCTGCTGCTGGCACAGCTGGTTCCTGCGGCACATCTGGCAGAGCTGTGGCTGTCGCCTCCTGTGTCCTGCTGGCCCGGCGCGCGCACAGGGCTGAATTATTCAGTCTGCAAGAGAGCCTATTACCGTGGGGCTGGGAAGGAGCTGATGAAGTATTTAAATGCTCCCTGAGCTGGGATGAGGCTGTAATGTAAAATTAATGCCTTTGTGTCTCTGGAAATAGCTGCCAGCCCCAGCGTGGGTACGCAGTGTGGCGGGTGCTGCTGGCGGGTCAGCATCGCTGGCGCTGGGACATGGGTCCTGGAGAGCGGCTCTTCCTGCAGGATCCTGGGTCTCTCCACATACAGCCTGGTTCCAAAGCTGACGTTGCCCCTTTTCCCCTCCTAAAGAGCAAGTAGTAGATGAGGGGTTGGATTTAATACCTAACGGGGCCAACAAGAAAGCTGGAAAGGGACTTTTTATAAGGACATATAAGGACAGGACAAGGGGAATGGCTTTAACCTGACAGAGGGGAGATTGAGATGAGCTCTTAGGCAGAATTCTTCCCTGTGAGGGTGCTGAGGCGCTGGCACAGGGTGCCTAGAGAAGCTGTGGCTGCCCCATCCCTGGCAGTGTTCAAGGCCAGGTTGGACACAGGGGCTTGGAGCAACCTGCTCTAGTGGAAGGTGTTCCTGCCTGTGGCAGGGGGTTGGAGCTGGATGAGCTTTAAGGCCCCTTCATACCCAAACCAGTCTGGGATTCTTGGAGAACTGGGAACGCTCCCTGCAGAGTAAGTGGGAGATGTGAGTAAAAAGCCCTGAGCTGGTACCGGGTGTTTGGGCAAACAAGGAGCCTGAATAAATGAGGATGTTTCAGTCTGTCCTTTCCCCAGCAGGGATTTGCACAGAGGATTCCTGCTCCTCAGGCATGTAATCCCTGTCACTGAGCTCCTCGCATGGAAGGCTCAGTCCTTCCCGCAGCGCTGGGGAAGGGCCTGGGGGGCCGGGATGAGCAGGAGCATCCTCCTCTCCCTTTGAAAACTGGGAATTGCATCAGCCAAGGGGCTCCTGCGGAAAGGAAGGCAGGTTCAGATCCCATGTTTCTGTCCATGCTCCATCCCTTTCCAGCAGGCAGCCTGGGGTAACGAACAATGGGAGCAAGTCTTACCTGTGGTATAGGGTCTTATGTGGTCCCTGCCTCAGGAACCACTGATGGGATGTGCTGGAGAGTGGGATGGACAGTGCCAGTTGGTTTTATAATGGCTGGAAGACTGTATAGCTTTAAAAAAACTATATCCTGCTGCTTTACAGCAGAAATACCAGGAAATGCAGCTTTATCTCCCTGGCACTGAGTGACAGCTTTCTCAGCACTGATTTGCATGGCTGGGCTTCTACGTATCTGTAATGAAGGTTTCTTTGTACCATTAGTGCAGAATTAACTGGTTTGAGTAAGAATTGCTTTCTTGAATTGAGAATCTTTGTCGCTGTTCAGGGAATTGGCATCTTTGAGAGCAATAAGGCAGGTGAGACCTCGCAGAAGAGAACTCAGATGGCTCGGGCGATCCTTGCATTTACTATTTTCCCCTCCTCAATCCCCCATCATCAATCCCTGGAGCTGTTCACAGTGGGTTTCCATAGCCGAGAACCACTGCCCAAAACTCCCAGCGCACAGTCATTTGCACTGTGTCTCTCTGGAGCGGATAATGGGAAAACCGTTCAAGTCTGATGAGGAGCTGAAGATATTTGTTGTGTTGTAAGAACTCCAGAAAGCTTTGAACCAAAGCTGGGGATTAAATCCAAATAGCATAAATTTTAGCTCAGCTTCTCTCTGTGTGCTCTAAGTGATTAAAAGCTGTAAAGCGCTGTCAGAAATTCAGGACTTCCCTTCCTGGAACCCTTCTTTCCCCTTATTTTGTGATTACCATGCTTTGCTGGCTCTGCTTGATGTAGCAAGGCTTATTTTGTAACGTGGGTATGGAAAACTGTGGGCAAGTGCTGCCTGTGGTGCATTTCAGTACAGCATCGGGGCAAAGCCAGGCCAATGCATCCGACCCCGTGGGTTTGCCCAGCGTAGGTGGAGCAACACAAAGCTCCTTTAAAAAGACTTTTTAATCGTGTTTTCTCTCCAGTTTTGGCACTCCACATTCCAAAGCTGTTTCCTGACTCTCTTGTTCTTTAGGAAGGGGAAATGTTACCCAAATGAGAATTTCCACAGGTTGTAAGAGAGCAGCCACGCACTGAGATACGCTCGAAATAATCTTTGAGCTTTGTGCTATTGGAACCATCTGCCAGAGCATGGCTCTGTCAGCTCTCCGGGGAGGTTTTAACTCCTCCCTGGGTTTGCTTTAGAGATGAATCTGGCTTGAACCTTCTTCTGTCTCTGTTAACTCTCCATCTGTCTGCTTTATTTGACATATCTGAGACTGTTCTCGGTGCCTCCAGCTCTCTCCTTTGCCCAGTGTAGGTGGACAGAGGGCTTCCCTTCCCAAGGAATGTGTGTTCTGGGAAGGGATATGCTCAGGGGGAGGCATGGGAGGTGACTTCCCTGAATAATTCATTTCATGAAGGACTCGGGGAAAATTGATTAGCCCTTTCTTCAGGACATCAGGGCAGGGAGTTCATGCAATGAAATTAGAGCAACAAATGGAGATCAAATAAAAGGCAACTCTGCTTTGTGCAGCATGGAGTTGCTAGGCAGGGTTCATTCCTGCAGGAAGTCATTTGTCACAGCGTCTGGGTTTGAGGAGGACTGGATACCTTCCTGCCAGCTAACAATGTTCCGTGTGGGAGATGAGGCTCCCATGTGGCAGCTCCAAGCCGATAGCATGCAGGGGTCAGGAAATGATTTATCATCTCGAGCCAGCCTGGCCCTACCTGCCAGCACCTCACAGGTCTGTGCTCTCCTGGCACTGGTGAGCCCTTGGCTGTGGGCTGGTGCCAGAGCCCCGTGCAGGTGGCCAAGGGCTCTTGTCAGGGCTGTTGGAGGCAGCTCTGGGGCTCTCCTGGGCTGTGTGGAGATGTGGCGCCACGGGTGGCACCACGCTCCTGCTTTGCCTCCAGCATCTGTGACCCTTTGCAGTAACCCAGCACATTGCAGTGGGTCCATGGCCAGGGCAAGGCAGTTTTCCCTCTTGAGTATGCTTCTAGCATCCCCAACACCTGATCCAGAGCAAGGTTTAAGAGGAGAAATGGGGCCCCAAAATACCCCTAATGACCTGCTCTGACCGGGACTGGCCACTGCATCAAACGTGTGTCCTGACAGTAACAGCACAGAGACAGAGGTGCAGTGCTTGGGTCCTGCTGCTGTCCAGGAAGTGATCGGCAGCCTCAGACACTTGGAGTTTGCAAATAAGACACTAACCCTGACACTCTCTGGGCTTTCATCATCCTGGGAGTACCTGTGCTTGTGTTGGGCTGGCTCCCTGGGTAGCCTCCTGCCAGTCTAAGGAGCTCAAAGCTTTGCTAAAGGGCTTTTCCTGGGCAGGAGTTGCTGGAGTAGGAAGTATTTTGTATTCTAAGAGCAAATCTTGCAGCATTGTTGTCTCTTTGGGCAAACTGCCCAACTGTCTGCTTTTGGGAAGGCATCTGAACAGAGACGGAGCATGTGAGGTGAGCTGTGGTGAGCGTGGTGGGGAAACTCTTGCAGCTGTTTACATCTTGTAAACAGGAGAAAACACTCTGCTGGTGAAGGAAGGTGCCTGTGCAGGGGGCACAGTAAATGGGTGCTGTTCCCTGTGAACAGACCTGGGGAGACAAAGGCGGCGATACCTGCGGTGCTCATCAGTGGGGAGCATCAGCATGGCCAGGGCTGCTCTGCTCCTCCCTAAGCTATCAGCCGTGGGAGCCCCTCACATGGGTGGGCTTTGGCCTCCCTCCACAGGGTGGGCAGGAACAGGGGGACCAAGCTCCTTCACAGCCCCTGAAAACATGGGGCGAATTGCGCATCCCCCTGCCCAGCACTGCCTAGCCAGTCCTGGCAAGCCCCAAGGGGCATAAATGCTGGTCCTGTCATGCTGCAATGTCTTTCCCTGTCCTCTGTGACAGATTGTTTTATGCTGGGAGCATCAGAGGGATGAGAGGACCCTTCATTCCTGCACGACTGGCTACAGCACAGTGACAAGCTGTGGTGCCTGCAAGGAAACACCTTATTAGTGGCTCTGCCTGGACACATGTGATGGGTCCTGTGTGTTGAGCAGTCCCCATGCTGATAACGTGCTGTGCCGGAGCCCTGTGCAGCCCCTTGGGTGCATGGTGTTGGGACCTGGATGTTCCCACCAGCTCTTCCTCACACTGAAGTGACGCACCTTCAACCTGCTTGGCTGGAGGTTGTGATGCTGGAAGTACCTGCGCTTCCCTAACTGCACACTGGATAATGCCAGGGTCTCCTCTCTCTGATGTTTCACTTTCACAGTGGGTTTTATTTGCTCTGTGCTGTGACCTCACTGGACAAGTGCTGGAGTGGGACAAGACCTTGCCCTGCATCAGGGACACAGCAACCACGGGACAGGCGGTGCTGGAGGCAAGTCATGGCCAAGGTCAGCTCGTCCTGCTCTCCAGCTGTGGGTCTGTGATGGCAGAAGTCCTCAGCAATCAAGGGAACTCTTGCAGCAATATTGCCAGGCAGTGCAGTCAAGTGCTGGATTTCTCCCTCCTGCCATTGCAGAGGACTTTGCAACAGCTTCTGTCCACTGCAGTGATTTGCAGCGTTGTTCTAAGCATGCTCTCGGCCACACGCTGCTGGATAAAGCTTTAATTCACTGGCCTGGCTGGCAGCAGCCAGTGCTGGTGGATGTTCTGCCTCTGCTGTGCTGCACCCGCAGCCCTCGCTGCCCGAGGAGGTCCCCCCTATGCTGAAGTGCAGCCAGACGTGTGCTCTGCAATGTTCATACTCTTGGAACACATTTTGATGAGGTTTTTCTGCTTGGCAGGTTCTGTGATCGGTTTGGAAATTGCTTTATGGTTTTTCTCGAGGGTTTTTATCAGTGGTTTAGGCCAAGAAGCCTTTGAGTGCTCAAAACATTGTGTTGCAGCTCATTTAAGCAAATGAGAACCAAGATGCTGTAAGTCATCTTTGTGGCAACTGAATGTCGTAGAATCATGGAATGGTTTGGGTTGGAAAGCTTATGCAGTTCCAACCCCCTGCCACGGGCAGGGACACCTTCCACTAGAAGAGGTTGCTTCAAGCCCTGGCATAGAGGAATGGCATTAGGAAGTTCAGCCCAGTAGCTGTATATTTCTTGTGCTGAAGTGGAATCATTCCAGCTCCGCTGGGAAGCTCTCGCTGCAGCCTGGATGCTGGCATCAGCTCCCAGCAGCGCCTGCGCCCAGCGTGCTGTGGAGCTTTATTGAGTTTATCCACACACTTCAGGACAAATCTTTGCTAATAGAGTTCTAATTTCTTCCTTCCTGCTTCCCAGATGCCTCTGTCTCTGTATCCAAATGACAGAAATGGTGAACAATGTTTTCAAGAAGATGTTTATTTGCTGGAAAGGCAAATGAGAGGCCCTGTGAGGAGAGGGTTCTTGGCAGCTCTTGTGCCTCTGAAACCGTCTGGGTTTGTTCTTTTCACAATGAAAAATAGAAAAGGGAAAAGGAATTTAAAGGTGGATGTAGCAGGGCATGATAAGGGGATTGTGAGTTCAATGGCAAACGTCATTTGCCTTTTCCTTGTTCCTTAGGAGAAGTCTGATACTGATGCAGCTGAAGCCTGCTCTGCTCGGTTTGGGTTATGTGCTGTGTCCCTGAACACCAGCAGGCTGCATCTCACCTTCCCCATCACTCTTTTCTTTAGTATAACCATGGCTCTTGGGAAAGGGATGTGGCAAGTAAGATACCCCTGGGACAGAGCTGAGTTTGGTGCCCAGGTTTCCTCCAGACAAAGGCAGCCTTTGCACATCTTTGCTTTGCTCTCTTATTCCCTTTGCTCCCTTTGCACATGATGTCACCCCTCGGAGCTGAGCTTCTCTGGGCACCCTGTGCCAGCGCCTCAGCACCCTCACAGGGAAGAGCTTCTGCCTCAGAGCTCATCTCAATCTCCCCTCTGGCAGGTTAGAGCCATTCCCCTTGTTCTGTCCTCACAGGCCCTTGTCAAAAGCCCCTCTCCAGCTTTGCTGGAAATAAGGTGCTTATTTGGCATTTAGGGAAGAAATCAGCTTTTAAGTAGAGTGCTTTTACTGCAAAACCTGGGCTGGAAGTGTCAGATTAGCATGTGCTGTGAGGGTTTGGTGGTTGAAAGGATGTGGATTTAGTTCTGGATACTTAGACTTGAAAGTCTGGGTAGCGACAGGTTGGGATTAATGTTCCCAGAAGGGTGACTGTCATCGACTGCGTGTGTTGAGGAGAGGGAGACGTGTGTCTGCTGGTCTGGCAGAGGGAGGCTGCAGAGCTGCTGAAGCAAAGCAGGGCTGTGGGAGGAAGATTGCCCACCTGTTCCATCGGTACAGCATTCCATTTTTGGACACATGCACTTTCAGCTCCGATCCCCACAAATGCCAGATTCTCCCTCTCTTCATACCCGGGGTGACCTCGGAGCGTGCGCTGTGGGTGATAGTGAGCTCCAAGTGAACAGAAGGGCTCCCAGCCCTCCTTTGACATCCACTCAATGCTCTGCTTCTACCTTTGCTGGAGTGCCTGGGCCAGTGATGTTCAATAGGTCCAGTTGGTGATGTTCAATAGGGTTTAAAAACCTGCCATAGGTTTAGAGTCCTGGATATCCGAAGTCAGACACAAGAGCTCTTTGTTTTCCTAAGCTCTGGGCTGACGTGGTGCCAATCCCTTAACGTGTGACTGACACTGTCACTCTTCTCTTTGCAGTTTGCTGCTTCGTCGTGCACAAGCGGTGCCATGAGTTCGTCACCTTCTCCTGCCCCGGTGCTGATAAAGGCCCTGCCTCGGATGTAAGTACCTGCTCCAATGCCCTGAGTGAACATGGTGTATCACAGCAATTTGGAGACCATGTTCTTGGCTGATGACGCTTCTGTGCTGTTATTTCACAGGCATCTTGAATTCATTGTTATTCACAGCTGTGGGGGCTCTGAGATTTTGAGACACTTAAAACACTTTCAGATCACCCAATAACTTGCTCTGGGAGCAGGGAGGATGTGTGGGAATGCAGAGACGTTTCCGTTGGGGGTTGAGTTTGCAGCTCCTTTTTGTCCCTTGAGTCACAGCCTCAGTTTCCCCATCAGTAAAATGACATTTCTAGGTTCTGCCACTTGAACTGAGGTTTGAGGTTTGGGGTTAATTAAGATGAATGGAGCAGTAAGTGTTAAAAAGCTGCTTTAAGGCTTTGGCTGATGTGCCCTGAGCTGAAGATGGGTCTTCTAGCAGGACCTGGTTCAGTCTCGATCAATTCTTTTTGCCACAAGTGAAATACCTGAAAGCATTGGCTGTCATTTAAGATGCTCACCATGCTGCTAGACTAGAGGCAGCCAGGGCAGTGTGCCTGAGCTCGTTCCTCCTCAGCTCATCACTTATTCTGAAGGCATCACTGCCCCACATCACTATTTTCATGTCAGTCCTGCATTGCTCCATGGTTCAGCGTTACCTGCTCCTCACCCCAAGGGCCTCCTCGCTAAAAGCAGGCACAGGTTTTCGGTCTGTTTCATATCATCTTGCAGGTTTAATTCAACCAGTATATATGTTTTTTCTTCTCAAGGGTAAAACGCAACCCACAGGCACATTTCGTGCTTGTGATTTGCATCATCAGTGTTGCTGCGTTTGCTCTGACTCCCTCTGAAAGCACAGCCCTGACCAGGCAGCACCATCAAGGACAGCAGCATTACTGGGAAGCACCAGTCTAGGTGCACCTATTGGAAAACAGCATTGCTGTGCTTTAAAAGACCAGAAAACCACCCAAATTCCTGCTAAGTCAATCCCCATCCCTGTTTTCACAAGGACTTAATTTCCCGGTGCATCCCCGGGCTGCGAGTGGGATTGCTGGAGCAGCATTGCTGCCTGCGGCTCCTCTGCCAGCGCCTCTCGGGTCTGTCTGGCAGTTTGTGTGTTTTCCCGTGGAAACTGGCTAATTTGGGGAACTGCTGGGAGGGAAGGGAGCGAATTGGGGAAACGGCAGCGCTCCACAACTCTCACCCTTCAAAATAGCAGCAGTGGGAGCAGGCAGTGCAACAGGCAGTGAGGGCTGGTTAGCTGAGGCTAAACACACGGTGTCAGTCGCAGGGGTGGTGTTAAATAGGGGGTTTTGGGGATGGGGTGTTGGAGCTGGGGGCAGCCACTTATGGGGGGGGAGAAGGAGCTGGTGTCTGAGCTGAGCCCTGGTTCCCATGCCTGGCTGGGTTGTGGTACCCAGAGGAGGTGATGGCACCAGGCAAAGGGCCACCAGCCCCATGGCTGCAAGAGGCCCCTTGCTGCTGCAAGGGAGCCAGGAGGGTGCTGCAGGATGGTGTGGGTGCCTCTGGGATGGCAGAGTGGGAACCTGCCTTGGGGTGATGCAGAAACAGCAGGAAGGTGCCAGCAAAGGCTACCATGGCAGCGGGAGGTGGGAATGCTGGAGCCACTTAACCTTGCTCAAGGAAAATGAGGTTTGGCAGCGGGAGAGCAGGGAGGGCTGTGATCCAGATGCCACCTCTGGAGTGCTGGGCAGCCTGCCTGCCAGCTTTGCTCATCATCATCTGGGCAGCAGCTGGTGGAGCAGCAGCAGGTACCAAGGGTGTGCTTTGCCTGGTTCTGCACAGTTTTGGCTCAAGATGGATGCAAATGCTTCTCTTTTTCTCCCTGTCCAAGCTAGAGCAAGCGAGAGGCAGTAAGGAGCCCTTAAACAGCCTTGTCCTTCCCCCCAGCACAGCCCTTTGGTCCTGGGCCAGCAGGTCTCCCATAGTTTTAACCTCCCAGAGGGGAGATTGAGATGAGCTCTTAGGCAGAAGTTCTTCCCTGTGAGGGTGCTGAGGCACTGGCACAGGGTGCCCAGAGAAGCTGTGGCTGCCCCATCCCTGGCAGTGTTCAAGGCCAGGTTGGACACAGGGGCTTGGAGCAACCTGCTCTAGTGGAAGGTGTCCCTGCCTGTGGCAGGGGTTGGAACTGGAGGAGCTTTAAGGTCCCTTCAACCCAAACCAGTCTGGGATTCTCTGTGTGCCTCCTGCCCTGTGGCTGTCCAGCTGGTGATGGGTTTCTGTGAGCAGCCTCTGCCTGAGATGGGAAAAGTCTGAATTAACAGTAAGTTTTGCCATTTTAAGAGGTGCCACTTGATGCCAGGGCATGAGAAAGGCCCTTAACCAGATTCTCTATTGCTTGCTCTTACTGCTGGGTGAGGGTTGCTGTTGTGGCTAATGGAGCAGACAGGTAGAAGCCAGCCAGCTGGCGTGAACTGATTCTTTAATAGGTCATTTCTGAAGAAGATGGGAGGAATGCAGATGCTTGGGACTTGAAGTAGGGAGCAGAAATGGCCCTTTTGTAGCTGTTCTTTTTGCTGTTTAGCAGAGCTTTTTGGTCTGTACCCTGCACAACTGTCCCCTGGGCTGTAACAGGGGATGCATGCAGAGCAAACATATTCCTTTAACACTGTCAATCAAGCTTCTTACAGCGCTATAATCCTTAAGAAGCTTTGAATCCTGAGATGTAAAACTACTCCAGCGAACAGCGATGCCCTGTCTGCTTTGGGAATGCTTCATGTCGAACTGATGATGCAGAGCTTGAGCCTTCCTTTGCTCTGTTGTTGCCAGTAACCACAGCACTAATCCAGAGCGACCGATGCTGTCAGGCACTGGTGGCATCTGGGCTGTGGTGGTGATAGCTCTGCCCTATCTCATTTGGTGCAGCAATCTGGTGACTGCCTTTCCTTGCACAAATAATTAACATCCAACGAAATCCTGCAGAAACAATGAGCTTAATTTATTGCATTTGCTTAAACCTCGCAGTGTGCTCATCCTTAGAGGGCCACGTGACTTTGCTGCACTGGGGAGGGAAGGGTTGTTCAGTGAGATGGCATCTGCAGGGGCAGGAGAGGCTGGGGATACAGGGGAGAGATAGATGCTGCCGTTCCAGCCGAATCCCAGCCTGGCTGGAGCTTTCAGTGCCAGCTGGCTGCTGGGTTTCATCCCTAGAGCTGCTCTTTTCTGGTATTCTACTCATGGAGCCAGGGGGGAAAAATACATCAAAAGCAAAAAGGATTTCTATCTTTGCTCCTTGATCTCTGTATCTCATGGTACTTGAGAATCAAGGAGAGAACTGTTTTGTGTCCTGTAAAGTGCTTATGGTATATATGGATGCTTAATTTTAAACACCCGAGTAATACTGGTTACTTAAAATGATTCTGTTTGAAGTTAAGTACGTGCTTAAGTCTATGGGGTGGTTTGTGCATGTGTCAAGTAGACAAGGGGTGCTGACACTTTATGCTGTTTGGAGCATGACAAAGTAAGTGGAGAGCAGTGAAATGTCAATGGTAACAGAAAGACTTTGACTAGTCCTGCTTTGGAGCGGGTTCTGTTTGATCTGGTTGTGTTTGAACCTCCTTGAGGAGAGCGTGTGTGTGTTTAACCTCGCCAAACCCACTGAATAGGAATCTTCCATCTAGGAGAGGACTAATTATACACTGATATAGGGCCTCTGAGGAAAAAAGAATAAAACCTAATTGCTTCTTGCAATGGAGAATGAAGCTGTAGCTATAAATGCTGGTACTGAAGACATCAGGGTTGCTTTCATGCTAGACTGCTCTGAAGTCATGGCAGATATGGCTGTTTCTGACGGTTGGAGATGTGATGGTGGGTCTGTGATTTGGGTGGTGCTGTTGCTGAGGACAGTGTTCCTAGTACATGGTACTGGCTAGCTCAGGGCAATTTTTGCCATTTCCCTCTCTAACTTGGTGTGAACCTGTGTTGTGCTGAGCTTTGAAGCACTGGTGATGAGGGCTGCGTGCTCTACCCACACCACGTCTCTGGGCTGGGCTCCCAGGGCTGCATGATGTCCACTGGGGTTGGAAATAGCTGATGCGTAAGGTCCCTTCCAACCCAGACTACTCCACGATCCCTCCAAAAGGCCTGAGCTCCACATACCTTTCACATTAACATGCTCTCAGGTTGTGATCCCTCCCCAGCATCCCCAAAGTGACAACTGGTGAGCTGTCCTGCAGAGGAGGGCCAGTGTCACACGCAGGGTTGTCATGGCAAGTTCTGATGCTCCCATGCTCTCCTGTTCACAGGAAGCAGAGCGAGCGTGACCGTTCAAGCTGAAGCTTCCTCAAGTATGGCAAGGTCTTCAGGAGCTGAAGTCAGGCATGCGTAATGTAATGCAGTTGGCAAACCTAATTATAGTAGGAGCTATTAGTAGAATGCATAATTATTTAAATTGTAGACAAAATAATCATTAAAATGACCTTCTTTGCTTTATCCTGTTAAAGGTCATCTAATCAGGATGCGTTAATAAATACCAGAGCTGCTCTGTGTAGGTAACAGGCCAATGTAGTTTCATTTCAACTCTGCATTTAATTTTTCCACTGTTTGCAGCTTTAGAGGGTTTCTGTAATGCTGCCACCACGACGCCTTTCCATGCTCTGTTTGCTGGAGGCAGAATCATTTCATCTCTGCCTTGGGCTCCTCCTTTCTCAAAAAGCTCTGGAGATACATGTTTGTACTGAAGAAAGTATTGCTGACACTCTGGCTTAGGAGAAGGGACGCTTCATAGAGTGTGGGTTATACAGGTGGTGTTAGTCTGATGTGGTCTTCACAGCATCGGTATGTGGTCGTTCTCCCCATGCACAGCATCCCCAGCTCCAAGCTGGCACTCTAGCAGGATGCAGAGACTCATTCTGCTTTCCCAAGTTTGGTTTCTTCTTTAGAGTGTTTGGGCAAACGTGGGCTGGCAACAGTTAGCAATGAGAATAAACGAGGATGCCATTTGTACAACCTGAAAGCTAGCAGCTCCTTCAAGATTCTGCTTTCTGGGATTATCTCCAGTGGGAAGGGATACCTGTTGCTGCATTGTCCCTTTGCACAGGGTAACATCATGGGTTTCTCACCAAGCTCTGCACATCGAGGGTGGAGGTGGGATGCACAGCCACTTCTCCTTCCTCTAGACATGCCCATTGAGCCAGGACCTTCCTGAAGACCCCAAGCACCCTCTTGCCCAGGTCCTGCCTTAGGGAGCAGGACGCCGATCACTCCTCACATCCCACATACCCCTGGGATGCCCTGGGTCTGGTGCATGAGCTTGATCTTCACAGCCCTGCTGCAACTTGCTGCTTTCTCTTGTCTTGCTAATGAAGTTCTCCATCTCTCGTGGTGTGCCATCTGCCCCTTGCACGAGGGCACATGCTCGCTGCTCCTGCCAGCCGCTGACAGTTCCTGTGGGATGAAGATGTCTCTGCCTTGCTCCCTCCCAGCACCTTCTGGTGCTTCCCTGAGCTCTGCTGGAGCCCAGCTCCTTCTCCTGCCAGCCTGCACATGTCTTCAGCCCTGTCACTCAAAAGCTGCTCTTGTTTTCTTGGCATCTGTGTGTGTGTCTATTTATGCCTGTTAAGATTCCAGCCCCTCTGGTTAAAGGAGAGGGCTTCAGGTGGCTGGATCTGAGCTGGGTTTGTGCAGAGCATCACCATGAGGAGGGTGGTGGGGTAGGAGATGGTTCCAATTGGGGGTCCTGTGGGCATGGGGGGCTTCTCTGTGCTACCTCAGGCCATGCTGAGGCTGCAGGGAGCAGGGAAGGGCTGTGGAAGCCCCAATCTCATGGAGAGTTTATGCTATAATAAAATGACTCTCGAGCTATGTGAAGGATAACAAACATTTCTGAATGATGCTGAGCTGCTAACGCTGCTTGGGGAAAAAAGCTGAGTTTGGTGTTTTCTCTTGTGCTGCTGGGTAAGAGAGTGTATTTTATTCAGTGTTGGCAGCAGCAAGAGAAGAATAACTGTCATCCATAGCCCTCTGCAGTTGTCTGACTAGCAGAAGAGATCTTCTGTCAATAAAAATGTATTTGCTTGCTGGAAGCTGTCATGGGAAGCTGTCAAGGGCAGGTTTTATCTGGGGCCGGGTGTTTAACATGGAAGCAGCCCAAGCTGTGATGCTGCTGGTGTGTTGCTGACTCTGCCTGGGGACCACTTACCCTTCCGCAGCCAAGGTCTGGGCAGAGGAGCTGCCTGCACTGCCGTGCCCTTGGGCCCTGTGCTGTGAGACTGGAAACAACAGCAGTAATTCTGGTATCGCTTGCTGGTACAGCAGTGTCAAACTGTCTTTAGAATGTGGCTCCCGAGGAGTTCAGTACTGATAGAAAAGATGCTCCAGTGATGGAGCCCCAGACCTTTGCCCTCTTGCCATGAACAGGACCTGTGTTTTCCTCTGTTTTCCTTTCAGTGCAGCCTCTATGGTTTCTTTTCATTGAAGCAAAGACCCATCGCTCTTGTTTGATTGTTCCTTAACTTCCTTGCATGGTTTTTGCTGGGATTTGGAGCTGTTTCTCACCAAAGGTGTTTTTCCAGCGCTGTGCATGCAGGTGGGAAGGTGCAGGAGGTGCATCCATGGCTCCTGGCTGCAGGTCCCAAACAGGATAGTGCTGGTGAGTGCTGCTTGAAAGCCTGTCTTTGCCAAAAGCACAGGGGTCCCATTTCTGGTGGCCACTGTTGTCTTCAGTTCATCTTCCCCACCACCTCCTGGCTTCAGTAAGAAGAACTGGCACAATCCAAGGATGCTACCCGGAGCTCTCATTCACATCCCTGACCCAGCCTCTTATAAACTGTCCTTTCCCTGGAAGGAAGGACAGGCTTTTCTCTCCAGCATCACCTTTAGAGTCACTGTCAGGGCACTTCTGTACATGCTTGAGGCATTCCCTGCATAATGGAGGGGATTTTCCCAGGGGAAATCTTGGAACAAAGCATGGGGTTTCTGGTTTTACGTCTGCTGCCTGGGTTTCATTAGGTGAAGGCACTAAGCTCGTGCTGTGTTCTATTTGCTCTGCTATTATGCTGCTTAAAATTGCCAGGAAATTCACTTTGAAATAGTCTCTTCACATGAACTGTGTTAATTCTTCTTTGGAAAAGGTAGTTTAAAGCTTTCTCTGCGCTGAGATGGGGAAACAGGGGCAAGTCATCCGGCAGCAAACCTCTGTGGTTGTTGTGGGGGTCCAGCAAATGTCAGTACAAAGGATTAAAGCAGCATCAGTCATTGGTTGGGCTCTTGGCTTTCTGGGGACCACGGGGCACTGGCCCCTGCTGAAGGGAGGGTGATGGGACTGGGATCTGGGGGGCTTTATTTACTCAAGGGAATAGAAGACATTTCAGCGCTCTCCATACGTGACTAATTATAGGGATGAACCCAAGTGAGCTGGACGTGTTTTACAAGTGTTTTATGGCTCAGACTGCTGGGTTTGAGGAAGGGTCTGGTCCTCCCCCTGCATCCCACCTCATCTCTGCACAAGGAGAGGCAATGCTGATGCAGTGCAGAAATGAGTAAACCCAGACAGCATCTAGCACAGGGTTTGCAACCCTGGGTATGACAGAGGGCTGCTGCCCTTGCCAGGACACGGACTTGGCATGAGGAGCAGCTGAAGCCAAATGCCCTTGCTTGTTGTGCAGCGTGGTGCTGCCCTGCTCTGCTCTCACTCCTTGGCTTACTGCTGTGTGCTGAGCCGCTGCCCAGGCAGGCTGCTGCACAAGAGCAAAGGGATCCTGGCTACCGTGAGCAGCACATAAATTGTCCCTCTGATCAATGCCAGCAGCTGCCTGCCTGCAAGGAATTGGTGAGCAGCAGCTCCTGCATCATCATCTCCATCAGGGTTCAGCGGGAGGTGCCTGTCATTGGTGTGGTCCTTCAGCGAGCTCGGTGGTGGGTATGACCCTGTGGAAGGACGCAGGTAACTGCTGAGCCTGGGGAAGGCTCTGGCAGGGCTGTGCTCGCAGTGCCTCAGAGGCCAGGGCTTGGTTGCTCTTGTGTTCCTGGGAGTGTAGGAGAGCTCAGGCTGCTGCAGGCTGCACACAAAGCCCCCTGTGCCCACCACAGTGGGGCAAGACCAGCGAGAGGTGTGTGGGGCTCTGGGGAGAGCCAGGGGCTGTGAGGTTTGCTCTGCAGGTCAGGGATGCAATACGTCAAGGATTCAATACTGCACTGGCTCGTTTCAGACCTGAAACCTGCTGTCAAGTTGGGAAGCAGAAGCCACCTCTGATGGGTCATTTCTTGCAGGGTACCAGCTCAAAGCCAAAAGCGGCTCCTTTCCTTTCCTGGCTAACGTTCTGATTTGTCTGGGCTCACACTCTCAAGACACACATCCATCCTCTTGAAGCATCATGGGTCTGCGGTAGCGCTGATTCAAAATGTCAGAGCCTCTCAGTGCAGTAAAACTCTCCTAATGGTGTTATTCAGGTCTGCTCCAAAGAAAGCTTCTCTGCCCCGCTCCTCTGTGCTGGCGGGATGGAGGAGGAACGCCTTTCCTTTTCTTGGCAAACTTCTTTTTAATCATTCTTGTTGTAAGCCTCAGCATCTGCACACGCAGGGACCTCGTCATCCCTGTCTCTGTGGTACAAAAATAGTCTCTTTGTAAAACGGCTTCAGCCTGGGTCGAAAATGATATCCAGACTTTCCAGTTTCTGGCACCTTCTAAAGCACTGGTCAAGGTGAAACAGGGCCCCTCATGCCAGGGAAGCAGCTCTGCCTCCCTGTGCTTGGCTGCATCCATCACCCTCACACTGTTTGGGCCCTGGGTGCTGGGTCAATTCAGAACAGCCCCTTGGGTGGGAGCAGGAGGTGAAGCCCATGAGGGGTCCAGCTCCCTCCGAGCAGGGCTGGGATGCTGATGGAGCAGTTTGGAAGATGCTGTTGCAGCATGGCTCAGTGCACACTTTGCTTTTGTAGCTCCAGCTTTTTTAACTCCCATTTCCAGTGGGAATTTAACATCCTTCACATGAAGTGGGAATTGTCTCATTTTGCATTAAGCTTGTGGTTTGTTGTTTTCTCTTTATGAATGACTAAAGCTTTCATTTGCCTAAACAGGAATATCTGTTTCTAGAAGGGAACACAGAAATTGGAGCGCTCGGGGGCGATTTCTCCCCGTGTCACACGCTGGGGCTTGGCACGTGGCTTCTGCTACTGCTGCCCCCGTGCCCCCCACAACCTCATCCTGCTGCTGGTGGAATGATGCCCAAGCACCCCGGGGTGTCCTCCTCTGCAGCTGTGCCCGGGGGCTCTGCAGGGTGCAGAGGTCTCGGGGAGACCTTATTGCTCTCTTATAGCTACCTGACAGGAGGATGGAGCCAGGAGGGGGCTGGTCTCTGCTCCCAAGGGATGGGACAAGAGGAAATGGCCTCAAGCTGCACCAGGGCAGGGTTAGATGGAGCTGAGGAACAATTCCTTCCCCAAAGGGTGCTCAGGCATTGGAACAGGCTGCCCAGGGCAGGGCTGGAGTCACTGTCCCTGCAAGTGTTCACGCATCGTGTAGACGAGGCCCTCTGTGACATGGGTTAGTGGTGGCCTTGGCAGTGCTGGGGAATGGTTGGACTGGATGAGCTTAAAGGTCTTTTCCAACCTGGTTGATTGTGTGATTCTATGCATGGCTCAGTGTCTGACTGGCCTGCCAGAGATCTCCTTTCTACTGGGATGCTGGCAAAAGGAAGCTTTTCATTCTCCTGGGTGCCTCACCTCCAGGGAGGTATCCTGACCTTATACTGTCCATGTACCAGTGAGCTTGTGGGTGCTGCCCAGTGCCCACAGGCGTTGGGCTGCATGGGCCCATCCATGGGAAATGTTGGAGCTGGTTCACGCTGTTGGGTGGGCAAAGCTGCTTACGGGGATGTCCCTGAGCTGCTGCACAAACACAGCTCAGGTTATAAAATCAAGTTTTCAGAGGCTTACAGCACATCCAGTGGAGAGATTGGACTAACCCTGTAAGCCTCTTAGGAGGTGTGTGTGTTCATCCTGGTGTCCATTTGGGCAGCAGTGCTCGGTGGTACCTGCCTGCAGCACTGCGCTCACCATGGACTGCCCGGCTCCCCTGCCTGCAGTCTGCCTGCCCAAAGCTTTCACATCCACACCTCTTCCAGCCTAAAATCCAGGTTGAAGTGTTCTGTGGTCTCTTATAGCTCAGGGGAATGCCGGAAGGCACTGTGTCATTTGAAGAACTGTTCTTTTGGTAACTGGGGCTGTCCAGAAGCCAGGTTAATCATGAACCCTTGTCCTGTCTGCCTTCCTGTGACCCAGCTGCCGCACAAGCTACCAGACAGAGCCATGCTCTGCTCTGCACATAGGAGTGCTTTTCTTAGGATAAAAAGTGAGATCATTTCAGTTTCAGATACAATAAACTTGCTGAAGCATGTGCCTAATCCCTGGCACTCAACAGACTGAATTAAATGAAGCTCCGTTACTTTTCCGCCTTCCTGGTATCACTCAAGTTATCTGTGGTGCTGTGAAATAATGCAGAATATGAAGTGATTAACGTGACTGGAAGGCTCAGTGCAGTAGTGGTAGGAAAATGAATTGGAATGGGGGAGGTGATGTATTGGCAGCTCTGTTATAGCTCCATTCTGACTTCACTCTTTATTTATTTACGTGGCTCGCAGTGTCCTCTAAAGGTGTCTTTCCTAACGCCTGGGCTCCTTTCCAGGCTATTAAAAAGCCACTGGGCTCAAATGACCAAGCCAGGAGCTGTGCCTCATCCCTAACCCTGCAATTAACCGGAGATGAAATGAAGCCAGAAGCTTCTCACCATAGTCCTCCTCATCACCTGTATGTGTGCTCCTACAGCACCCTGCTCTGCAGCGCTGAGCTGCTCTGGGCTCCCTTGCAGGAACAGCACTGCCTGCCTGGTGTGCCTGTGGTCCTCATGTGGTCCCTGAAAGCTTCCAGAATTGTCTTGTCTTGCATGGAAGATACCAAGAAATACCAAATCCTTGGTTCTGCCTCAGTCATTTCTTCCTGTGGTCCAATTTCCCTGTTGAAGTTGTTTCTCCGAGGGCTGGTGCAGCTCTGCTCTGGAGCGAGGCTGAGAGAGCTGGGCTGGGTCAGCCTGGAGAAGAGAAGGCTCCTTAAGGGGAGACCTTAAAGCAGCTCCAGTGCCTAAAGGGGCTACAAGGCATGTGGCTGCCCCATCCCTGGCAGTGTTCAAGGCCAGGTTGGACACAGGGGCTTGGAGCAACCTGCTCTAGTGGAAGGTGTCCCTGCCCGTGGCAGGGGGTTGGAACTGGAGGAGCTTTAAGGCCCTTTCCAACCCAAACTGTTCCATGATTCTGCAGACCCTTGTTGGATTCCAGGAGCCATGTTTGCTCCTGGTGGCTGTGCAAGACTGCAACCAGTGTCTGGGATAACTGGGCTCTTCTGGTTTGCATGTTCTGCTGTTGCAGTAAAATCTGCTGTTGGTTTTAACAAAACTCAAAATACTAAAGTATTCTCTAAGTAGCTCAGTTCCTCTGGAGCGTGCTGAGGAGGGATTGGCACCAGAGCACAAAGGTGCTTACTGGGTAGTCTTAATGTAAATAGAAATCATGGATGTTTTTTTCTGCTTTACGTGGAAGTTGAGTAGTGTCCAGCCCTTCTGTTGGTTCTTATGCACCAATTTCACCTGATGCTTTCTATGCTAAGGCCAAGTTATTTAAAAGCAATAAATCCCCAGAGAAGCCGATGTGTTGCTTTCTCATTGTTATGGCAACACATCCAAAGAGTAATAGCAGTGGATCTTGGCGACTGTTGGAAAAGGTCCACATCAGTCGGTGGCAGTTGACTGAAGTCCATTAACAGCACCTCCGTAGCCAGCTGGCATGTGAAACGTGGAGAGCAGTGGGGCCTTGCCAATGTTTGATGCAAGTTTATAATCTTTATCATCTATTTTCCTCCCAGGATCCCCGGAGCAAACACAAGTTTAAAATCCACACGTACTCCAGCCCCACCTTCTGTGACCACTGCGGGTCATTGCTGTATGGGCTCATTCACCAGGGGATGAAATGTGACAGTAAGTAATGAAACTGCGGTTGCAGCTGTGAGGGGCTATGGCACCCCAAAGTCCTAGGCAGGGGCTCCCCCACATCATCTTCCCTCCCTCAGCATCCCCACATCCTTCCCCCGTGTAGCATCCCTTCATCTCTCCTGCTTGCAGCATCCCCACATCTCTCCCCTCAGCAGCATCCCCACATTTCCCTCCTCTCAGCATCCTCCACATCATCCCCCCCCCAGCATTCCTGCATCCCTTCAATCCTCCTGCATCCCTTCTCCAGCTCTCGGAGCGCTGGCTCCGACTGACACCCCGTGGCCGTGCTGGCTGCAGTGAGACAGCCTTTGCAGAGCACTTGGCTCTACAAGCTGGGAGAATTATTGTCCAAAGAGGAGGAAGTAGGGGATGAAAGAATAGGGAGAGGATGGAGAGGGAGAAATCAGTTATTTTCCATGTTAATCTTGTACGTTCCTATTTAAAAGGACTGTGAATACACAGCTCTGCTTCCGTGCTCGTGCTGCCGGCGGGGAGCAGCACACTCTGCTGCTCACCATGTGCTGCCTTTCTCATAAATATAGAAGCTTGCTGACTGTTGTGGGAACAGTGTATTCATTATCACCTTTAAAATGTTACCAAGTGGAAAGGAATTTCTTTAGAATAAAAAATTACAGATATTTATATATTTTATACATATGTAACTTTTTATACACGTGCAGATGCATACACATACCCAAGTGATATTTAATGCCCCCTATCAGCTCCTGATGAACCTGCTGAATACCCAGCATTGCACCATGGGTGTGATGGAGGAGAAGTTTGATAAATCAGCAAAACTCAAGTAATTAGAGGAAGAGTAAGGGCTAAAATCCTTTCATCTTCATAAGTAGGACCCAGAGCTTTGGGTGGTGGTGGGTCTCTGTGTCCTGGCAGGTCTCTGCCAGTCTCCAGCTGCATTTGAAGGTCCATTTGCTGCATGATTATCCCAGAATCCCTCAAAACATCCCCATTTAAAGTGAGGAAAAGTTCTCCCCCATCCCCTTGGGTCACCCTGTGAGCTGTGGCAGAGGTGACCCCACCACTGATTGTCCCTTTCTTTCTCTGCACCCCACAGCCTGTATGATGAACGTGCACAAGCGCTGCGTGATGAACGTCCCCAGCCTGTGCGGGACGGACCACACCGAGCGCCGCGGCCGCATCTACATCAGGGCTGACATCGAGAAGGACGTGCTCACCGTCGTAGGTAGGTGTGAGACCCAGGCAAGGTGGGACAAGGCTTTCAGCCTTCTCCACTCATGCTCCTGCCCCCTGGCAAGCCCTGGATGGAGCTCCCTGTGTTCAGTGGCTTTTCCAGTCAGAGACTTTTCAAGCTGCTTTTTGAATCACGTAAAATTCCAGCATCCTGGGGAGGGGTGGCAGAAAGTTCCTCTGTTTAGCTGTGCCATGGGAAGAACTATGTGGTTTGTGTTGTGCTGTCCCTGTGGTGGTGAGCATCCCTTTCCCGCTGTTCTTCCTATGTGTTGTAATGGTACCTGTATCTGTACAGGTCTTGATGGGAATCTCAGTGGTGGGAGATGGGGCTGATGGAGGCAGCCGGGCAGTGGTGGGCTCAGCAGAGGCTCTTGCCCTGTCCTGACTGTCCCAGAGACCCGACTGCCACCCATGGGGGAACCCCTTGTCCCTCATCCTAGTTTCCTCTGTCCTGGAACTCCTCCATTCTCAGTTTGTCGCAGAAAACAGGATTATCCCCTGTCTAAAGGCTCTGAGTTCCCAGGAGATGCTGCTTCCCCATGACCTGTAAGCATCTCGTGAAATATAAGCTGTGTTCTTGTAAAACCTCATGTTCCCTGCATGGAGAGATCAGACTGAAGATGTGACTCTCTGTTGGGTGCTGGTGGCTGGTGCCTCGGGTGCTGGCAGGGGTAGGAGGCAGGCAGAGCTCTCTGTGGGCACCGCAGGCAGCTTGCACAGAGCTGGGTAACCAGGCAGCTCCGGAGGTTCAGTTGGTCTCTGCAGGGCTCCCAAGCTGTTCACAGGATGAGTTCAAACCATCGGGTGTGAAATGCCACCTTCCTACCCACGCTGCAAAGGGGGTCCCGGGGGGTGCCAGGCTGATGGTGCTGATAACAAGGACTGGATCCTCCACCATCGCGCCAATCTGGTTCCTGCATGCCGCAGGGTGGCTGGGCTGGCAGCAGGAGATGCCGTGACATCCACAGGGTTTGCTTCAGCAGGATGGGGTCAGCTCTGAGGTGTCCCACCGAGCTCAGCACCGCTCTGATGGGTGCCAGAGGGAGTGTGAGGCTGTGGGGCTGAGCTGCTGCTCTGGGCTGGCTCCTTGCTGGAAGAGCAGGCTCAGCAGAGCTGAATGGAGACAGCTACAACCTGTGTGATCTCAGCCAGGGGCTCCAGCCTCATAAACCAGCCCCTCCTGCCCCTTCTCTACTTCAGTACGGGGTGAATTGAGCCAGTCACTACAGGCTGGCAAGGGCCTGTAGGGACAGGCCAAGGGGAACGGCTTTAACCTGCCAGAGGGGAGATTGAGATGAGCTCTGAGGCAGAAGCTCTTCCCTGTGAGGGTGCTGAGGCGCTGGCACAGGGTGCCCAGAGAAGCTGTGGCTGCCCCATCCCTGGCAGTGTTCAAGGCCAGGTTGGACACAGGGGCTTGGAGCAACCTGCTCTAGTGGAAGGTGTCCCTGCCCGTGGCAGGGGGTTGGGACTGATTGAGCTTTAAGGTCCCTTCCAACTCAAACCAGGCTGGGATTCTGTGATCCGGAAGTGCAGAGAAGAGCCAGGATCCTCTTTGGCCTAATGAACCATCAGAAATGTTTTCAAGAGAAATACCAAGTTGCTGAAAATATTAATGGAAAAAGCGTGGAGTGGTGGTGTTAATTTTTTATTTGTGCCTAAAGGAGAGCTTCAATGAACCACACAGAGCTTCCTTTCACAGAACCCTGCTTCCCAGGCACCTTCCCTTCAGGGGATGAGGTAGGACTGGTACCCAGCCTCCCATCACTCCTGCTGGCACCGGAGCTGTGTTCCCATAGCTCCAAAGGGAGGGGAGAAACTCCCCCGGCCCCTTTCTGTGCAGCTGGATTTTCCTTTCCTTCAGCTGGGTTTGAAAGGCTGTTTTATTTCTGGTCCTTTATGGAGGTGTTGGTGATAACATGTCATCTGTTGGCTCTTCCAGAGAGGCAGGAAGCGCACTGTGCTCCCCAGCTCTGCCGCAGAGCTGATGGAGTGGGAGCACTTGGAGGAGGAGGAGGGAGCACACCGGCTGCTGAGGTGCAGCCTGTCTGTCCTTCCTGCCCTCCAGGCTGGTGAGGGGCTCGGGAGTCTCACTCCATAGCTGGAAAGGAGGTGGAAAAGTCTGCTCAGACCAGAGCAAATGTGGGCACCCAGCTCATGGGAGCTGTATGCTCTGCAGACACAGGCTGGGCCCTGCTGTTTGTGCTGCCAGGGAGGGACATGGACGTGAAACTTAATGATGGACCTTGTCCAATGTGTGGATGGGGTTTCCTGGCCCAGGAGCTGCACTCAGAGGAGGATGAGCCGCTGTTCCCATGGTCAATCCCAACTTATTTTTCAGCATGTTCCAACACCGCCTGTGCTCTCCCTGCTCCAGGCTTGTCCCTGTCTCAGCACGGAGCAGGCAGAGGCTCAGCCAAGCACGGGCAGCGTTGTCCATCTTGGCAGGCAGAGCTTGGTCACATCAGACAGTGAGATTTTGGTGCTGGGATCCTTGTTTTTCCAATATACCTCTCTGCTGGCTTAAGCAGGAGGTGCAGGATGCTGCCTGCAGTGGGCTGAAGCTGTTGGGCTCTGTGTCCAAGGGGCTGTCTGTGATGCCTTTGGTCCAAGTAAAACACGGGGCAGGATCTTCTCTCTGTCCCACCAGGGATGGAGACCCTTGCCCAGAACTTCAGTAAGCTGACCCATGGCAATGAGCATCACAACTGTGGTGTTAAACGTGAAAGGTCCCTGGTTGCTGGCCCTTGGAGCAGGCAGGTAGAGCAGGCAGCGTTTGGCCGGGCAGGGAGAGGTGCCTGCAGGCGGCAGCACAGGCACGGCAAATGCTTTTCGTTTCTCACCTCATTTTTCCATCGACTTGACGAATCTGACAGGAATTTGCCGTGTGCCTGTTGGCAGCGTGGTTTTCTATTTAAAAATCTGCTCTTTCTAAAGCTAACCTTTTCTTCCCGATGCAAACCGCAGCTTTTTGCTTAAATAAAGTGTGTTGTTTGAGTTGGGATGACCTGCATCTGTTTGCATGTCCCTCTCTGAAGATGACCATGGGTGGTGTTTTTGCCCCGTCACACTATGTGATCTGAGACCTCCTCTGTGTGATGGCAGCAGGTAGGAGATGCTGGGGGTCTGATGTGGTGAATGCTCACCTCCTTCAGCTCACAAATGAAGCTCAGTAAAGAAGGAGATGTATTTAAATATAACACAAACTCAAACCATGAGCCCCACTGCTGCAGGGCGCAGGTTTGACCCCAAACCATGCCATGGTGTAGGGAGGGAGGACCGGGTGTTCTGCAGGAATGGAGCAGTCCCAGGTCAGCTACAGGCTGTGCCAGGGCTGTGCTCGTGCTCTGCGTGTGCACAGCTCTTGGCACAGCATGGGCCTGCCTACGGCATGGTCTGCCAGATACTGAGATTGTAAAATCATAACAATAACACGAGAAGGAACCAAATGTCAATGTTTTTAACCCATTCTTAGTTCTGATGAGCTGGGATGAATCTCAGAGCTAGAGGGTAGGAGGCTGGTGAGAGTATCTGCATCGGTTCCTGAGGGGTCAGTGAGGCTTCAGGCAGAGGCAGGGGTTGAAATTCAGTGGCCAAACCCCCAGATCTCCCAAAACCTACAACATGTGTGCAGGACAGCCCAGGCTACGTGGCTTTGGCTAATAACAGAGCAAATAAATAGCACCTTCCTAATGCCTGTGGCTTGGCGCTGTTGGCTCGGTTGTGGAGTGTGTCCCCAGCTCTGTGCTGGGAACAGGGCTCAGAGCTCCACCAGCCAAAGGTGGTTTCCAAAATGCAGTTTTCTGAGGACTTGTTAATAAGGGGACAAACCAATCTGCATCTCATCCAGGAACACTTGGATACGTGCTCTTGGCAAGCGCTTCTGAAGCATCAACACGAGCTGTGTGGGGACTGCGTGATCAGCATCCCGGGCGTGAGCGAGGCCCTGAGATGGAGCTGGCTTTGGCTCAGAACCTGGTGAGCCAAGATCGTAGAACAGAATCCCAGGTTGAAGGGACCTCAAGGATCATCTGATCCAACCTTGTGTTTAGATATCCAGCATCTCTGTGTGTACAGACTGGCTGGTGTTAAAAGTGCTTATTTCAGTGCTGAACAGACTAGATGCAGAGAATGAGTGCAGGAGGCTGGAAAACCTCGAGTAGCTGACTAGAATCCACTGATTGTGTTGGCAGCTCTACTTGTTAAATACGTTGTTTTGAATCAGGATAGAGCATCCCTGCAGTCTGTGCTGTGATGAGTTGGGTCCCGTGTGTGTCCTCGAGGAGAGCAACCTGAGCTGCCATGGGTCACCTTCCAAGAGGCCATACAGGGAGAAGCCTGTCCAGCTGTTTGGCTTCTTTACATCAACAGCAGGATGTTGATAATATGATATTTGGAGTCTCTCCCACTTGTGCCAAGGTGGATGCAAGATGTGTGGTGTTTGGGAGGCTGTCGGAGCCTCTGGAGAGCCAGTAGTGCTGCAAGGGCAGCCTGGGGATGGAGATGGGAATGGCTCTGTTGCTTCTCCTTGAGTCGCGAAGTGAGATCTCTGCTTCTCTCACCCACCATGTAAACCACGGCCGCTTGCTCGCGGCTTTGTCATACCAAGTAGGTAGCGTGGGCTGGTTACTTAGCTTGAATCATAGAATCCCAGACTGGTTTGGGTTGGAAGGGACCTTAAAGCTCATCCAGTTCCAACCCCCTGCCATGGCAGGGACACCTTCCGCTAAAGCAGGTTGCTCTAAGCCCCTGTGTCCAACCTGGCCTTGAACACTGCCAGGGATGGGGCAGCCACAGCTTCTCACAACTTGAGCCTCCCACAATTTCAGCTGCTTGACAAAAAGGAAGTCATGTTTTGGGCCTGGTAACCAAGATTTAGGTACCTAGCAGTGCTCTGAGGTGACGCAAACTGCCAAAGCGAGTTAATTCCCTTTGGATGCTGCTTAAAGAATGCTGTCCTCTGTTGCTGTGTCAGTGTGTTCATTGCTTATCTCAGGGAAGTGGTGACCTACAGGGACTAAAAGGCAGAAAAAACATTACAGGTTTATGCTGCACATTCAGGGGTACGTATGAGAGATAGAGACTGTTCAGCATGTTCAGGTGACTTTGGCCTGTGTCCATGTGAAAGTGCAGTGTGTCCTGTCCTCGTGCAAGGGCTGCTGGAGCATGGGGACAATGTTGGATTTCCTGTTCTCTCTTGGGAGTCCGGGGTGGCTCCTACGAAGCCAGATCCCCTTGGGAGCTGTGGAATGAGGCTCCATCTCGGGGTTACAGCAGAGGCTGCTGGGACCAGAGCATTGCTATTTACTGAGCTGATGAAGTACAACATTGACCAAAACTGAAACCAATTACTCTGTGATTAGATAAACGAGCTGGAAGTGTGTTAATTAATAATCACCAGCCCAAGAAGATGCAGCCATAATGAGTCTTAAGCTTTTCCTATTGTATAAGCATTTGCAAGTAGATGCTCCTGCAGAGCATTAATTCAGTGTTTTAACACATGAGGGTGTTAATCCTAGTGCCAGGTACTAGCTGGAATATGGCTGCTCCCAGCTGGAGCTGGTGTGTGCTGCTGGAGGGAGGAAGATAAGAGCTGCAGGACAGCCCAAGAGCCTTCCCCTCTCCAAAATCCTGTCCAGGAGGTGTTAAAGGGGGTGCCACTGGCATGGCACAGCACTTCAGTGGCCAAGGCCGTGGAAAGGTGGATGGGCTGTTGAGCTCTGACCTCTCCTTACAGTGAGAAGGGCTTTCAGAGAAGGGTTTTTGTCCTTGGAGGGCAATGGGAAGCAGAGCTCTGTGCACTGACTGTGTGGTGGTGGCCTTGCTTACTCGGAGATGAAGGTGAAGGATTTGGCAGCCAGTGGAAGCTGTCTTTGAGAGCAGGGTGGGAGTGGGTTTTGTTGTAGGCTTTCTTTTTTGAACATAAAAGTGAACCCCCATATGGCACTACATATTTAGCAAAGAACTTTCTGGTCTTTATTTATCCAGCATATTCATCTTGCCTTCCCATGGGAGCCTGGGTACCTATGGCATTTGGCAACTCTGGAGCTTCCTGTCCCACTTCTCCAGGGTACAGCTCTTGCTGGGGCTGGAGGAAGGGCCTTGCCCTGCTTTCACAGATGGTGTGAACTTCTGTCCATGGCCAGAAGAAGCTGCTGGAAAAGGCTGTGTTCCCTCCTGCTTTGGGCATTCGTTACAGTGACATTTCTCCCCATGTTTTCCATTGGAGATGTGGGTGTCTAAAATCAGTGTCTCTTCCCAAGCCTGTTCCTGCAGTTACGACTGGCTGAGTAATTAAAAGATGTTGTCTGAATAATTTGTTTGGAAGCTATTGCACATTTTGGACAGGAAATTATTGAGATATCATTCAACCAGCTCTGCCTGCCCTGGCCTTACGAGGTGGAGCTGGTGCCATCTCCTTCTCTGGTGGCGGAATGATGTCCCCAGCCCATTGCTGCACCCCCTCAGTAAAAGAGAGGCTCTTCCCCACAGAACCCCCTGAGCACCCTTGCTGGTGTGCAGAGGATGTGCTGGCATGGCCCCCACTCCAAATCTCCCCTGGATCTGGGGAAGTCCAAGGCTTATCAATGCCTCTTCCTGACTGCAGCCAGGGCAGCTTCTCCTCAGCTTGGTACCCAAAGTGATTTAAGACCAGCTGCTGTAAATGGGATCGTAATATTCTTACTCATCACTATTAATAATGATGTTACTACTTCTTAATGATGCACAAAACTGTCAGAATGTGACTGATATAAAAGTAATTTCCATCAAATTTAACTGTCAAAGAAATGCTGGGAGCGGTTGGAGAGGAGCACGTTCCTCCCGAGGCGAGGTATCACTGCTGCACCTCTGGAGGCTTTTATTTCTCTTTCACTTAATTGTTGATTTCTGCTTGAAAAGTCAGAAAGCTACTTAAGGTCAGGTAGAAGCGTTTGGAGTTTTTTAAATGAATAGATAAAATTATTCCCATTAACGAAATTTTTAGGCCTGCATGCTGAGATAATAACAGAGGTAATCAAATCTCTTGCTTCAGGGCATAAACTGATTAACTGTGAGGGTCAGGAATTACTTTTTGTGTTCCTTAAAGAAGCAAACAATGGCCTGATAAATGTTGAAGCCTTATTCATTTGTCTCTGGAGGCCGTTACGCTGGTGAAACACGCAGTGCTGATTCAGTGTGAGATGATTTTGCACCCCCTCTCTGTGAGGGGACATGGTCCTGTTTGATTCCCACATGCAAGTGGCTTCTGAGAATCATAGAATAGAATCACAGGATAGTTTGGGTTGGAAAAGACCTTCAAAGCTCATCTAGTCCAACCTCCCTGCAATAAGCAGGGACACCTTCAACTACATCAGATTGCCCAGAACCACATCCAGCCTGGCCTGGAATGTCTTCTTCCAGCTCTTGGGTTAGTTCTGGTGCTCACACAGCGGCTCTTATCTGCCTTGGGGAGTGAGGAGTCCCCAGGGGTTTCTGCTGAAGGGCAAGAGTGATGGTCACCAGCATGGGCTGTGCCTCTCTTCTGGCCCTGATGCTCGGTGTGGACCTGGGGTGGGTGCTGTGCATTGCTCAGCTCCACAAAGTCCTGGGTTGAGTGCTCCCACATGATGGCAGCAGTCTGTGCGTGTTTCGTGTGGAGTTGGAATCTTCCCCCAATGCTCCAACATCTCCCTGTGCTGCAGATGGTCAGGGTCATCAAAAACAGGTTTTTGTAATAATTTTAAAGCCAGGAAGGTTATAAAAGGAGTCAAGTAGTGCCTCGGCAGGACTTACCATGGAGCTTTTCACTAATACACTTCTGTGTTTTATCATTCAAGAACCTGGTTATACAGATTGCCTTTTTCCCTATCAAAAAAGCACAGATAAAAGCTTATAACAATGATGAGAAAATATGTATTCTTCTCCTCTGATAAGGGGTGAGGGAAGGGAAGGCATTTCAGCTGTATCAGTGCAGAGCCTTGGCAGGAAACTTGGAAATTAAACTCATTACTTGGAGATCTCCCCCAGCAGATTGAAAGCCTGTCTGCTCGTGTGGTGCAAAGCTTGGAGCAGAAGGTTTTGTCTGAGAGTCCACGATGAGCCACAGAGTAGCTGCTGTGCATCCTCTGAAGTGCAGAGCAGAGATTGATGTCCAGGCTTTAAGGAAGGCTGATTAAATGGCACATGCAACTGATTGTCAGGGTGTTACAGAACTGAAGTCTCCCTGTGTGTCACAGGGAGCGGTTGCAGGAGGAGGAAGGTGCGGCTGTTGGGCTGCTCACAGCATGTGGGGCTGTGCAGGTTCATACATGGATGAGGTTGGTGCAGAGCAGGTAATACATATCAGGGGCTGTTGCTTCACCAGCCCTGGCACTGTTGTGGGTTTCTCCTCATGGAGGGATGGATGGCCCAGGGCAAAGCTTACCCAAACTCGGAGAGCAGCCTGTGCAATAGGTAATACATTGGCAATAACCAATTGGCTTGAAAGCCACTCGGGTGGCTGGTGTTTTACTGTCCTCCAGAGACAGGCTGAGAGAGCTGGGCTGGTTCAGCCTGGGGAAGAGAAGGCTCCTTAAGGGGAGACCTTAGAGCAGCTCCCAGTGCCTGGAAGGGCCGACAGGAAACTTGGAGAAGACTTCATACAAGGGCCTGCAGGGACAGGACAAGGGGAATGGCTTTAACTAGCTCTTCGGCAGAAGCTCCCCCCTGTGAGGGTGGTGAGGCAGTGGCAGGGTTCATCCCTGCTGGGAAGATGAGCTGGCTGCTGCCTAAACACCTTACAGGAGGGAACTGCCCCAGGGACTGGAGCCTCCCCACGTGTCCTCTGCTTTTCACACTCAAGCACAAAAAGCTGTTTGTAAGTGCTGATGCTGCATCTGCATCCCCGACCCCATGGACTGCTGGTGAGCCTCCACCTCCCAGCAGAGAAATCTGACCTGCCCCGGGGACCACAGATCCACAGCGAGGTGGCTGTACATCATTGCTCTGGGGCTGTCAGGGATGAAGTCATTCCTTCCCCTTCTGCCAGAGGGGCAGGAGGTGGCCCTGGCTCTTCAGACTTGTCTGGAGAATATCCAGTGCTGTGGAATCGATAGGGCTGTTGGGTACCTGCAATTGGGCAGCAGGCAATTCCCAGCAGGCTTCCCTCTCTGTGTCTCATGAGCTGCTGTCAAGGGTGTCCTCTTTGATAAATGAGCTGGTTTATAAATGCAAACTGGAGTTTTGGCTACAAGTTTTCTTCCACAGAGCCGGAAATTGGGCGATACTTCAGGAGGACAGCAGCAGATTGCAGATTTCGGAGCATTCATTTGCTTTTCAAACCTATCTGGCTCCCAGCCTTGCCTTGGGAACGCCTCACTGGAGATTTGGGAACGGAGCAATTGTGTTTGCTCTTGCTGACTCTCAGAAAGGATCTTCTAACATCCTGCAGCACTGCACACACAGCTGGATTATGGGGTGAAGCTGTGTCCCTGGTGAACCTCGCAGCAGAGCTGGGTGATCCGGCGGGATTTTGGGCAGTGCCATATTCCCTGTTTCTGGCACGACTCACCGTGCCTGATCCCGAGGTGTGCACTGGTCCTGGGGAGGTGACGCTGTGCTGAGGAGGGGCTGGGGGCTCTGTACTCACAAGGCTTGGCAGGAGGGAAGCCCCCAGCGCTGCTCGGGCAGTGCTGCCTGCACAGGCCGGGGGGGTTTGGGTGGGAAAGCCTTGGAAAGGCGCCACTGGAGCGGTGTGTGCCGGCTGCAGCACAGGGAAGGCGAGTTCCTGCTCTGGGTTTCCAATGAGCAGCTTTTCCCCCAGTTACAGCCATGCTCCATCATGTCCCATCTGACTTTCCATCTCTGATATCTCTGTTTGGGCTGGAGGGAAGATAAGACCCTTCTCCCAGGAGACAAACTCTTTCTGACTTAATCTTGGGAGAGATGCTTATATCAGTCTGATTGTATTCAGGTTGCTAAAGCTGCAATCCAATTGCAAGCAGTTGAGGTCGCCCACAGGTTTGCTCTCCCCTCTTCTGCTCCTTGCTCTGCTCCTACTTCCTGGAGGAGATGCTCCAGCTCCCTTGGACATCCCCTTGGGACCACGTAGGCTGAGCCCAAGGTGACACAGAAGGAAAGCTCTGTGCTCAGCCACCGTCCTGGCGCATCCTGGTGCCAGCTCTCTCCTGTTCTGTTCCTATTTCCACTCTCCATGGAAAGTGCCATCCCTGTGCTCCCACCTTTCCCAAAAGAAAGATGCAAATCAGTGTAGTTCTGCTTACCAAGGTGCAAGAGCGGCTTTAAACTGTTTAAACCCAAGAGCAAACGACGAATCATTCCATCAGAAAGGGAAAATAATCTCGAGTTGCTCCTTCAGCCTCCCTCGTCCATTGGAGCTGTGCTTGCTTTGCGTTGGCAACTGCACGTCATTGCCCATGGAACGGCTGTGTCTGCACATACTCAGTTTTGGTTCTGGTTTTAATCACTATTTTCACGCTTGCTCTTGGCACACAGGGAAGTCGTCAATTGTTGGGTATTTTTATACTTTGAATACTGAATTTAATCCTTTCTCTCTTCCCCAGTAAGAGATGCTAAAAACCTAGTTCCTATGGACCCTAATGGCTTGTCAGATCCCTACGTGAAGCTTAAACTAATCCCTGACCCCAAAAATGAAAGTAAACAGAAGACCAAAACTATCAAGTGCTCCCTGAATCCTGAGTGGAATGAGACATTTAAATTGTGAGTAGAAGAAAAATGTTTAAACTTTTCAACTAGTTCTTCTCACCCTTAAGAACTAATGGGATTTTGTTTGCTCTGATTTAATTATTCAGAGGCATTAAGCCACTTCAACTGAGAAATAATTCTTTTTGGTCCTTAAGTGGGACTCAGAAACACTCAAACCTCTGTCCTGACCCCTGATCAAAGCTGAGTGTCTCAGGGCAGGAACTCTGCATCCTCCATTTGAAATGGATGTGGTTGGGAAATTAAATATTAGAGAATTGAGCAGTCGTTGAGGACTGTCCCTTCCATTTGCATCCATGTTCTTATGGAGCGTGGAGGGACATGGTGGTGTAGCAATGGATTCTGGAATAAAGCTATCTGTTTTAATTTACTCTCTTCCAGCCAACTGAAAGAGGCGGACAAAGACAGGCGGTTGTCTGTGGAGATCTGGGACTGGGATCTGACCAGCAGGAATGATTTCATGGGCTCCTTGTCCTTTGGGATTTCTGAGCTGCAGAAGTCGGGAGTCGATGGATGGTAAGCGTTGCAATTGCTTTAAAAATACAGTGGGCAAAAAGCAGCTCTGATGTTTTCTGTACATGATGGAAGATGCTGCAGCCCGTTGTCCTTTACCAGCATCCTTCTGATCAAGGACCACCAGTCATTGTGGCTCCCGTGGAGGGTGCTGCTCCAGCAGGGCTATGGGTGTCCTGTGGGTGCTGGGTGCCTGAGTGTCCCTACATGGGCTGGCTTTGTGCCACCTCCTATGTCCTTCTGCCCCACACAGCATTGCTGGAGGCGGGATTTTCCCTCCCATGGGCAGGCACAGCCATGGGTGGCTCTGCCTGGTGTCCCTGCAGTCTCTCGCCTCCCAAGCATTTGCCAAGCCAGCTTTTTCCAGCATTTTCTGGTTGGATTCCCTTAGTGTCTGTACTGGGCAGGAGAGCCCGGCTGTGAGCTGGTGAATGGAACACACTGTGACTGTGACGTGTGGCAGGGACTTCCATAGCACTCAGACTAGCAGAACCCATGCCGAGAGGCACTGTTCGCCAGAAGGAAGAATGCTCCAGTGTGTAATTACCCTTGTTCCCACACGGAGGATGAGCACGGTGGGTCTGTAACACCCGCACTGAATGGGTGTCTTCATTTCCATTTTATCTCCCATAGCAGGACACATGCTGCTTATTTCCCTGGGCTTTTTCCCCAGCCAATGATGCCTGAGAGCTCTGTTCCCTTTCCATGTCAAGTGTAATAATTGAAAATAGATATTATATGTCTTCTGGAAACCAAAACCTGTGTTGTTCGTTTGCATTCCATGACTTGAGCAAACACCCCGGACTCTGTCTTTTTTCCACTGTGGAAGGAGTATGTGTCTTATTTAAAGCAGGAAATGGAGAGGAGGAGGAATAGTGGATGGGCTGTACACCTGCATAGCACCGGGTCCTCCCCGGATCCTGCTGCCTCCCTGGTGTTCCCCAGGGAGCTCCAACCCATCATGGGGCTGTGATACCATATTATTGTGTGGCTCAGCCTATGAGCCTCCCTTGTCACAGACCAGACCCTGATGAAGATGGGGCTTCTCTTCTGGAAAACAGAAGAAAACTGTCACCCCCTGCCCCAAATTCCCAATCTCGTGTAGGGATGCGTGTGCTGGCTGAAGTTTGTGCTCTTCCACAGCCTGGTTGTTTTTCTAGCCTTTTAAAACTTGTGTAAGTGGAGATCTAAGTGATTTTCCTTGTCACAGCGTTTGGTTGGAGCGAACTCTAGAAGGAGCTCTGATGTATATTTCATATCTAAACAACTGCAGTTAATGGAGAAAACAAGCTCAAAAGAAGAGCCTGTCCCTCTATTATCCCCTTTGTCCCTTCAGTGCAGCCTCTGGATAACACCCAGCTGATTCACAGGTTCGGGATGGAGCCGAGGCTTTGCCCATGGCTGTGTGGGACACCTCAGATCTGAACAACACTTCCATGATTTCTGATAACTGCTGCTTAACCTTTCTCACTGCCTCCCATCCTGACCTTGACATTCGCACTGTGTCCCTCCAGGTTTAAGCTGCTGAGCCAGGAGGAGGGCGAGTATTTCAACGTCCCAGTACCTCCTGAGGGAGAAGAAGGAAACGAGGAGCTGAGGCAGAAGTTTGAGGTGAATTGATTTTTCTTGGGGACTCAGGGGTTTCCTTGCTGCCTCTTGTCATGCCCCTAGCAAGGGACTTTCCCTGCCACCTCGGAAAGGAAACAGTCACTTCTGGTGGGTGGCGGGATGAGAGAGATGCAAATGATGCTTTAGCATTTATGTTGGGTTGAAAATGCAACAGATTATTGCACAGTGCAGTTTTGTATAATGCCTTGTGCTCTGCTAAGGGCTTGGTCCCCTGCCTCTGCTACCTGCGGGTAGGAAGGATTTTGGCATCATTTTGAAGTAATTTCTCCTTGCTGCAAGGAAGGCAGCACAGCAAACATCCCCCTTTCATGTGTGTTGTTTCAGACAATGTCTTTCTGTTAGGGCTACACAATTCGCAATTTGTGGTGGCCAAAGTGAGTACAGCTCGAAGGGGTTGCACGTAATCTTCAGTTAATGTGTTTCCAACGCTTAATTCCAATTAAAGAGGAATGAGGATGGTGGGTGGCCCAGAATGACCTGATGTAACTGTGCTCCTCATGCCAGCACGTGGTACAGCAGTTGTACCCTCTGAGGTGCCATATAACAGGATTTGTTCATCTATTTTTAATGTCATGCTGCTGATTATGAATTAATATCATCAACTAAGATAAATTAAGATATTAATAGAATTGGATTTGGAGCTAATCTCAGGAAGGAAACCTCTCTGAGCCATTACATGTTGTGGCAGCTCCTGTGCCTGGCCGGGTGCACTGGGGCCGGGCTGGGTTTTGAGGAGGGCAATGACTGGGTGAGGTGGCACATGGCACTGGTGATCCTTGTGGTGCCCTGTGGTGGCCCGGGTCCTGCTGCTGCATGTCCCAGGCTTCACACCTCAGGGCTGGTGACAAAAGCACCTCAGGAAGCCTGGAGCTGCCAGTTCTGCTCTGTCTTTATCAGCCACTTGCTGAGACAGGTTGATGGATGGGAGCCTCAGCTGCTGCTATAGCAGAGACTCGGGTGTAGTAAATTCATGCTGACAAATGGAGCTGGGCAGCAAAGGTCAAGTGCGTTTTTAACTGAATATGTGAGCAATATTTGGCATGGTTCAAACCTTAAAGAGGTCCCGAGATTGTGTGAGCGTTAGAGCCTATTAAAAACAGGTTAAAGGACTTTTGTACTCACTTAGAGACATTAGAGACACTCTATAGCAAAAGCAAGACACTTCACAGGGGGTGATGATCTTCACCTCTCCCAACTCTTATTTTGGGCTCTTTCCTGGAAAGACCTTTCCCTCTTCTGGCCAAGCCGTGTGCTGAGCCTGTTGTGTCAGGGATGCTGCGTTGTGTTTGTATCCTCACCTTGCCTCCTGTGGACATCCTGTGTGAACAACTGCAGGTCGGGTGCGAGACTGAGGGTGGTTGAAGCACCCCCTCTTCAGACACAGCAGTAGGACGGACCCAAGGTCTTTCTCACCCTTGGGTGCTTGGGTGCCTGAAGCTGGCCAGTTTGCTGGAATGAGAATCCTCTTCCTTCTCCCCTTTTTGTGTTGCTCTGTTCCCCTCTGCCCAGGGCTGAAAGCCTTGACCTGCTTTGGTCTGTGCTCCACAGGGTCCCATGGCCAAGCTCAGTGCTGCTGGGCTGTACACGTATGGGGGAATATGGGCTTATCTGAAACAGAGCTGTGCTTTTGGGTGTCATTTAACAGAAACGTAATACTGCCCTTGCATTTTATTGCAGCTTGTTTTCACAGAGGTTAATTTGGTGTCAGAGCTGATCTGACAAGATTGTTTTTCAGCTGTGATAGAGTATTCAGGAAGCTTTCACAGAATATAACTGTTTTGCCTGCTGCTAAGTACACCTTCCCTTTGAAGATGGCTTTGAAATACAACAGGGTGAGGGTTGCTGAAGGCAGAGTCACACAGCACAGGGCTGGCTTGGTGGAGACACAGAGGCTGCTGCTCTTGGGTGTCCCAGGGTTGGATCCTTGCTGGCTCTGGTTGGTCCCAGACCTGCTCTGTGTCACCCAAGCAGATCTGAAGTAAAATGCTCTGGCTCAGCATCCCCTTCTTCTGGGGATGTTGTGGAAGTCTAAGGATTACAGTGAGGACAACTGCTTGTATACTGGGAGAGGTGACTATATCCTTGTCAGTGCATGCCCCTTTCCCCTGGGGAAGCCATCACATCCCGTGTGAGGCTCCGCTCACACAGCAGCAGGTACCAGTGGCTGCTGGAGGGTTTCTGCCTCCTCCCTGAGGCAGAGCTGCGGTTGCAATCGTGATGTTGGCAGTTCCTGGGGACTATTCCTTTAGATTTCGGTGCTGGAGTTTTTGGGATGCGTGTAGGTGCTGCAGGTGACCTTGACCGGAGGTTTCTACAGCATGGAGAACCCTGCAAGAACCAATTAGCAGCAGCAAAGGTTTGGAGATTACTTGTGAGGCTCCTATCTGGAGGAGCTGCGAGCAGCAGCCAAATTGAACTGCTGGAATCGGGTTAATGGAATTTCATGCTAGACTGAGCTCGGTGCAAGCCTCATCCCGTCGCCTATTTCTAAACATTGAAATTGTGAGATAGCTTTTACAAACAGTGGCTCAGCAAAGGAGAGAGCCCCCGGCGCAGCGAGAAGGCACCGGGCCACTGATGAGATTCAGTGTTTAAAACTGGGGGGGGTTGTGAGGATCCTTAATAGGCAGTTGTGTTGGCAGCGGATGCTCGGGGGGGAGCAGTAGCTGTGCTTTCTATTCTGCTTTGTTCCGAATGCATTTGTAGCTTCCTACATTCAGCCTGAACTGGCACAGGAGAGCAATTCTCATCAGTATCAGATAGTAATGGAGGTGGAGCTGGATAAAAAGTCCTGTGTTTTACCTTAATATAGTTATATTCATCTGCCCTTTTCTAGTGAGGTGAGAGACAGAAACCAGTTTTGAGGGGGCAAGGTAAAAAAGCTTATTTAAGCCTTTGTTCTGCACTTTGGATGGCCTAGAGCACATTATGGGGCAGCTCCAGGACAAATAGGCTGCGGCAAGGGTAATGAGATCATGGGCAGATGTGGTTCCTAGGTCCTTTTGTACAGATATAACTGGGAACCAGCCAAATAATTAGGGCAATGTGTTGGGGCTGGTGACTCCTCCAGTGCTGCTCTTGGTGTTGTCCCTGTCACGCTTACAGAATCATGGAATGGTTTGGGTTGGAAGGGACCTTAATATCACCCCTCTGCCATGGGTAGGGACACCTACCGCTAGAGCAGGTTTCTTGCAGAAAAGGTTCCTGTAGCTCAAGGGAGCTGGAAAAGAGCTGATGAACGTGGGGTTTCAGGAGCGCTTGCTGGGTTTGTACTGACTTTTCTCTCCAGTTTTCAGTAATTCCTTCTCTTTTCTCCCCATCTCCATCTCTGCAGAGAGCCAAGATTGGAACAGGGTCCAAGGCTGCGGATGAGAAGACGAGAAATGCCATCTCCAAATTCGACAACAACGGGAGCAGAGATCGGATGAAACTGTCGGATTTCAACTTCCTGATGGTGCTGGGCAAAGGAAGCTTTGGGAAGGTGGGACACAGCATTGACTTTTGTGCTTTCTGTATTGAACACACGTGCTTCTGGCACTACTGAGCTGCGGGCGCGGGGCTGCCCCAGCATGATCTGTCCTTGGGACAGATCTGACTGTGGGAGCCCAGCTTGTTGGCTCTCTTATGGACTGTGTGACTGCCATGTCACAGTGATGAAGAGCTGAGATGTCTGATGAGACCATCACAAAACTCAGCGGGTCTCTTTAGGAAGCAGGGCGCGTGCTGTGTCTTTAAAGCCCTTTTTGATGTGGCCATTTTTTCCTCTAATAATTGCAAATATACATGAACATTTTAATTAACTTTCCAGACGGGTTATGAGTGGTACCAGAATTTCATTCTTCAAGTAATTATGTGACTTGGAGCCTGCCTTTTTCTTGAGGTCTTGCCAACTTTGTCATGATTTCCATTAGGAATGCCAGCGCTCAAGTGGCTGCTGGGGCTCCGGAGGAGGAGGGCTGTGTCTGCTGTGTACCAGCACCGTGTTTGCTGCTGCTATGGATGATGGCCCAACACTGCTCTGATGAGGGAATTGCCTTAGTTGCAGGGAATACTGCTCTGCCTTCAGGCACATCTCTTGGGTGGGCAGGGAAGGGATGCCAGGGGAGTGATGCTCACCCATCACCTCCTGAACATAAGGGTGAACCTGCCTTTCAGAGTTGGTGCCTGCTTCCTGCACTGAAACATCTGTGACAGGAGGAGGATGGGGAGCTCCTGATGGTCCCCAGCACGTGGAGCATCCACCAGCGATGCTGCTGGGGAGGAGGCTGCTGTTACTCTGTGTTTTACACCTTCGCTGTGTGTTGGCAGCCTGGGGAGCAGGAAAGCTCCGTGTGTTGTGCCTGTGCTGCTCTCCCTCAGGGATGTGTACATATCCCAGTTTCCACATCGCTTTTGCCCCCTTTTCTCTCCCTCCCAACACCTAATCCCTTTTAAATCTGTGCCTGGCATCTGGAAACTCTGTAGTTGTGTTTCCCCCCCCCTTCTTTCTTTCAATTTGAGAAACATTAGCAAGCGCTTCCGTCGGCATCGTGGCTTATATAAGGGGATGTGTGACAGAAACTGTTCCCTGGAACAGAATGTTATAAATATGCTAATTCGTGCTAATTAAAACAGCACGTTGGTTTCTATGGCTTGATGCAGCCTCACCCTCACGTGTGCCTGCGCCTTGCCGGGCAGCATTCCCTGCGGATCCCCTCACTGTGTCCCACTGCCCAGCCCCGGCATGGGGATCCCAAGGTGGCACGGCCAGGGGTGCCCATCACAGGGTCCTGTACAGAGAACACTTTGCTACCTGCATGTTGTGCATTCACAGAGGTGCTGGATGTGTTGGAAGGAGCCAGAGGTGCCCTGATCTGTGCCATGCAGCAGGGAGAGGAGCCTGGCTCCCCGGTGTTGGATCCTGCTGGTTCCCAGCCCTCGGTATGCTGGGTGGTGTCTGTGGCATCGCTGTCCTCCTGCAGGGTTGGCACTGCCTGCTCCTGTGCTGGCTGTGTGCTGCCAGCATCCCTCCTGCAGGCCTTGCTGCCTGGCTCACTCTGAGCATGATCACTCTGCATGAGGGAATCTGTCTCAGGCATAAGCTTACTAACCCCTGGGCATCAGCACCTCAGGTTTACTGGCCAGTATTTGTCTCTCTATGGCTGTTCAGGCTCAGGATTATCTATGTGTTGGCCTTGATGGAGCTTAAAAAACTTGCTTTTTCTACATTCAGCATCAGAATATCTCCAGTTATTATGCTGGAGCTTTCCCAAACAAATATTCTGTGTTACAGGAATAAATCATAGAATCACAGCCTGGTTTGAGTTGAAGGGGCCTTCAAGCTCATCCATTTCCAACCCCCTGCCACAGGCAGGGACACCTTCCACTAGAGCAGGTTGCTCCAAGCCCCATCCAATCTGTCCTTTGAACATCAAGGTTCGGGGGGTGGAAGATTGCTTTGGAATTTGTTTGGAAAACAGCTCAGAGATAGGGGCTGGCATGTGCCTGGTCCCAGTTCAGCATGTTCAGTCCCAGAACACAGGGTGACCCTGGGGGCTCCTTGGTGGCCTTGGCCTGGTCCCTGCTGCTGCCCAGCCTGGCACAGGGTCCATTAGTGCCCACAGGATGGTGACTGGTGGCAGTCCTCCAGTGACTGGTGGCAGTCCTCTGGCGCTGGGCTGGCACACGGATGGGAGATATTCCCGACTGGAGAAGGCAGCACTTGGCACAGCCCACCCTGGGTTTGCTTCACTGTAATATAAATAGAGGAAAGTTAAATTATGTGGCTTGCTCATATTTTTGCAGCTAATCAATCTGTCTTGCTATCAAGCTGTCAATCTTTCCCGGGGGTTTTATGGTGCTTTTCTGAGCAGGGCTGATTCTTTTGCCTGTGCCGTTATGGATTACATTGCAATGAGAGACAATTTCCATGTCCTGTTGATAATCTTCGAGCTGTAAAATGCTTTCCTGTCCTCTCGTAGTACAAGGCGTGGCAGAAGGGCTGGCCTTGCTCCGTGACTGGCAGAGCTGTGCCCTGTCCCTGGGCACATGGTGGGGTTTGGATGCCCGCTCCCTCCTTCACCCATCAGTGATGTTCATGGCGTTTCCAAACTGTTCTGGGGGCATTCACTTCTGTGAATCTTCCTGTATCTACAGTGAGTCGGTCCCAGTCTTTCCCTTTGTCCTTACCATGAAGCCCGCTCATCGGTGGCTGTCCTCCACCTGTGTCCTTACCTGTCCCCATGCTGCAGTCACACAGGAGCGTGATGCCAGCGTGCAGGAGCCAGCATGAGCCAGCCCCTGGCACATGAGAGCACGGAACATGCTCCTCCACACAGCGGGATGAGCTGTGGTTCCATGCTGCAGGCTGTCACACTGGCCCTGCACCACTGAGCTGCCACGGGCAGGGTTGGAGCGAGACATTGTCTGAGACGGTCACATAAGCCCATGGGCTGTGAGCAGCCATGTCTTCTGCTTGGCGAACAGGCCAAGCCTGCTCTTCGTGCCTGTCACACAGGGTGCAGGAGGTATTTTCTCAGTTGGCTGTGGACCAGAGCCTGCAATCCCTTCTGCATGTGCAGATTGACAGTCCTTACAACATCCCGACAGCATCTGGAGCCACTCACTCTGCCAGCCCAGATGTGAGATGACGTGTGGGTATCAGCATCCTCTGTGCTCACCCAGACACCCGCTCTCCCTCTGGGCCTCCTTGCTGTGGGTGCAGCTGGGTTCAGGCAGCTGCAGAGCCCTGTTCCTTTCACATCTCAGTGAAGCAGGACTGGTTGGCTCAGCTGTGGCTCGGGATCACCACGTCACTGGGAAGCTGCTGCGGGAAACATTTACAGTCCATGTATGCCCTGGAGCAGTGGTTTGCATTTACTGTGGTGCACCAGCCAGCCTCTGGCTCTCGCTGTGCTGCAGAGCCCAAGCGTGCTGGGGTGGAGGTAGCCACATCCCTGGTCCAGTGGGGATCACACATGGATGTCTCAGTGCTTCCTCTGGGGCAATATAGCATATACCAGGCTCAGGGATTCCCTGGTTTAGTTACTCTGAAAGGATTATGATAGTGAGGTAGGTCTGTATATAATTGATGTTGCATATAATGCACTTACTCCCAGTTTCCTCTTCCCGTAAACTGCATTCCTGGAGCAGTCGCTTCTCGTTTTCCGCCAACTTTGAATGGCCAAAGCCCGTCTGCTTTTATCACTTAGAAACCAGCCCTGGCTTTTAGCACCTGCCCATGGCGACTTGTAAATCTCAACTCACATATAAATGGTGAAGATAACTGGAGGTGATGGACTGAAAGGGTCTGTTTGTGCAAGGAGGGCAGAGGTGCAGGCTCTCTGGGGAGCTGCTGCGTCTGCTGCCCTGGCTGCAGGCAGGGCGCCAGGCTGCCCGTGCTGGTGGGTGCTCTGAGCTCATCATTGGGTGCAAAGGACTGCTGCAAGGCTCCTCAGAGAGCTGTCAGTGGGAAGGATGAAGCACTAATCTGATCTCAGTGGTGGTGTCTTGTTGGGCTGCATCACAGCAGCTCCGGGCTCCGATTCTCAACTTTCTTTCAACATCAGGGAGTAAATCAATGAGCTCCTGATGCCGCTGTAGCTGTCAGTCTGCTGCTCAGCCCTGCCAAAGGATGAGCACGGTGTGTGGCTGCTGCAGTCCCAGCCCTGCTGATGGAAATGGGAATGTCAGAGGCTTCTCCAAAGCACTTGGCGCTGTGGAGCCCTGGTGCTTTTCCCAGCTAATCCTGAGGAGCCGCATGTCAAGGACAGCCAGGCCCAGATGAGCCAAGTGCCTGAGTGAGCCAGAGCTGCGTGTTCCCAACAGGGCTTTTCCCAGCACAGTGTTATCTTCGCTCTAACAAGTGGGTGAGCACTGAAGACCTTGAGCTGTGTCCCCTGCCTTGTCCCCAGTCCTCGGGCTGTATCCCCTGCCTAGCTGATCCAGGGCTGGCACACAGCTGCCTGAACCCTGAAACCCAAATTGGGCGGCTCTGCCCCAGCTCTATCTCCAAAGGGATGCTCAGGGCTCCATGGGGAATCCAGGCACATTGCAGCAGGGAGCACAGGGCTCTGTCCCTGTGTCTCTCTGGGGTGGACAAGAGGGTTAATTCCAGCATCTTCAGTGTCTCAAAAGTCATCTGTGTGACCAGCTCACGTTTCCTCTGCCCATCTGCTCCAGTCTGAAATGCATTTCAGTTCCACCCCAGCGATGCTAGCTTCTCAGAGTTTATTTTCAAAACACCCAAACTCGTGTTGCTGCTGTGACTGGAGGCTTTCAGCAGACTTTGTTGACTGGAAAGCAATTCACTTCCACTGAGCATTCAAACCTAATGTGATGAGAGAGTGCGAGGAAGGGAGATGGAAGCAAGGTCAGAGTCTGTTTTGCAGCAGCCTGAGGAGCAGCTTACACTGATGGAGCGTGATCTGGGGATCCTCACTGAGGCTAATGGGATTAACGGGGGAAATTGCACCAGCAGAAGCGGTGCATCCCATTTATTGTGATAAATTAACCCTCAAATGGGTGAAACTGGTTTAAAATGGGAGGTTGGATACTGCTGGATGAGTGGGGCTTAGGCTGAATGATAGACCAGCACATAGCTGGGTTTTGATCACTGTGTGCATTGCAGAGGGGGGTGTGAGACAGAGAAAATCTTACTGGTTTTTCTTACTATTGGCTATGTGCTGACTCTTTTCCACTTGAAGCTTTTACCACTTCATAATGTGATGGACTCTGTGCTCAAACTCCTGACACCCTGCCCCGATGCTGCTTGCACCTTGAGGGTGCTGAACTGGGGCCTGATTCAGGGGTGGAAGGTGACGAGGGGTGATTGGTGGCTCAGCCATCAGCAACCCCTTGGTCTGTATTCCTCAAGGTGATGAGGTGGCGAGGATGTAGAAGTGTTACTTGTTAGACTTGGGGTTCCAAATTCTTCTGGAAATACCACTGGTAGCTTTCTGCACTGTTTGGCACCTTTTTGGGGTTATAATGGGAGCTGCAGGATAAGCAGCAAGGTGTTATTTTTAACTGTTAGCCATGGCAAGCTAGAAGTGTTGCAAATATGTTTTCCTTTACCCATTGTGTGTCCTCTCCCCATGCAGGTGATGCTGGCAGAGAGGAAGGGCACGGATGAGCTCTATGCTGTTAAGATCTTGAAGAAGGATGTTGTAATCCAGGATGATGATGTAGAGTGCACGATGGTTGAAAAGCGCGTCCTGGCTCTCTCCGGGAAGCCTCCGTTCCTGACCCAGCTTCACTCCTGCTTTCAGACCATGGTAAGTGCCAGTGCCACAGCCTCTCCCTGGGCAGCGGGGACCCTGCTGCACCCCGAATATTGGGCAGGGGGAGGCTGGCACTTTGCGCAATGGGTTTTAGTCACTTGGCATCATGGTGAGTTTATGGGCAGAAACTGTCTTCTAGGGACCCAGTGTCACCAGTTACCCAAACCAGTGCCTTTCTGGATGGCTTCAGGACACCCAGGAGCTGTGGGGATGGAGCTGTAGAGAGTTCTGCCCTGGTCATGCATTTTAGCTTCTCGAGAACTTACCTTTGCTTTCATTCATGATTCTTTCCTGATCCACATTACTGCACTTGCCAAAGCAGCAGTGTATTTTCTGCCTTGGCAACCTCACAACTTGTCCAATTTCCTTGCAAATGTGTCTCCATGAACAACATGTCCCATCCCTGGCAGTGTTCAAGGCCAGGTTGGACACAGGGGCTTGGAGCAACCTGCTCTAGTGGAAGGTGTCCCTGCCCATGGCAGGGGCTTGGAACTGAATGAGCTTTAAGGTCCTTTCCAACCCAAACCAGGCTGTGATTCTATGTGCGTGTGTGTTAAACTGGAGGCTGTAACATACAATATCTGCACCCCTGAGGTTGTTTCACCAGGAGCTGTTGGTGGTGTTGGACGTGATTCCCCAGCCCCTCAAGTGGCCCTCAGCCTGCTACATCTGTTGTGATCCGATAGCAAAGTGCTGTGCTTTTCCTTAGGATTCATTCTGGTGATCAAAAGCCCAAGTACAGAGTGAAACCTAATACAAACCACAGGAAATTCAGTTTGAAACAGGCATGTGATTGAGTTTGTACAGATCAGGAGCAGAAAGGGGCAGCGGGGAAGGGGAAAGGGAACCTTTAAAGCAATCTCTGCCCGGCCATGAGCGACCTGTGAATGAAAATGTCCAGGTATGTGTCAGTGGGAAGGGAAAGGGACTCTGCACAGTCCTTTAGAGCGATGACAATGCTTCCCAGGAGGATTACATTTTAATATTATCCCAGGAATTTCATTTACGGAGCACATTCGGTGTATTTAAAGCCCGCAGACCGGCTTTGCAGCACAGCAATCAGACTGTGGCAGGAGAAGCTATTTCACACAGCATCTCTCTGGCATCTCAAGTGAGTCAGTGCAGGATTATTCCTGGCAGACCTATAGTAGCTTAATAGTAATCGTATTTGTAATGTAATCAAAATGTATAGCAGGGTGTATTATCGAGTGCTGGCACAAAGCACTTTGATTTCTGGGAGCACAGTGCAGAGCACAGTTCTCAGCCAGGGCTGTCAGTGACTGGTGGGAGAGAGAAAAGCCCCAAATCTGCATTTTAAAGAAGGGAAGATGAGCAATGAGAGAGCTCCTGCCTGGGTCTGAAGGAAGAGAGAAGCCCCGTGCTGAGTGGTGCTCTGCCCCAAAAGGCTCCTAGGTCAGTGCCTGGGCTCCTGGGGGTGTCCCTTACACTCCTTGGGGCTCAGCAGTGAACGGCGCAGCAGCAGCGGTGATGCTGAGACATGACAAATAGTGGGTGGATGGGGAACATGTCTGTTGTCCTGGCTCTGACTTGTGTTCCCAGCATGGGCACAGGCAGGAGCTGGACCGAAGGGCTGGGCAATTAGGAGGAGGGTGTTGGAAAGAGCCCCGGGAGTTTCATCTTGGCTCCCAGAGAAGTGGGGGGTGTTTTACCAGCTCCATGCAAGGGGGTATTTACGTATCTGTAACTTGCTGTTGCTCAGTGAGTTTGGATGCTCCAGACCTGGACAGATCCCATCCTTTTCTGCTGTAGACAAGAGCTTTCCATGTCCCTCCTCCCTCCAGCCCATCGGCTCGCCAGCCATCTGGCTGCTTTATTCATGACGGTTCTTCTCTCTGAAGCACCAGCGTTCTCTTCTCCACCCAAATGAGGAAAGCTCGGATCCTGCTTTTAGAGCTCAGCTGCCTGTTTCAAGAGACCATCTCTTTAATATTCTTCCTACTTGAAGTCGATCGATATATTTAGGAAGCAGCTGCAATGAGCACAGCATTGCTTCACTTTCCAGTTGCTGTCACAGGGGGACAAGCGTGGCACTGCCTGCTGAAGGTGACTTTGCCCTGTGCCTTGTTGCTGTGCTGGATCCATGCCTTGGCAGAGGCTGTTCATTACAGAGGGATGCGCTCCCAAATTCTCACTCATCTGATAAGCCAAAATCTCTCCTATCCCATCAGTGCCACATGTTTTACACAGCCTGATTGCCCCTTTGGTGCGATCCTTAATTACCTTTGAGGCTGCCCTGCTGTCAGGGTGGGCTGTGCATTGGGGCTATGCTGGGTGGAGGAGCTGATTACCCAAGTTACTCCATAGCCCTTATTGTGCTAATGATCACATTTGCATATCTTCTGGGCTGCTCATCCTTGCTGTCCGAAAAGCAGGGAAAGGTTTATTTAAGGAGGAAATGAGGATTGGGAAATATTATGAGTTACTATGAGGGTGCCCAGAGAAGCTGTGGCTGCCCCATTCCTGGCAGTGTTCAAGGCCAGGTTGGACACAGGGGCTTGGAGCAACCTGCTCTAGTGGAAGGTGTCCCTGCCCATGGCAGGGGGTTGGAACTGGAGGAGCTTTATGGCTCCTTCCAACCCAAACCAGGCTGGGATTCTACCATTAAGTAATATTGCCCCCCTGAAGCTTTAGCATTGCTCTAGCCTTTGTGTCTTCCTCTTCCATGGCCTAAGGGCTGGGGCAGCCCAGGGGTGGCTTTGGGCTCCTGTACATCCAGGCCCCATGACTGGTATTTGAAGGCTGTAGGAAGTTGCTTGTTTTAAGAAGGGTGGCTCAAGCCTGATGTTACACAGCACTTTGCTGTCCTCATCCATAACTAGCACAGGTTGGAGCACAGATGTCTGCTGGTAGGGAGGACCCACTCACATGGTGGTCCGGAGCTGCTGCTTCTCCTTCCCTGAGAAACATCCTGCACTGGTTTAGGTTGGTGGGTCTGGATTCCTGCAGGATTTTCCTCACAGCCATTTCCCATTAGAAAAAAGAGCTGTGAAACATCAGAGGGAAGTGGCGTTCCAAGGGCACAATTCCCCAGGGAAAGATGTTGGGGTGTGGAGTTCCCACTTGCCCCAGTCTCCGCAGCCTCCCAGGACTTGCAGGGCTCTGTTTGGGATGCAGCGTGATAAGATTCACTTGCTTTTGGATTATTAATCTGGTTTTGTGGGAATGCTCAAGTCTTGCTTCTTGCCTTGTTGCTCTCAGCATTGATCATCACCCACAGTTTCTCGAATTCCCAGCAATGTTTCGAGGACTGGGCTTGCATCCAGCAGGACTCACACTTCCAATGGATGCAGGAGCTGTGCTGTCTATTCCACACCCCCACTAGCTCACCACTGCTCCAGGGCAGAGCATGGTGCAAGCCTGAAGCGTGGTGCAGAGCAAAACACATCCCTTCAGAAGCTTGCTTGGGAATTCCTTAGGGCTGCACCTCTGTGGCTGTGGAAGAGGAGTGCTTTCATCTGGAGAGAACTAATGAAAGCAAAGCTCGTTCTACACATTAGAACAAAGTCAGTGTGTGCTCTTTGGTGGCTGTGATTCTATCTACCTGCAGGTGTCAAAGGCGCTGACTGGCCTGTTTGTTCTACCCTTAACAATTGCTTAATTAACGATGTGTGAACATGAAGTGCAGCCTCAGCACAGACTGGGAGGGGTGAGAGAAGGGGGTGCAGCCTCCTTCCACCTCCCCACATCAACCAGGTCTGTGCAGTGTGTGCTCACCCTCTCAGCCTGGGATGCTGGGAATGTCGCGCATCCCTTCTGGTGCTTGGCGAAATCACACTGGCCACTGCCTGTGCACGGCAGCTCCTGTCTCTTGTGCATCTCTTGATTGAAACTGTGCAGAGCCTGGAGAAATACCAGCAGGGAGGTGTCTGCTCCAGCACCCTGCAAATGGCCTCAGTGAAGGATGAGAGCAGATTTGTTAACGGGAAGCAAAAAACGCTGGTTTAGGAATTCCTCCGCTCGCCTTCTCCATCAGATCTGTCTGCAGAGGTGCAGAGCTAAAGTCCAGAGCATTGCAAAGCAATTAGTACGTCTGTCTGATGGGCTCTGTGTGAGCACCAGCTCCACCTGCACCCCCTGGGAAGGGCAATGATGACAGTTGTGTTGCCATGAAAAATCCAGGTTGGAGCTGTCAGCTCTGACCCCTGCGGATTCCCTGCACTGATAATTCTGCTGCTAATTGTTTGCTTTTGTTTTTCCTCTAGGATCGCTTGTATTTTGTGATGGAATACGTGAATGGTGGGGACTTAATGTACCAGATCCAGCAGGTTGGGAGGTTTAAAGAGCCACATGCTGTGTAAGTTCAGTAGCCCTTGTTTGGCACCTTCAGGGTAGGTATTTGGTGTACCTTTTGTCATAGAGCTGGAGGGACAGTCCAAGCCACAGGCTTTTGTGGAGCAACTCCAGGGCAGAAAGGGAGGGGAAAGGAAAGCAGGAATCAGAAGGTGCAGGATGACCCTTTGCCTGGTGCCAAGGGTGCTGGTGCCTCCAGCTCCTCTTTGGGATCCATTGCACTGGTTGATAGGTAAGTAATTGACCTTCATAAAAGCCCAGGCAGGAGGTTTGGAAGCTCCTGGGGGACACCAGGAGCATGCTTCTGGTCTGCCCTCTGCCCTTCCCAGGGTATAAGAAGGACACTGGGTCTTTGGCTCCTCTACTGGGGTTGCCAACCTGGCTGTTAACTGCTGGCTTTTGGCTTCTTCTCCACATAACATGGACAGAGCAGAATGTGTTTGTGAAAGCCTTCATCTGCTTAAATAAAGAACACAGCGAGTGAGCAGAGCCTGGTGGGTGTGAACTGGTGGTTTGAGCTCTTGGCAGAGTCCTCCCAGACCCAGAATGTTTATTAAAGAAGGCAGTGGCACTGTGTGTTATCTCCTCGGCCTCCCCAAGATGACAGATAACTTCTCAAGCCACGTTGCCAGCGCACAGTAACAAACAGCTCTCACTTGATGTGAATTTGTGTAACATGAAGTGACAGCTCCTGCTAGCCCACAGCAGCCTGATCACATCCCTGCCCATGCTGGCAATGCCAGGTTGTGTCATTCTTCTGTGATGCTTGTCTGGAGGGTTTACGTTGTGCTGTCTTTATCCTTTGGTCACATATGCCCCACACCTTTCATTTGGCACGATTGCATTGGAAAGGTTTTCATTTTGATTCATCTCCTTTAATTATGGGTGTCCCTTTCAAACCTTTCACTGCAGATTCTACGCAGCAGAAATAGCCATTGGCCTCTTCTTCCTGCAGAGCAAAGGCATCATTTACCGGTAGGTGAGCAAGTTCCTCCTTCCTCTCTTCCCCCTGAGGACTCTAGCCGCAGCCGGAGCAGTGTCGGGACTGTGGTGCTGTGCAGGGCTCTGTGATGCTCCTGCCACGGATGGGGTCTAGCAGCTGCCACCCAAACCAGGGTTGTGAGCCTCAAAGTGTCACTGGGTTTGGAGCAAGTCCCCGTCTTTGCCCCCATTTCATAGGAAGGCAGCTTTGGTTCCATTCTTGCCTCTGTTTCATGCATTTCAATCCATACAACACAAACGCTCACTGGCAGCGCGGACTGATGCTGAGTCACTTGTTCTGCTGCAGGGCACTATTCTCTTACATTAACACTAGGATTAGTGCTTATGAATGGCTTATCTGCACTTATCCTACTGTTAACGGTGCTGGACCAGGCCCTGGTTAAGCACTGAAACTAGTGTACTGCTCCTCATCCCTGCTCCAGAGTATTCCCAGAGCCCAAGGTAGAGCAGAGCATGCTAGTGACTGTCAGATACCATTAAATGCTTTGCAAAAAAGAGATGCCAGCTGTGCTACTGAAGTTAGGAGATGCTGAAGACTGCTCTGAAGATGAAAGAAGTGGAGCAAACCTGATGTGAGGGATGTTTTCTGCCATCAGCCACTACAGAGAGATTCTAGGTCTGTCAGTCCCCAGTGCCATTCCTTCCTTCCTTCCTCTGAATCCGAATCCAGGCTGTGTCTGTCTACCTTTGGCCTGTCAGGCTTCTAAGAACTGGCACAATAATTGGATAAAACAGTCTTAGAAAACAGCAAGAAGTTGTAAATTATACTATTCTTTTACTGGATGCTTACTTAATATAAGCCTTGTGCACCGTGCAGCCCCATGGCACTGCTGAGCAGGCTGTTCCCAATGGGGTCATAGAATTCCAGACTGATTTGAGTTGGAAGGGGCCATAAAGCTCCTCCAGCTCCAACCCCCTGCCACGGGCAGGGACACCTTCCACTAGAGCAGGTTGCTCCAAGCCCCTGTGTCCAACCCGGCCTTGAACACTGCCAGGGATGGGGCAGCCACAGCTTCTCTGGGCACCCTGTGCCAGCGCCTCAGCACCCTCACTGGGAAGAACTTCTGCCTCAGAGCTCATCTCAATCTCCCCTCTGGCAGGTTAAAGCCATTCCCCTTGTCCTGTCCCCACATGTCCTTGTTCAAAGCCCTTCTCCAGGTTTCTCACCTGCCTTAGAACTTGCTGTCGCCCTCAGGCCAGGGAAATCTTGCAGTATGCTCCAGAATTGAACTAGAGACCTTTGAGTAATGCCTTGCAGTATAGAACATAAGCCAGGAGTGTCCCAAATCACAGAACTGTGTGATAATTACATGGCTGGTAATGTACAAATTGCACCTGAAATGCTGAGTGTTGGCTACAGAACTGTCCTTCAGGCTGGAACCCCATCTCTTGAGGGGCCAGGGATAAGATCGGGAGCTCTGAAACTGTCCCTGCAGTTTGTGCTGAAGAGCAAAGCTCCTGCATGGTTGGGTCCAAGTAACAGATACTCTGTGGCTGAGGATCAGAGAGAAACACAGTGATTGGTGTTTCCATGGGGGAGCGTAGCGCAGGTGATGCAGGATGTCTGCTGAGTAGGTGCTTCTTCATCGCTGGTGAACGTTAAGTACACTTTGATTTCCATAGGTGCAAAAAAATAGATCTATTAAATCTGCCTCCCTGGTAGATGAGAGTGTTTCCCGTCACACGCTTAAAAGCGATTTGCCCAGCATGGTGTTCCTGTGGGTTAAAAGTAAAGTAAACACTTCATCCTGACAGAGCTCTGGCTTATTTGTACTCATTTCCCCAGTGTTATCCTGCAAAGAGCCTGGGTGTGAGACAAAGCCAGAGCTCACTTGCAGGAGGGCTCCTGGAGACAGCAAATTTGTGTCCTTGCTGGGTGGCTTCACGTGTGGTCTTTTGTGTCATTGCTCTGCTTTGCTTTGTAGGGACCTAAAGCTGGACAATGTGATGCTGGACAGTGAGGGGCACATAAAGATCGCAGACTTCGGCATGTGCAAGGAGAACATCTGGGACGGGGTGACCACCAAGACCTTCTGCGGCACTCCAGACTACATTGCACCTGAGGTAGGGTTTGCAGAGGCAGCCGCTGCTCTGTGCGTGTTCCAGCAGCCTGACTGATGCTCTTTTCCATGGGATGACCTTCATTTGGGCAGCTGATTGGAACAGGGACATTAGTGAATTCACCCTCAGCCTGGGAAGTCCATCCCCTTGGCACTGGCTGTCCCCAGGGGCTACCTTAAGGAAGCAATGATGCTGGATCTGGCTCTCTGTTGGCTATTTGCCCTGCTTCTGCCTCTGAGTACAGCAGATCCTTTGTGCTGGTCTCCCTGCAGCGTGCTTTCCCTCTCTGGGTGTTTTTCCCATGTCTGTGCTGCTGGCATCACCATGCCTGTCTGGTCCTTGGCATGCTCAAACCCACCGAGGGCTGCTCTTCACACGCTTTCTTGCTCCCAGAGAAGATGAGCCCAGGAGCTCAGCTTTGCTCCTCACCATGTGTGACAGCGCTTCCAGCACAATGAGAAAAATGGAATTATCAGCGGATAATATTTCCATGTGAAGTGGAAACCTTTAGATCTCTCCAGCTTGCTGCTTGCAGTGAAGGGCTGCGTGTCTGATGAGGGGAGGCTCCCTGACTACAGCTCTAGATTGCTCCAAAATTGCTTTGCATTTGGTTATTACTCATGTGATAGAGTCATACATGACACATGAAGTGCTATGGGGTGCCATTTAATGTCAGGCTTGTGGAACTCAGGTGGGTAACTATTCGCAAATGTCTGTTCCCTCTCAAATCTTCTCCCTCCACTGAATTTTCAATGTTGAGATTAATATTTATTCATTTAAATATTTTAGAGGAAGAGGTTCTCTTTGCTGGGACATAGAGGCACTTGTGAGCTGAGCTGCATTGTGTCTGGCTGCAGCCACAGCAGTGTTTAATTACTCATTCCAATGTGTGTTACATACCCACATCCTACCAAGATTGATATCGGTGTTCTCTTGGTCCATAGCTCAGTTGCTGTGTGATTAATGCTCTTTCAAAGCAGGACAAATGACCAGTTCTCTTGGTATTTTCCTGAGCATTACCACTTCAACTCATCCTCTTCTCCTTGCTTGAAGTTTTTTTCCCACAAAATCAAAACAGAAAATGTGAAATGAGGGTGCAAATCACTACGGTACACAGGGATGGTATTAAATATGCTATAGTGGGTCTCAAAGAGTGAATTTACACCTGCCTGTTTTGTGGATGGCAATAGGGGGATGCCCCTCTGCTGTGCTCTCCAGCTGAACAGCCAAGCCTGCAGCACTCCAGGGGGGTCCTGCTGGACCGTGCTTCCTCCCTTAGGAAGCTGCAATGTTCTCAAGCCAACACATCTTCAGGGTAAAAATGTCCTGTGACTTGCTTGACCCATTTTTAGGGCTTTTTCTATTCTAAGATACAGCTCTACGTGCCAAGGGCACAGGTACTGAGTGCAGATACCCCATGCATGTGGTTCCCTCTGAACAAAACATGTTGGATTCTGACCTTCCCCAACATGCCATCAGTGACTTCAATTTGCAGAGATGCTTTCCTGCAAGGATTTCTCTGAAGGGCTGTTTTCTTTTAAAGGCCTTTATGGTGTGAACAGTTCACACCTCAATTTCCCAGAGCTCTCATAGATCATCTAAAGAACAAGTGGGAGGAACTTCAAGTGTGCTCGGTCGAGGAAATTCAGAGCTGAAAGTCAGTGTCTGATCTTGGTGGGAAGGTCTGGCCAGACCACAGGATGCTGTCAAGGCAGCTGGGGTTGTGTCATTGCATTTGGATGTGTGGCTGGACCAGGGCAGAAGAGAACATTGGAGCCAGTCTTGTCTAATCATGCAGGATGGAACTCGCCTCTTATGTGGGGTGGCAGCACCTACCCTGCATCTTGATGTACCCCCTGGCTGGATCCTTTTGGACACTTCAGAGGTCTTTTGAGAGCTGCTGAACATGAAGACTCTTGAGGCTGAAGGGCCATCCCTGACAATGTTCAAGGCCAGGTTGGACGGGGCTTGGAGCAACGTGGTCTGGCAGAAGGTGTCTCTGCCCATGGCAGGGGGTTGGAGCTGGTGGAGCTTTAAGGTCCCTTCCAGCCCAAACCATTCTATGATTCTGTGGTTTGCCCGTGGGACTGGAGCCTTGCCTGGGGACAGTCCTCTGGAGCTGGATTGCTGTGTACGTTCTCCCATGATTAGCATATGATTTGCATTTGTGCTGGAGTGCAGGAATCTGTGCGGAATAGAACCCTGCAATTAGGATGAATACATCACGTAATTGTTTTGCATTAAGTAACAGATGGCAGAGCCCAGGGCCTGTCAAAGCCCAAGCGCTGCAGTGACGCCCAGCACCAGCCACCCAGCAGTGAAACCAGGGCTTGAAAGACCTGCAGGAGCCTGTCTCCTCCTGCGGTCCCTGCGCGGGACCTGTCACTGCTCCCCTCGGATGTGGATGGAGGGTGGAAGGACCCCCATGATGAAGGGATAAGGAGGGGGCTGGCTGGAGGCTTCACTAGTGAGGGACTGAGCCCTCCATGGGTTTCAGCTGTAGGTACCCCAAAGCGCCAACGCACACAGGTGAGGGCACCCACTGTACGGCGGCAGGTTCATTGGGTGGCTTTGCTGCAGGTCATACAATGGTGAAATTTGGGGTATTTCAGGTTTTGCAGAGTGAATCATGGAAAATACAATTCCTGGCTTGGTGCCTTACCCTCAATAAATGCTGATATCTTTAAATTTAAAATCCCAAACCCCAAAGTTAGATCCCAACTCCAACACAGCCACACTGCTCGGGTGAGGGTAGGGCTGTCAGTTATTAGGTTGTGAGGGATGTTCCTCAATAAATATCAGACAGCAAACTGGCAGCCTGGAATGCAGAGGGGTTTGGCTGCCCATATGCTGCAATTCTGTTTTAAAGGGCCACGTACTATCCATGCAGGGATAAACTCTGTACTGATATTTCAAACCAACTGCACTGAAGTCAGTGGGGAAGAAAAACTCCAAAGGGCATGAGGGTGAGTGGGAATGGCTCCTGCTCCGGTGGACCTGGCTGTGCCCAGGCTGGAGAGCACAGCAAATATGAAGTTCCACCTGAATCAGAAGGAATCTGTCTCAAGTCACAGCAAATATTCTGTTTATGTTTCTAATATTTAGTGCACACTTGAAGGCTGGTGATTTTTTTAAAGCTACTGAACCCTCTGCCTACCACATGCTGTTTCTAATTGCAGCTCCCCCCTGTTCAGGGACTGATGTCTCAGTAAATAACGTCCTTCTGACCTGGACTACAACTGGAAATGGGTTTGTGTTGTGCCAACAGGTTAAAAATGGGAGTGTAACCGTGCTGTTTGTGTTGTTTCAGATAATTGCTTATCAGCCCTATGGGAAGTCTGTGGATTGGTGGGCATTTGGCGTCCTGCTCTATGAAATGTTAGCTGGCCAGGTAATTGAATTTTAATTGATTCTTATGGGATTGGGTTAGGTTCCATTGTGAGCTGTGATTTGTTCTGTTGCTGGTACACAGTGGGGGGGGTGTCTTCTCGGTGCTGGTGATGAAGCTGTGGATGCAGCACTGAGACACAGGGCACTGTGCAGTGCAGCCAGAGCTGGCTTCGTGGCTGAGGATCACAGCAGCAAATGGAAGCTCAGAGGCCACGAAATGCCACTGAACCTCTGTTTGCTTTGCCCTAGGCTCCCTTTGAGGGGGAAGATGAAGATGAGCTCTTCCAGTCCATCATGGAGCACAACGTCGCCTACCCCAAGTCCATGTCCAAGGAGGCTGTGGCGATCTGCAAAGGGGTAAGGGCTGGCCTGTGTTTTGCCAGGAGGAGGAGTGCAGCCATGGGTGCAGGAATGTCCATGCACCTCCAGCAGTGTGCAGACCTAGGTGCATGGTCCCAGCTTCTCCCTGTTCTCCTCTGGGAGAATGTGGCAAAACCCAGTTGTGTTCTGCTGTGCTCTGCTCCTACAACACGACTTGTGCTAATTCGTGTGTATGTACTGAAACCAAGTAAAAATAGCACCTGGATCTATTCTGTGCCATTACACTGAGCAGAAATGCAGGTAGGACCTGAGGGCTGGCCTGTCTGTGCTCAGGTGAAGGTCAGGAGGAAATGGGAGCATTGGTTGGGATGTGGGGATTGAGGACATCTGCCCAGAGACCCTGTTCCCTGTTAGGTACCAACAGGGGAGCTTTATGCTTATCTTTCCCTGAAAAGGAAAATGATGCTCAGAGAAAATGACTGTGGTTTCTGACTGGTTTTTCTAAGATCAGATACAAACCCTTCATCCTGCAGCAGTTTCCATGTAGCTGTAATGAGTTGTCCCTTGGGCCACCTCCAGTTCAGTGCCCCAGTACTGTTGAGTCAGGGCAGTACCTCCATTATCAGAGCTCTCAATTTGCAGTGAAGCTCTGCATTGCCCTGTGCCTTGAGCTCTCTATGGGCTGGCCCTAGGCAAGACTTAGATGCAGTCTGCGCTGATTTGAGCCGTGATGAATAAAGGCTGGCTAGGTCCTGATGTTATTGTGCATGTGGTTATTGCTTGGGACCGAGCCTCATCTCAGCCAGGCAGTGTCAAATGGTGCTATAAATATGTGTTTGTGTAGGAATTTAAAAAATGTTTGCTTTTAACAGTTAATATTTAAAACATCTGAGCTTTCCGTGTCTGAAAATAGCGTTTCTATCTACAAATGACACATCTCGCGCTTCACGCTCCCACTGCGGCATTTCAGAGCCTCTTCCCAGTGTTGCCAGGATTCAACACTGGTGTTAAAGAGGAGTATTCACTTGTCCTGTGGGAGAAGCTGCTGCAGGTGATCCTGTGGGCGCAGGGAGGGAGATGCTGTCCAGGCATCCTTTGGTGGAATGTAGGGAAATCAAGTCCTTAATTCAGAAACACTGGTGACTGGAGGGGGAATTTCCACAGGCTTTCTTACCATCTCTCATTCCTGTTGTTGGCTGGGACATAAGGAGAAAGCCCAGTGGCTGGGCAGAAGGGAGGGAAGATGCTTTTGGTGATGCTGTGAACACCATTATACCCATGGTGCCTGAGGGAGCAGATGCTGGAACAGGGTTGAATCTCACTGTCAGCTTCGTTGCTGTTGCATCAGTCAGAATGGGAACGCTGTAAATAGACGAGAAGAGCCCATGACTGAAACATCTGCTGGGTGTAGCTGCAGTGGCTTTTCTCACTTTGGGAACTGGGAGGCTGCATGGGAGGATGTTCAGCCATGCAGGGAGGGCTTGGCTCTTATGAATTCCTGTGGGTTTTTGCAGGGAAGTGGCAGTTCCCCTTGTACAACTGTTGTTTCAGGAAGTGCACCCAAACTTGTGACATTCCTTGTCATCACCAAACTGCTACACCAGAAAGTTCAATTAGAAATAAGTGCAGTATTTAAGAACTGTCAGTAAGCTGGAAACAAGGTAGTTACATTTCCCCTGGAATACAGTGAAATATGTCCCAATGAACTGCAGGGGCACCGAGGCCCCACTGCCTGTGTTGTATGTGGTAGGTCTTGCAGGAGGGCACAAACCCAGCCTGGTACCAGTGCAGAGAACAAGCAATTGAAGAAGCCTCGACTCCAGAATGTGAAGGGTTTGGTATTTCACTGCTCTCCAAAACAATGGTGGTGTTCCCACGCGGCTTCACTCTGCGCGCCGGTGCCAGTCATCGCTTACTGCTGCACAGCGCGGAGATGAAAAGCATTTGATTCTGAAAGCCTTGTGTTGGTCTGAGCCAAGAAACAAGCATTCATCAGAGATCATTGGCTGGGAAGTAAATGGAGAGTTCACCAGGACGTAGCTCCTTGACTCGCAGTCAGCAGCAATTAGCAGATCAAACAGAGCATTTCCCTCCTCTGCTGTCAGCTCAGGTTTTGTCTGAAGGCTGATGTTGGAGCTGCTGTTCCGTGGTGCAGGTAGCTCAGCGCTGCTCTCTTGAGCTCTGCTTCGGTTGTCAGGAGCCAGGCTCCCATTCCTGGGCACTGGCACAAGCCATCAACTGTTTTCCCGTATGGAGGGGTTTGACCGTGCCTGAGCAAAGCAGCCCTTTCCAGGTGAGCAGGTTGTCTGTGAATAGCAGCTCCCTTTTTGATCTCTGCCTGGTAGCAAAGGCATTCAATGGCAGGTTTTCTGCAGTGAAGATCCTAGCTATTTAGAGTAGTATTTCCAGTGGTGTCTCAGTGGCTGTGGGTAGGAGAAGGGCAGCTGGAAGGTGGGAGCATTGGGATCTGCTCCTGGCTGCAGTTGGGATGAGGCCAGATGGTGCTGCCATGGTGGCATGGCACAGAAGTGTGCCCAGGCAAAGGAGCTGATGGTGCCCTGATGGGAAGGTCCCAGTGGGGCTGCTGCCCATGAGCCATGTGGTCTCACAAACGTGGGCAAAGATCATCTGGGTCAGCTTTGTTCCTCTTGGTGCTGTTCAGTGAACACGCAGCATCCACGTGCCTTCCAGATAGTAAGAACCCCAGCTAACGCCGAGGTTTAGCAAAGCAGTTGAATCCAGACTTGGACATTCCCTGTATCTGAGCTGCGAACATCAGACATGATTTGGTCTGAAACATCCTTATCTGCAGAAGCCTGAAGGGTTTTCACTGCGTTAGTATGGGGATTAAATCAACCTGTTCCTGTTTAATGCAAACAAAGCTAAATGATGATCCTACGTAAGCCAGGAGAATCAATCTGCATGTTTATGGGGTACTATATATCAATAACAGATGGTGCCTTCATGCTCACATGCATAAAATCACAATAGGAAAACAAGAAAATGTAATTTCTGGATGCATGTATAGAAATACTGTGATGTGGCAGTTGAAGGTAGAGGTGTCGGTGTGTTCAGGAGCAGCACTTCACAGCAAAGACTCACAGATGGATTTCTTTACATGTTTGCTGCAAACTAAGCTATTTAGATGGGATATTAGGAAAAATGTCCTCAATGAGAGGGCTGTAAAGCACTGGAACAGGCTGCCCAGGGCAGTGGTGGAGTCACCATCCCTGGAGGGATTTAAAAGACTTGTAGATGTTGTGCTTGGGGGCATGGCTTACTGGTGGCCTTGGCAGTGCTGAGTTAATGGCTGGATTCGATGATCTTAAAGATCCTTTCCAAACTGAATGATTCTATGATTCTATTTGATGTGACACCCGTATCGTTATATCAGTTCATTAGCATGTTCCAGACTTTCACATTGTCGTCAAAGACTGGCTTTATCCTAGAATCACAGAATCCCAGATTGGTTTGAGTTGGAAGGGACCTTAAAGATCATCCAGTTCCAGCCCCCTGCCACGGGCAGGGACACCTTCCACTAGAGCAGGTTGCTCCAAGCCCTGTCTAACTTAGGAAAACCTTGTTCAGTCACAGGATGCTTTTTATTCTCTGGCTTTATCACAGCTAAAGTGGGACCTGATTGAATGGTCAGGATGCTGTCTGGAGCCCACTGAGGACATGCAAAGATGCTCTTGCTCAGCTGAGCCCAAGTCAGTGTGAAGGGGATGTAGTGAGAGATAAGGGATGGTGAGGTTCAGTGGGGCAGGGAGCGGGCAGATGCCTGCCCATGGGCTGAGGTGATGTGAAAGCTGCCTTGCTGTGCTGCCTTGGCAGTGGTGGGCTCCCTGCCCTGCTGGTGGCACCACTCCCCTCTCTTCCCAGGGGACAGTGGCCAGATTCAGCCCCTCCTGCTTGTACCAGCTGCTCATTCAAGATACAAGGACGCAGAACATCTTCTGCCTTACCAGGCTTCTTACACTGGGGTTTGTTGGTGGTTTTCTTTATAAAGGGCTGCCTGCTGCCATACCAAAGGAAACTGTATTGTTTACCCCCAAAGCAGTAAAACAGGAGTTAGAAAAACATCTTGCTTTGCTTTTTGCTGCCAGCTGGCCCCCCTGCCCTCCCCTGCAGCCCACCAGTGCAGCTCCAGCAAGTCTCCTCACACAGGATGGGCTCTGAACGCTGATGCGGATGCCAGTCACATCCCTGCCCCGAGGAGAGGCAGGTCTGACCATCTGGAAAATCACTTGTCCAGCTTGGGAAGCCTGGTGGGCCCTTGCTGTGTGCAGATGGGCTTCTCAGGGGGTGCTGCTGGCTCAGGGAAGCCTCGCTCCATCAGTCTTGGAGCTGCAGGTTGCCTCGCAGCTGGCTGGCTGTGAATGTAGAGCTATTTGCTAGCACAGTGGTGAGCAGTTCCACTCTTGCTTCACATTTATTGGGGTTTTTTCCTTTAAGGATAGTTTTTGGTTGTTTTGGTTATTTTTGGCAGGCTTTTCCTTAGTCTCAGCTCCCTGTTGTAGCACTATTTTTAGAGATGAGCTTCCCTGAACAAGTTTGGCTTGTGCAATCATGGATGGCATGGATGGCTGATGTGGGGGTTTGTTCACCCCTTGCGCCCAGTGGGCTGCCCAGTGCTTGGACTGATGTGTTTCTTTTCATTACAAAACACTTGCTTACAAAAATCTTTCCTCTGGGGGGCCAGTCCCAACAGAAGTTGGGCCCCAGGACCCAGAGTCAACCTCTGCACAGCTCTGGGATCAGTTTTAACTGCCCTGCTTTTAATAAAGCAGCCCTTTTGTTGCAAGTGTACAGCTCATATTCTCTGTGCTTATCAACATCATATAAATCTCTGGAATCGTCATCTGATCTCTGGACACAGCTCAAACAATGCCCCCAGGATATTAATATTGTACGGCTGTCCTTAATTCCTGTGGCCCATTTCACTTCCACTGGCCCTTATTGAGCCAGTGGAGAGGAGAAGTTTAGATGATAAACAACATTAATGGACTGTTGGGCTTTTTCCTCCAGCAGGCTGCTGTGACTGCAGCCGTGCAGGGAGTTATTTCTCGGTGAACCAATTTCATTCCCAGAGGAACAGAGGATGTGCTCATCCCATCCAGCACTCATGTGCAACCTGCTTAGTCTGGTTCATAAGCCGATGTCAGCCATTCCTGTGTCTGGAGCTGCTCCAGCTTCTCCCTCTGCCTCAAGCAGCAGCCTCAGGCAGAAGAGATGGGAGCCCTGATGAGGGGTATCCTGAGGCAGCGGCTGCAGGGTACAGGCTGCCGGGGGCATCACTGCAGTTGAACACCCTATGGGTGACTGTTCCTTCTCTTCCTCTCCCCAAGCTGATGACCAAGCACCCTGCCAAGCGCCTGGGATGCGGCCCAGAAGGGGAGCGGGACATCAAGGAGCACGCGTTCTTCCGCTACATCGACTGGGACAAGCTGGAGCGGAAGGAGATCCAACCTCCCTTCAAGCCAAAGGCTGTAAGTGTGCCTGCGGGAAGCGCGGTTCTCCCGTCCTCTCCTATGCGCCGGTTCTCTCCTGCACAGCAGCTCCCACTCGTGCTGGTGGTTGCACAACCACATAAGTGCAGCGTGGACGTCCCATTTCTCTGCTCAGAACGTCGCTTCTCCTCAGATTTGGCACATGCCAAACCCCATCTGTGAAAGGATAACTCTCGGATGCCTTGTCTCACTCTGGCTTGCAGGGGTAGGAGCATCCCCATCAGCTCACGGATGTAATTCCATTGCCATACTGTCTGTCTGTTATCCCAGGGGTTGGTCTTTCTGTTGGTTTCTTTCCCTCCTTTCTTCTCAATCTGAACAGGTCTCTTTCTTTAATCTGAACTTTATTTCAAGCCCTATAGCTCAGCACCTTCCTGTCTGAGTTGGCAGCAGAGCTGGATTTCACTCACATTTCTCTCCAAGGTGAAGCAATGGAAGGCTGGAGCAGGCTCGCAGGTGGAGGAGCTCTGTGGTGAGGATCTGAATGCTCTCTGCCATCCCTTTGGGATGGGCTGTTCTAGCCAGAGATGCTGTGGGGGGAGCTGAGCTGCCAGCAGCGAAACTGAGGCAGAGACATGAATAATGTGAAAGCTGTTGGTCAAAAGAGACAAAAAGACAGACTACTTGACTGCCCCTGGGTCCAGCCATCATTGCAGTGACCCTGCAGTGCCAGTGCAGGGGGGCAGCACAAGCTGCAGAGTGGGTCTCGTTGCCCGCACACGGGGTTCATGCTGTGCAGTGCCAGGGTAAGGTCACAGCTAAGTCAAAGTCTCCACAGTGGTCCAGGTCCTTAAGGCATGGGCTTATTCATGTGTGTCCACCTCCTGCATGCCCACTGCTGCTGTGTCCTAGTTGGGCACTGGTGTTTTACAGAAAACTGTGAATCCAAAGTTAAATCTGATTTATGTGGCTGATACAAACCGGTATTCATGCCCACTGATCAAGAGGTTGGAACTAGAGGAACTTCAAGGTCCCTTCCAACCCAAACCAGTCTGGCATTCTGTGATGGCATGCTCTCTTAATCCATCATTGTGGATCACAACTTGGAGTCCAGAGATGCTCCCTGTGTTTAACTCAGCCTTCCCCTGCCTCACTGCCCTTAACAGCCTGGACACATCTGCTTTTCCTCACTTTTCAGTAAACCTATTCTTTTGAAGGGACCCCTTCAGTGCTTGGAAAAACACCGCTTGCAGGGAAAACATGGGGTGGGAATCCATTTGATGCAGCGTGCTCAGCTCCTTTAGCTCTCCTCCCTCTAAATACTCTCTGCTCCAGCAGCCTTTTCCCTTCTTACAGCTCCTTGCTTGACTGATCAAAGAGGAATAAGCTATTAGCTGGGCCTGGCAGGAGCCTCCTCTTCCTCCTGGTGTGCAGCACAGATGGGGCAGCAGGAGGTCTCCTCCTTGCCCTGGGGCTGCCAGCGATGCCCGGCCTGTGTTTGGGGCTGCCTTTTAGTTTCAGACAAATATTTTTATCAAGTTTCTATTCAATTATATAGACAAATGTTATTTTATACAAATATTTCTACAAATATTACTTTTTGTACAAATGTCACTTTTTATACAAATATTTCTACAAATGTCACTTTTTGTACAAATATTTATACAAATGTTACTTTTTAGACAACTATTTATACAAACTCCTGCAGTGATGCCTTTTCAGGAAGCTCTATGGGGCACTGTCCTCAGAAGCGTCCACTTCCATGGCTGAGAGCTGTTTTGGTGTGATGCAGTCTCAGGCTGCCCTCTGTATCAGCCAAGACAATAATGTCCCATTTTCCTTGTCTCAGGAATGTGGAGATCCAGTTGCTGGTAGGCAGCTGGTGATGATTAGCACAGAGGTTCTGCATTGCTGCTGCTTTCCTTTCCCTCAGAAGCAGTGGAATCTTCAAGCCATTAGACCATGTAGGAACGGCATTACTGGGAAGGCATTAGCTTTGACATCAAAGTATAATTGTGCAAGAGTATTTGAGTTATTTGTACACATCGTGATTTGCTGACTGAGGGTGGGATATGACCTTTGTCCAAAGGATGCTGACACATGTGGCAGGAATGCTGCTCTGCATCTGGAGTCCATTGGCAGGGCTGAACAGGCACCGGGGCTTTGGGGTCTTGTTCTGCAAGAGCCTGTTTCTCCTGAAATCCATAGCTCCTGCTGTTCCCCTCCTTTGTGCTCATTTGCTAATGGAGCTGCTGCTGCATCCCCCCTCTACGCTGCCCTTTCCTCCTGAGTAGATCCCCAGCACCGCTGTTTGCCTCAGGTTGTGGCACAATGCTGCCATTTGGTGTTTTACGGTTAACTATTGGATTCTACCAAAAGTGCTTTCTTCCTGGTTTTATGGTTTAAACTGTGCTGATTTTGTCCTGCTTTAAATGTCTGATTTCTTTAAGCCCTTTTGACACTGGACTTTGGAAGGGGGGTGGGAAGCTGTGCCCATCGCTTCTTGCCTAATGGCTGGCACTGGGGAGAAATCACCCTTTGATAGGACAGGGAGATTAGCAGAAGGGTAGGCGCAGTTGCTGTGGGATTTAGGTAGGATTAAGACAACTCAGGTACCTGCTGAGAGCTGATATTTCAGCAGCAGTGCATCTGCGCTGGAAAACGCTGCTCCTTTCATGCCAGCTGTGAGCGCAGATCAGAGCGGCAGAGATGGAAATCCAGGCTTGAGCACCTTCACAATGTATTGGATGGGTCAGAGGAAGGACATTGCTCACTGCTCCTGACCGTCAGCATTCACACAGGGGTTGAGTCCTGCTGGAGAGGGGGTTTGTGCTAGTCTGGCTCTTTACCTTGGCTTAAGGCTTTTTCTTTTAATTAGCTTCTATAAAGCTATTGTCATAGAATCCCAGACTGGAAGGGACTTTTTAAAGCTCCTCCAGTTCCAACCCCTTGCCATGGGCAGGGACACCTTCCACTAGAGTAGGTTGCTCCAAGCCCCCGTGTCCAACCTGGCCTTGTCATTCGGCAGTATAGAATAAGACACAAATATGGGCTCAGTGTCTGCCTACAAAAGCCTCCCCGTGCTCCAGCCCCGTGCAGTGCAACAGGAAAACAGACCCTTGAGCCCTGTGCCTGGCTTGGGTGTTACATGCAGAGCTGAAAATGAATTCTCCAGAGCTCATGTGTTGCTTCGTGCTTTGTGCTTGATTAACCTTTATCACAGAGACGGTAACGAGACAGATCAGGGGCTGGGCTGTCTTTGGTGCACAGAAACACAGCAGGTTTGACATGGGGCTGTGCTTGGCTGCTCCGTGCTTTGGCTTGTGCATAACAATTCCTTTCGTGGGGCTGCAGTTCCCCTGGGAGTGTGTTTACACTTGCCTGCTTTCCCTGTCTCTCACCGAGATAATTATTGTTTTTGGTATCTAATTACTCCTTTACTTTACATAAAGCCTGGTGATTTGCAAAGTCTCCTCATTTTGAAGCATTGAAATCACATGGCAGCGCACAGGATTAGTCACAACAGGACAGTGGCTTAAAAAAATGGCTTTTAATCTAATAATTTTTAATTGCATAAATTAACTTTGCTCTAACTGCTTTACATTAATTAATATTGAAATGCCATTTATAGACCTGGATGTGTCAAAACGCCGCTTCCCCTGCCTGAGCATTTCTGTAGCCCTAGTTTCAGTTTCTACGAGGTGAGTTTGAGTGCTTGCCTAAGTAATTCCCTAATTAGATGAGATTTAAAGATTGAGGAGGCCAACAGTGGGCAGGAGGATGCCGTGGGGAGACGGTAGGATGTGTTCAGGTTAAACATCTCCTCTCATAATCAGGATTTACCCCGGTAGCCTCAGGGTCCTGTAAGGACTTTGAGTCTCTGAGATTCCCCTCTGATTATTCAGCCAATATTTCCAGTGTATTGGGAAGAAAGCAGCTTTGTTCATACGAGAAATGAAAGCCAGGGTCCTACATCAGAAAACCCTCACAGTGAATGCTCCCAGCTTTTGCCTGGAGCAATGATGAACATGCTGGAGCATCTTGAGCAGGGGTATGGGATGATTAACCAGACACTTAACAACAAAAAGCACTATTGTTCCCCCTGACCAGTGCAGAGGGGCTCTTGGTGAGGACCCAGGTTCATGCTGCCACCTAAATTGCCCTAAACATGATGTATCTATTGCCAGAGGTGTCTGTGAGCCCTGGTCCTCCCTCCGGTAGCAAGGAGCCAGGTTTCTAACCCAGGAAGGTCAAAGATGCCTGTGAAGCTTGCGGGATTGTGGCTGTACCACTGGTTTGGGCCAAAAACCTTGGGAAATTGAAGGTATCTTCAGCCCACCACTTCTCCTTGGCGCTGGAGCAAGGGCTTCGTCGCAGCTGGAGAACATCCATCCTTGGCTTCTTGTGATCTTTGATTGCATCTTGGGATCAGTGGAAAATATTATATTATGCCTTTTGTCTCTGTTCGAAATCAAGCTGGAAACTGATAAAATAGAAAGGCTATCTTCTAAGCTGACAGTTTTATTTCTGCAGCTCAGAAAGAAAAGTCATTCTGTGCTGGCTATAAATATTAGACAGGACACATTGGGGATTTATGTAAGATAAATTCCCACCCTCCCCCTTTCTCCATTCAGGATGGAGTGATGCCTGTACATTAATAGAGTACTAAAATGAGGCAGAGTTTTCACAACGTGGCTTTAGATCAATGTATAACTCCATGCAGCATGTCTCCTGTCCTTCGACAGGGAGCTTCATTTCAGAAGCTTTAACGAGAAATAAAACCTTTTTTACTTCTTGCTCTCTCTTATCACTCGTGTGGGCCAGACCTTGTGTCTGACACTCCTGCAGCATTGGGCCTTGGCCACTGCAGTACAACCTTCCACGTTCCAAGAGCCGGTGGCATTGTGGCATCACAGGAGCAGCTCAGGACATGCAGGGCAGCACAAGTGTGTGTGGTCACAGCCTTCAGCCTTTGGCTTTGAGCTTGAATGTGGCTTCTGTAAACCCAAAGGGAGTTTCCAGCCTTAAAGTACTTATTTCATCCACGTGAAAGCTCCCAAAGAGGAGTTAATGCTCTTTGGTTTGCTGACCAGGGCAAGTTCTTATGCATCCAAACAAGAAGTCTGCAAACCTCACAAGGCAGGGCATGGAATACTATGGATAAACGCAACTTTTAACATTTTCCATACATGTATTCAAGTGATTTGCACCTTTTCCTTTCTGGCAGCGCCGCAGGGAGGCGAGGGCGGCGAGGCTGGAGGGTGCTGCAGCCCCATCCCATGTGCTTTTCTCCACCCACCCTTCGTTCTTTTCTTCCCCTCTCATAGTGCGGACGCAATGCTGAGAACTTCGACCGGTTTTTCACTCGCCATCCACCCGTCCTCACACCTCCCGACCAGGAAGTCATCAGGAACATTGACCAGTCAGAATTCGAAGGATTTTCTTTTGTTAACTCTGAGTTTTTTAAACCCGAAGCCAAGAGCTAAGTAGCTGCGTAGATCTCATTCCCGCATCCCTCTCATCCAGCCCCAACTGCTGATGTGACATTTTCCATTGCAAAACTTGAACTCATGGTTTTTTCCTTTAGTGCTACTATTCGAGTGACCGTATTTCAAGGCCAGAAGGGTGATTTGGGGGGTGATTGCAGGGTGAGTGATGCATGCTGCGGTTGTGCTTTTATGGCATTTTATTTGGAGAAGATGGAAACGGTTCCTTGGCTGACGGAGGTGGGACGGAGAGGTGTAAGCTGTGACAATTAGGAGAAATCTCTTCAGCGTGTGCTTTCATTCGTGCTCTTCCCTTATTTTAATATAATCATGGAAACTTAATATTTAGTTGCATTAGTGGCCAGTGAGTGTTTTTAATGGCCCCTTCACAGTGTGAACGTGCAGTGCAGGCGCTGCTGCTGAGCCCCTCAGCTCCTCCCAGCTCCAAGCAGCTCCTCTGGAGAGCTAAAGCCAATTCTGGCTTCTTTGGTAGCTCTGTCCTACTGTTTACAGCGCCCGGTGCCACCATCGGTTCATACACACACAGCCTTGGGCACGTGGTTCTCTGCGCCAGGCCTTTGCAGCAGGGATAAAGGATTAGGGAAGCCAGATCAGCTGCTTGCAAAGATTTCTCCTGAATGTGCAGCTTCTAAGTAGCATGTTTAGATCCAAAGCAACACCTTCAGTTGTAACCGGGATGTTTGAAAGAGCTGTTGCAATGCTTTGAATCCATGGTCGCCCTGGTAAATCCCACACAACTTCAGTCCTCATAGTGAAACCTTTTCCCTTTTTCCAAATGCCAAAGCAATGGATAGAGTTTGTTACCTGCGCTTTAACTGTGTCAAAAAAGGTATTAGCACAAACGGGATGCTATTTAACTGTGAACAGTATTGTGGATTTTGAGCTGAAGCTTGTAAAGGATTTGGGTTCAACTAATGCTCTTTTAAAAAATGCCACTAGATATTTAAATCTAGTTTTTCAATCTAGACCCAGGTTTTGTTTCTGGCATGGAGGAAAACATTTCGGGAAGGGTGAATTTCTCCGGAAACAATAACAATCATGCAGCTTCCCTTTATACTCCTCTGCAGATGTTCGTGGGTTGTCACTGTATCGATCTGCTTCAAGTTGTAATGTGCCAATTTTACTTTTTTTCCCCCCAATACTGATTATAAAATAAAGAGTGGGAAATAACATCAAAGAAACCTGCATGTGTTTGGCAATAATGAGTTTCTACGGTGCTGAGCTCAGAGAAACCAGGAGCGCCGAGAGTCGGGGCTGTGCTGTGGATGCTCAGGGATGCACAGCCCCAGAGCAGCACAGGCAGCAGCCCACATCACAGAGCCACGGCCCCTTCGTCCTCTGCAACATCCCCAAACCAAGGTACTGGAAGCAACTTTCAAGGGGAAACTAAATGCCTGCGTGTCCTCTGCACCAGCTCATCCTGCTCCATCATGGGCAAGGAAAGGAGCTTCTCTCCACCATCCCTTGCAGGAAGGATGCTTTGGGGTGTGAGGATGTGCTCCTGTGGGGTGCCGCAGAGCTCTGCCCCTTGGAGATCTCTCTAAATGGCTTGATCAGAGACCACTGCGTGATGTGCTTCACTCGCTGCAGCGCGTGTCGGTGACTCACGGCCCCGCTGCGCTCTCCCAGGAGCTGCTGTTAAAAGCAATTGGCAGTTTGAGCTAACGAGGAATTGCAGGTTCCCGTTAACTTCCCTTCAGAGCGTGTCAGGATTTCCCTCCTGGCTTTGGAGATCCGCTTCTGCTGAACTGCTGCGGCTCTGAGCTCTGCAAGATCATTCTGAAAGACACCGACCAGCAGCACCAACACAGCAAGGACTGCTTCCCAGCTTCCTTCATCCATACAGCCCCGGAGCTCTGGCATGGGGAAGAGGCTTGGATGCAGCAGTGGTGGCTGAGGAGGATTCCCATCTCCTGGGATGCAGGATGCAGGCATGCTGCCCTGGGTGTGGGGAGCTGGGTGCCTCTGCCACACCATCCATCCCCAGCTCCTCATCACCTCCCAGAGTCTGTTAGCCCCTTGGTGGAGGCACTCTCAGCCTTGAATTTCCCTTGCCTTCCCCTCTCTGTTTACCAGATCCACGCAGCCGTTCCCTGCCAGCTCCCAGGATATTCATCATCTTTGACAGAGGCCAAATTGCCACCAATTTCAGGCAAAATTCAAGGTAAGAACTCAGCAAACCCCGCTCTGGAGACTCACATGGGCCCTCTAGTGCTGCACTGTCCTGTGAGCCCTGCAGCAGTGCGGGGGGAGATGGGCAGCCCTGAGCCCCCTTCCTAACATCCCAGCCTTTTCCAAAGCAGCAGCAGGTTTTGCTCACCCGACGGCTTCAGGCTGAGCACTCACCCTGCCCAGTGCCATCAGCAGAGGCCACTCCAGAGGGCTGGGACCACAGTGGCAAATGTGAACATTTCATTCCCCTTTGCAGCATCCCACAGCATTCCTGCTCAGGAGGAGCTCCTGGCTCGGTCAGACCTTGGTTCAAGTGGACGTGACCTTCAGGAACTGTTTGGTCAACTCAGCATCCCTCCAGGAGCTGGACAGGAGCCTGGTGCCACCGTCAGCTCCTTCCATCTACACAAGTGGGGCTGCAAGAGATTCCATGTGCAACAGCTTCGAAACGGGCTCTTGGCAGCAAAGGGCAGTGCCTCTGCTCTCCCATTGCTCCACAACCCACCAGCCCTTCTTGTCCTCAGGGATGCTGCCTTCCATCGAGGTGGGCTTCCACTTGCGCTTCAACTGCTTCATCCTTTGCCTGGCAGAACTCTGCACCTGAACTCGGCTCCTTCACCCCGTCTGCCCTTTCCTACTCCTGCTGTGTGCCCCCAAATTCACATCGTCTTCCTTCTCTGTGTTTGGAGAGGAGCCCTGCAGGGACTCTTGATGGCTCCCAAGTGTCACTTGCTGAAAGCGAAGGCAAAGACCCAGCTCCAGGATTGGAACAAGCCATGTCCTGGCTCTTCTCCTGGCTTTTCTCTCTCTTCTCCTTGAGCTCCAGCCCTGTTTTCCTTCCCACCTTGTTCCCTCCCAGCCATCCTTGGCTCTCTGCTCTCTGGTCTTTCTTCCACAAGGCTGAAGCTGTCCCAGTGGGTTGCCTCCTGCAGCAACTGGAGTCCCCTTGTGGCCATGGAGGTCCTGGTCCACTGCTGGCATCTGGATACAACACATCGCCCGCTGGGTGCCCGGTCAGTGCAGTGCAGCGGGAGGGCAGCTGTGGTGGAGGGAGCAGCACCAGGGCACAGACGGATCCTGCGTGGTCCCTCCCATGGCCCACACGTGTGTCTGGAGGTGAGCAGCTGGTGTGAGTGTGATGGGGACCCGCAGCCACCCCGCTCTGTGATAAGATAACCCAGAGCTGCTCTGCTCCGATCACAGCAGAGCACAGGCGAGCATCCGGCATTGCGGGGCCTCCCTTCAAAGGAGAAGTCTGGAAAAGAGAAAACCAAAAAGGCCGTTTTTCAAGTTTCTGCCAGGCACCACATTTGTGGCAGTGCCCTGCCAGGGTCACACCAGGGAATGGCACTTCCTGTGCTCCCATCTCCTTTCAGCTCCTACATAGAGACACAGACAAGAGATGGGGAAGGTCTTTTGTCCGTGCTTGCTTTGGTAATGGAATGAAGCAGAGCATGTTCCCAGCCTGCAGGGTGCGGGGTGTCCCTCCTCTGCCTTTCCCTACTGATGGTGGATCCTGGGTCCGTATATTGTATCTTCAGTGCTGCAGTTCCCCATTCAGCCAAGGCACCGTAACCCTCTGCAGCCAGAACATCCCTGAATTGGGCGATCTCTGATACACACACATTTATAACAACAGCCCAAGCGTTCCCAAAGGATGGGCTCTGCAGTGCCAGTAGCAGGTTACCAGCACTAACTGAGATGATAACTCTTTTATTATTTATTTATTAGCTTGGATGTAGCTGCAAAGTGGTGGTTGTTCTGAAATCAAAATGATGAAAGGTTGCATCTGTGGAATGCGTGTTCTTTGAGGTTTTAAGCTACTGTGTATCTTCTACAGAGAACCCTGGAGCAAATCACATCCTCAAATCAATAAATCACTGTGCTGCTTAATACCATATCATAGCATAATTTTTAACGATCCAGCTTAAAGCAGAAGAAGCTCCTGCAGCTGATTATTTTGTGCCAACATTGAAGCCTTATTGAACATTTACTTCCATTTCAAGGCATGTTGCTTCCTCCAGGCTCCTTCCTTCTGTGCAGTGTGGATCTGTTTGCAGTGGTGGTTTTGCATGCTGAGAACCTGCTCTGTTGCTCTCTTCCACAGGAGCAGAGGGATGCTCGGCCAAGGAGCACGGTGCTCTCATCACCTCCCTTTCCTTTCTGGTTGTGTGTTTCGAGCACATCAAACTGTTGTTCTTCTCTTCTTGCCTGCAGCGTGGGGTTGCTTCTGTTGTACAGGGGCTGTGTTGCCCGTCTGGGTGTGTGTTCTTCATCGGCGGCAGCTTGAGGAGCTGGTGTGGAGATGCCGATTGCTGGGGTGAAGCCAGGGAGAGCCCAGCTCCCTTGGGTGCTCCACTGCTCTCTGCTAACTTGTGCTCACCCTTTGCTGCATTTAACTCTGTGCTTTCCATTCAACAGAAGGACAAACGCGACACTTCCAACTTCGACAAAGAGTTCACCCGGCAGCCGGTGGAGCTCACACCCACGGACAAACTCTTCATCATGAACTTGGACCAGAACGAGTTTGCTGGATTCTCCTACACCAACCCCGAGTTTGTCATTAACGTGTAGTCGCGGCGCGGCCGCGCGCCCTCTCCTCGCAGTCCCAAACTCCAGACCGCCTTGTACATACCGACACTAGTCTTCCGGGATTAGCAGTGCAGACATACACACCCTCATGCGAAACATGCCAACCGCTTGGTTTAGGAGGCCTTTCTATGTCTGTGTCACTTGCTAGCTTGGTTTCCCTAGCTGGAGATGTTTGGGGTTCGAGTTAACAGTAATACTTCTAGGAACTATAGTTGGTGGTGACTAATAGAGTTTTTAAACAGAAATATACCAAATTGCTACAGTCTTTGTAACCTTTGAAGCGGGCTGCTGAGATTCCAGTGACCCTAGCTACTCACAAATCGTTTCTGTTGAATGCTGAGCATGGTTGATATCTTAAACCGTTGTGCTGAAGCTTGCGATGACTGTGAGCTTGTCTTAGAGGAGCCTTTTGTTCAAGACATGGATACATTTGATCAGTGTGGAGAAGTCTGCTTATAGACATATATTTTTAAACGCGTTGTACATACCGAAGCCGTCTTCCTCCCTCGCCTCCCGCCAGCCTGCGCTCGCCATACGGCCTTTCCTACACTCAGGCATTACGACTCCCAACCAATTCCATGCCAGTTCTTGTAAATCAGAGCAAACCCTTTTTCTAAGCGAAAGGTGGGATGGTTTTTTCTAACATCTGGAGCAGTTTGCAGTTTTGATACGCTCTGTCAGCGCGCTCATAAGTCTTTCTCCTGTTTTTTTTCACAGACACTGTTGAGATTTAACAGCTCTGTAAAAGGGTATTAATATTCTACCAAAACAAAACACATTTATATTCTCGGTTTACAGTTTACCAACTGAAAACAGGCCTGCTACAAAAGGGCTGTACTGAGGGCTATTTCTAAAGGTAACTTTTCTACTTTACACCCTCTGCTATTCTCTTCAAGGCTCAAACAGGCATCTTGAGTTACCTGATTTCAGCCAAAATTCCTGGGGATTTTATTAAGAAATCCAGGAATTTCTGCATCATTTAAAAAACTATCTGAATCAGAAGAGACAATTCCAGCAGCTGTTTGTAAGGCAGAGCTGTGCTGTGTGTGCAGGAAGGGGCAGGAAGGGCAGCGACAAGCAGGAGCTGCCCAACAGCGGGTAAGCCCTGAGTGTGAGGAGCATCCTTTGAGTACTGGCTGTTACCCCCCGGTTATTACACACCAGTTCAGTTGGTTCCCAAAAAACCCCACCCCTGTATATATATTTTTGAACCACTACTGGTTCTAATGTAAATACACATCACTCCATGCCTATAGGGGAAGGTGGGGGTGGAATTCTATGAATCACGAGGAATCCTGTAAAGGAAAACCTGGTTTGTAGACCTTTTATAAGCACCAAACTCTACTTTTGCGATTATTTTCTTCTTTTAATGATTCAATGAGGAAAAAAGGCTGCTAGAAGCTCGAGCCAACATCCCACCTTGCGGGGAGCGGCCGGTGTCCGTGCCCTGTTACTAAACACAGTGCCCTGTGGGTGCTGGGGATGTGAGCTGGGAGCCCACGGCCTCAGGCACTGCCCTGGGCTGGAGGAACCAAACAAACCCCATTAAAACTGCAAATTGTGCCAGATTGATGAGCGGGCGTATGAGATGCTCTGCCCCAGACACAGCCTCACGCAGGCTGGTTTCTGGTGAGGGCTCTCATAACGCCAGCACACGGTTCAGAAGATGTGTCGCCATCCTCTGCAGACCACAGTTGATGTTCAGAGCATGTACGTTGCTGTAACTATCAAACCTGTTGCTGCAGAATTAGTATTCCCTCAGTGGTGAATGTTGTTCATTTCCGTACCTTCAGCTCCGGAGCCGCTCCCGGGGTCGGTCCAGGAGGATGCTTCAGGGTCTTCGTGCCAAGGGAGCCACGGGTACACGCAGGGGCTGCTGCGGGGGGTTATGTCTGTTCTGTTTGGGACTTGTGTGTTCGTGTTGGGGTGATACTTGTGCATGGAGCAGGCGTTGTGCTGCTGGGCAGCTTCGGATCAGCAGGATTAAGGGCTGTGCTCCAGGGAGAGCTTAGCAAAGGCTGGATCCTGTTTGCAGGACTCACACCACGAGTATTTCTGACGTTGTCCGTTCTGCGACTTGCCAAACTCTTATTTCAAGGTCCATTTCCAGATGACCTGTTTTTTCTATGGAGAAATGTGTAATGGGATATGCCTGTCCCTGCACAGACGTTGAGATTTGTACCAACTCTTCCGAGGAAGGGCAGAGTGACAGTGGTTGACTCACTGTTTGCTGTAATTTGATGATTTACTCATTGCTGTTGGATGGGGAAAGCGGTGCTTCAGGAAGATGCTCAGAGAGCATCAGAGGTGCTGAGAGGCTTCAGGAGAGCCCCGGCTGCTCCGATGCTTGGATAAAGCCCAGTAAAATGATGTCTGTGGGTGCACCCACAGCTGTGTGCAGCAGTGCAGTGCTGGGGGGCGAGGGGACAGTGCGAGGGAGCAGTGGGTGAGGTAGGAGGAGGATGCTCGTAGGGTGCACCCTGAGCCTTGTTGCATGCCTGGGGATGGGGTTTTCTGCAAGTCTGGTGCCCCACACCAAGTATCCTGGCTGTGGTGGGATAGGAGTGGGGCCCAGAGCCCTGCATGTCACCAGAGCAGAGCAGAGGAGGCAGGACACAGTCACCCACCCATGAAGGATGGCATGTCCTGGCTCTCTTCCAGGCTGGATCACACCTGAGTGCTGCAGGTAAGTGGGGTGCAGGCTCCTCCCACAGTTCCCCATGGGGCAGGATGGATTAGACACACACACAGGGGCTGTGTTGGCCCCTTTGCTGCTGGTTGGTGGCTGCTCCAGGCAGCAGAACCTGTACAAATCCTGTACCCAGCCTGGGGGCTTTGCAAAGGAGACCAGTGCTGAGTGAAGACATGGGGCAGGAGGGCTGAGGCTCCTGAAGGCAGAGAGGGAACCGCTTGCATTTACCTACTGGCTAAGAACTTCTTTTCCCAATGCTGGCATTTGGAAATACACCAGGATACCCTGGTGCAGGAGCAGATTCCCATTCCTGTCTGTGGGAATGTTAGGGCTGCAAATACCGGTGCTCCCTGGGCATGCCCTAGTCTTTCACTTGGACATTTTGCCAAGGAAAAGGAGGGAGGACTGTGGCTGTTTGTCCATGTTCTTGGTCTAAACCATAGCCCAGCTTGAGCTGGAGAACAGTGGGGAGGCTGCCGGGTGCCCATGGCAATGGAGCGTGGCTGGAGAGCCATCACACCGCAGTTCAGGGTGAGTCTGTGCAGGGCTGTCACCAAGTGTCAGCTCTCCAGAGTGTGCCAGGGGACAGCCCCAGGGCCATGCCAGAGGTGGGGGACCTGCTGCTGCTGTCTCCCCTACCTAAATATCTGAGCATCTCTTGATAAGAGAGCCATCACTGCAGGAGTTACTGACCCATTTAATAAAGGCAGGTTTGGCCAACCCACACAGATAGTGTCAAAGATGGGAAGATGAGCGAGTGCTCTGGCAGTAGATCTGCTCTGGTGATTGTGAGTCTCAGGAGCTCTAATGCAAGCGCAGAACAAGATTTCTAGCTCGGAGTGCCTGGATCCAGCTGCTCAGAAAGAAGGGCTCACATCTGGAGGGGGAAATTAACACACTGACAAGTGCTGCAGCTTCTCTGCTTTTGCAGAAGCGGGTGAGCCACGAGCCTGCAACAGCAGCAGAAGCAACCAGCATCCTGCTCCATGCATGGAAGTGTCACCCGAGCTGTTTAGTTCTGATCACGTTCAAAGTGGCAATTAAAACAAGGAAAAAACATATAAAAAAAAAAGAAAATGTTTATTGTTGAACAGTTTGTGTTCGTGAACTTGATTTCACCTGCAAGTATTTGATGACTTTTCTACATCCTAGACTACCTGCTGTGTGTTGTCAAAAGATTCTCATAAAGACCTCCTTTTAGATGGGCATATACTCTTTATTCTATTTGCTGCATGTATGAAGAACAAAATAAAATATCTAATTTTAAAGAATCCCCAAGAGCTTCACTTTCTTTTCCTGTGGGATTCTAGTGCTGTGCAGGGGGAGACCCGATGGGCTGGGTACACCAAGGGGTCCCTGGCCATTGGCTGCTGGTTCTGGCTGTTGGCTGCCTGTGTTGTCACCCGGAGGGGCCCCACTGAGCCCCCAAACACTGGGATGCTGCAGCTTTTCTGCTAGAAAGATGCATATTGGTGCAGCTGGAGGGTATTGGTGAGTGGAACCTGCTCTTTTCCATCCAGGAAACCTGCTTTGTGAGGATGTGCCTGTGTGGAAGCTGGTGAGCATGTGAGGAGGGGTGTTTCCTTTTCGCTTTGGGCACTTCAGCTAAGCCTTGGGCAAGATATCCTCATCTTTCCCTCCTGATGAGGCTGGTGGTCACTGGGGACTATCCTGATTGATGTGGGATGGGAGGGAACTGCAGGGCTTGCCCAATGTACCCCCAACATCCCTCTTCCAGGCTGGACAGTCCTGCTCTGTCCCTCCTCCTACCTGAGCACAGCCCCTGCTGCCGGCACTGCAGGATCCGTGGTCCATCGAGAAGGTCTCCCATGGCCCCAGCACAGGGTTTCAATGTGTCTGATTAACCTCCTTCCCCAGACTCACTATGAGCCCATGTCCAGCATGTTGGGAATGTTGCTGAGTGTCAGTTCTCCTGGCTTGTGTAAGAGAAACATTTGGTTTTGTGGCACTTTCCTGAATTATGGGAGCTAATGACAAAAGCATTGTGACAAATGACTCAGCTTCTGATAGTGAAGTTAATTAGTGCTGAAGTTTAGCATCTCCATCAGAGTAGCTGGAAAAACCCAGTTGAGCAGTTTGCTTCCCCCATGTAACACGGGCAACAGAAACCCAAGTCCCCACAATGTGCCAGGTAAAATCCTCCCCACGGCTGCGAGGGGATGAGAGAAGAAAGGCCAGACACCAGCAGAGCGTTTGCCTCGGAGCTGTCCCTCCATCCATCAAAGGCGTTGGGAGGAACACAGCCTCATTAATGTGTGAATGAGTGACCAGCAGCAGCTTTGCGTTAGGCTCTGACCTTCAAGAGCTGTCTCCCTGAAGCCATCTTTCATCTCTTTCATTTGCATTACAATCCTGTTTGCCTCATTATTTGGTATCCGCTGCTGCTTCAAAGAATTTAAATCAAATCAATTAAATTGTGGTGGGCTGGAGCAGCAGCAAACCCTTTGTGGAGGCTCAGCATGGCCCGGACAGACTCAGGCTACAGAATGTCTTTAATCTGCTGCTATTTGTTCTCTTATTACTTCTGTGGTACCACTGCCTCATAGAAACCCTTTGATGATCTTCCTCCTTTCCCACCCATCCCATGCAGACGTGCTCCGTGTAGAGGCTGGTCTTTGCATGACATTGGGGCAAGGATACCTTGGCTTCCATCCTGCACCTTGGGACTGGGATCGGGATGTCCCCAGCAGGGCTGCTGGGATGGGGAGCTGCTGTGTGAGCAAAGGACCTGGTTCTCTGGGATGCTGATGCTGCCCCATGCACAGCCATTCCTGCACTCCCTCCGCATCTTCCCAGGGCAAAGATAAATCCATAGGAAAGGATTTCTGTTTCTCTCCCCTGCTATTCTTGTTGCTACTGAGCTGTCGGGAGTCCATCAGGGAGCCCCAGGAGCTTGTGCCAAACACATTGGGGCTGGTGGCACATTGGGCACTGCTCACTCATGTCACATCCTGAGAACCTCCTGAATGTGGTAGCACAGCACCCGAGGACACACCAGCCCCACCGCTGGATCCCGTTAGAGCCAGGAGATCATAACCGGCATTCCCAGAGCATGTGCAGATATAAATAATCCCTTGTGGGAGTGCGGAAGGATGAACACGTGTGCGAAGGATCTGGAGTCCTTATCCCCCCGCAGCCCCAGGGAGCAGGGAAATGAAGACTAGGCAAGGCTGGAGCTCAGCATCTCACTGCATCGTTAATAACCCAAACTCGCCTCGTAGCAGAGCCTCTCTTCCTTCAAGGAAAAACCTAATCCAGCTAGGGATTATTTCTGACTACTTACTTTCTGTCGCTTTGCCAATTTAAATGCAGCAGAGCTTTCATCCCTGGATGTGGAAGGACAAAGCCCAACAGATCTTGGTTTAGGACGTTTTTGCCTGCAAGGACAGCTTTTTAGTCTTGCACAAGCTGTACAATCTTTGCTGCATGGGTTTGATTTTGGTATTTGTTTCTACTTTGCCCAGTTTCAAAGGGTCTGTGAGCAGGATGATGATGGATAAGGTGGTGAACAGCAAGAGGTTGCTGGGCAGGACCTGGAGGAGCCCAGGAGGGAGTACACAGGCCTCTGGAGCCTGAGCTGCAGAGTGGGATGGTGAGGTCCCCAAATTCCTGTTGACTGCAGATCTTAGTGAACCCCCTACATGTGCCCAGGGGTGGCTGCTCCTGGGACTGCCTACTCCACGCAACAAGTAGTAAGAGGTGTGCAGGGCTTGTCAAGGCATGCCCACAACCACCAGCCCCTGCAAGGTCCAACATGCTCTGATGTGGACTTTGGTTCTGTTAGAGCTCACTTTGTTAAAAGCCTAGGAAACGGTACATGTGCACTCTGCACACACCTACACACGCTGTGTTAAAATAACACAATTAAGGCTGCAAAATCCCCCACTTGGGATGCAGTTTGCAGCCCCTTCGCTGTAGGTGTGAGATATCTTTGCTGCCTGGCACCGCGCAGGACGGGGGCCGTGTCAGGCTCTGCCCCACGCGCTGCCGGGGCTGGGTGACAGCGGTGGGAGCAGAGGGGGCTGCGGGATGAGGGAGCGGGAATGGGAATGCCACGGTTGAGGCATTGCAGCCTCTCCCTGCACCCTGCCCCGAGCCGTGGGACCCACTGGGTCGCTCAGGAGCAGCATCCCGGTGCAGCCATGAGTGGGGCTCAGCCTGGTGTCCAGCCAAGGTGTCACCAGTGACTGTCTGTGCCTCTGCCAACACCAGCCACAGGAGCTGGTACAACCGAGCAGCCACAACCCCTCCTCAAAATACACACGGGAAAAGTCCCTGTGATGCTGCTTGGGTGGATGCTTCTGACCACAGCCCCCGAGCCCCTCATCCCTGCATCTGGCAGGGTGCTGCGGGAGGGTGCAGTCAGCACTCCCTGCCTGATGAGTGCACGCAGTGATTTAAGGTTGAGGACGCTACTTAATTGTCACGCTGCTTAATTTCTCAGTACCCGAGTTTTTTGTAACCTCCATAATTTTCTGTTTGTATTTTGGGAGTAAATAACTAGTATTTACATACGAGTGCATACAAATGAGCACTGTGCAAGTGCACGCTATCAGGTAAATCACAGCTTTCTTGTCTCACCCGTAGCCCTTAAAAGACTATTAATTTAAGAGGTGAGTATATTACAGGGCTTATTTGAAAGGTCGCATGAGTCATAAGCTCAGCCGAGCGGCTGCAGAAATGTTTGAGATAGAGGAGGAGGCAGCAGAGAGGCGCGGGAGAGAGTGAGGGGTTGAACTGGTGGTGGGTTTAACTGGTGAGGGGGTTAACCGCTGGCAAACGATTCCGGGCCGTGATGTGCCCTCCCCGGTGCACAGGCTGGTCCTGCTCCGACCCGACGCTGGTGCGATGAGTCCCCTCGGGCTGACCCCTCCCGGTCTGCGGTGCACGGGGCTATGGCGCTGCCGCCAGCCGGGGCTCGGCGCCCGGTACCGGGGCAGCAGCTCCAGTGCCGGTGGGGGGTTCGGGGAGCCGAGATGCCCCGTGCTGGGGGAGCAGGGTTAGGTTCCGCCCCCCACCCCGGGCTGGAGGTCCCGGTCACTGTCCCCGACCCCGGGGCAATACCGGTCTCAGCACCCCGGGGTAGGGTCTCTGCCCAGCCTCGGTCCCAGCACCGCGGGTGGGGTCTGCCGCCCGGTCCCGGTCCCGGTCCCGGTCCCATTACCCCGGGGGGGGGGGGTCCCGGTCCCAGTCCCGGCGGAAGTGCCAGCCTCCGCACCCCTGTCTGGGCTCCCCCGCCCGGTGCGGGTCCCCGCCCCCGGGTCATTCCCGCCCGGTCCCGGTCCCGGCACGCCGGGCTCTGCTCCCTGTGCCCGTTCCCGGTGCCGGCTCCCCCCGCCCCTCCCGGCCCGGCCCCATCCGCGGGCGGTGCCGGTTTCCCGTCGGCGCGGCCCCCCCCGCGGCCCGCCCTGCGCTGCCCCCGCCGCCCCCCGCCGCTGCCTTGTCCGGGCGGCGCGGGGGGAGGCGCCGGGAGAGGCGCCGCGCTCCCGCCGCGGGCGCACGGCGGAGCCGCTCCGCGCCCCGCGCCGCCGCTGGGCCATGCCCGGGAGCCCGGGGGCTCGGCGGCCCCGCGCTGCGCCTCCGCGGGGGCCCGGCGCGCCGCGGGCCGCGGGGGCATGAGGCGCCGAGCGCGGAGAGCGGCGGCGGGCGGCGGCGCCGGCCCTTCCCCTGCGAGCCGCCGCCGTAGGATGAAGCAGCATGAGGATGTGTGACAGAGGCGTCCAGATGCTCATCACCACGGTGGGAGCCTTCGCAGCCTTCAGCCTGATGACCATCGCCGTGGGCACCGACTACTGGCTCTACTCGCGCGGCGTGTGCAGGACTAAGTCCACGAGCGACAACGACACGAGCCGCAAGAACGAGGAGGTGATGACCCACTCGGGGCTCTGGAGGACGTGCTGCCTGGAAGGTACCGAGACACCCCCCAAAACCGATCCCCGGCCCTGCCCACAAGTACTTCGAGGGGGTCCCGGGACCCCCATGCCCAAAGCCGGACCCCGGCGGGTGGAGCACGGAGCTGCTCGGCCGTGGCACCGCCGCGGGGGACTCTGAACGCGGATTTCCCCGTGCCCGGGGACCGGCGCTGTCCGTGGGGACCGGCGCTTGTGCATCCTCCCGAGGAGGCGGGAGCCTCAGGCTGGGGACCGCAGGTCCCTCCCGGCCCTTGGGGCTGTTTAAACGCGAAGCGCTCGGCGGGCAGAGCCCCTCAGCTTTCCCCTCCCGGGGCTCCGCAGGCGACGCGTCCTCATTGCTGGGGGACTCGCCGCACCCGGCATCTTCACAGCCGAGTCCCCAACCAGAGCTGGCCCTTCCCCTCCCAACAGCAGAGCGGGGCAGGGTGCACTGATGCTGCTGCCCCACCGCAGCGTGTCCCTTGGGGACTGCACCCCACAGCCAGATACCCACCTCCCCGCTTCACCCCATTGCTTCACTCCAGGCCATGCTTTGGGGGCAGTTTTGCCCCACATTGCTGGCTGAGATGATATGAGCAACAACAGGCTGTGCTTGAGCATGAGCTTGGCTGGAGCCGGGTACTGGTGGTACCTGCGCAGCAAAAAAAAGCTGGTGGAATCGCACTGGCCCATAACTTTTATAATCATCAGCAGCAGTTGGTGTCCTGTGCACTGGGGGAACCATCCCTGCTGTCCTGTGGGCCCCGGAGCGATGCCTCCGAGGTGGGGGCAGCGAGCCATGGTGCCGAGCTGCTCCCTCCACATTGGAAAGTTCTCGGTGAGTCACAGCCAGGGATGCAGAAATACCCGGTCTGGTCCTGGTGCTCGGTCCTAAACCCCGTGAAGTCAGTCAGAGCTTTCTTATTGATTCAAGGAGGGTTTGGATCATGCTCTAATTCCATAATAAATAATTTGAGATAATCTGTCTCCCCTCTTGGGCTGAAGGAGCCAAGGAGGCAGCAGCCAGGGCTGTAAGAGATGGGATCGCTGGAAGCAATGAGTAATTTCCCAAATTCTTGGGTTTGCTAGCTGCATTTCTTTTTTATAGCGAATGCTTTATGTTTCCCTCCTGTGATAAATCACTGCTCGGGAAGGAGCCGGGGAGGCCCCGCTCTCCTGGGCACAGCACGCTCAGAAGGGGCTCAGCGGTGCCATGGCAGAGCTCAGCGCTGAATCACAGCCCATCACCCTGAGCCTGGGCATGGGGCATGTGTGCTGGCCATGAGCCTCATCATTCCAGCCCCTGGACCGGTGCTGTGGGAGCAGGATGGCTCTGCCCAGTGCTGTGCCAGTGCTGCTTGGCCGTACCCATGGCACAGTCAAGGCCTCACACTGAGCACGGGTTCCGTCATTCCCTGTGTGTGCATGAGAGCGCAGGTGGGTGATGGAGCTGGGGGTGAGCAACGGGGCTGCGGGTGGATGATGGGGGCTGCAGGTGGGTGACGGGGCTGCAGAGGAGCAATGGGTGACGGGGCTGTGGGGCCATGCAGCACCAGGCAGGCTCAGTCCCATTCAGTGCTCGGGGGGAGCACATGGAGCTGGTCTGGGGCTGCAGGGACATGGAGTGGCTGCTCATCACCCTCTGGAATTTTGCTGGGGAAATGCACCGGGTTGGTGTCTCACAGGCTGTTCACTGATGCAATGCTGGGAAGGGAAAACTTCCACATCCGAGCTCTGCAGAGCTCATGTGTGCTCTGTGCTGGTGCTGCCGGGTGGGCTGAGGTCCTTCAAGCTGAGGGTCGCTGCTCTGCGCCGGGGGCTGCTCTCTGTGCTGAGCCCCTGCACCCTTTCCTGTGCAGCAGGTCCTGCCTGCTTCCTGCTGTCAGGGCCTGCCGTGTGTCTGCTTTCTGTGCACTCTCTGCATCTGGCTTGAAAGATGGACAAAGGTTGCACTTGATCACCCCGTGCTAGGGCTGAGCACGGTCAGTGGGAAGGGTAGGATCTCCCGCGGTGCAGAGGATGCTCTGAGCACTGAGCTGTGCTCTCTGCCCCTTGGGATGCGCCTTGGCCTTGGACTTTCCATTGCTAACAAGGGTTTAATGCATGTAATGATGGAGGCTCCAAGCAATGAGCCCCAGCCGCTGGCCTGGCGGGGTGCGTGGATGGGTATTGAGGTGACTGACACGGGGCTGCTGCACGTTCCGTCGCAGCTGCTCGTTCAGCCCGTGTCAGTCACACGTGGCGCCTGCGCGGGAGCTGATGGCACCACGTGAGCTCCAGGAGCCTGTAGCACAGAGCAGATAAATCGTGAATGAAGCCACCACAGAGCTATGGAGACACCAGTGCCGGAGAACACGGAGCAGGGGGTGACGCAGGACATGGAGCCTTGCGGGTGCTCCTGGGCTGCTGTGCTGGGAGAGCCTCTGCTCCAGCCTGCAGAGTTTCAGTTCTGATTATCACCTGCACAGTGTGAGAATAGTTAGTACATGTCATCTTGTGCTCAAACGTAACCAGCGTTTGCTGGTATGTCTGTCCCCTGTGGCTGTTTATTGTCAGTCCTTGTCCCTTGTGACTCCCTTGTTAATAGAAAAGGTAGGGAAGTGCACAGCACTTCAGGGAGAAAGCTCAAGTTGAGAATTAGCTGCTTAGGGTTGTGTTGTTTCTAGGAAAGGAAAACAACTTTGGTTTTCATCAAGCTTAATTAAATTCAGCATGGTTAAAGGCAGGGAGCCTCCTCGTCCTCCCTGGTGCGTGGTACCCACTGGGACTAGCTCCATGGCATCATGCGGATCCGAACCAGGCAGACACAGCAGGAGGATTTGCCCAGGGCTGCTTGAAATCCTGTATTTTAAGGGATATTTCCATCCCTGGCAGTGTTCAAGGCCAGGTTGGACACAGGGGCTTGGAGCAACCTGCTCTAGTGGAAGGTGTCCCGGCCCATGGCAGGGGTTTGGAACTGGATGAGCTTTAAGGTCCTATCCAGTCCAAACCATTCCATGATTCTATGAAATAATCCCTGGTATTTAAGTGTTACATAGCCACACAAGCTGTTTTTCCTTCTTTCTTCATGTTGTTAATCTGGTTGTACCCCTGTGGGTCGCTCCAGCTCCCTTAGCTACAGCATCTCAGAGGGAGCTCCCACGCGTGGGGTCCACCATGAACCCCAGCCCCTTCTGTGCTGCCCAGTGCCAGGATGTCATTTCCTACCCCCAAACTGCAACTTGCTCTCCTAGTTCCGAACAGCGAAACATTGGACTTGGCTGTATAGAAAGGGCCATCACTGAATGAGTCCATGGTGTTAACCCACCTCCATCACTCACCAGTATTGCAGTCAGCCTTTTCTCTGCCATTTGCCTCTTTCACCTGCAATTATTCCATGTTTTCTTTAATATCCTTGATAAAGACGTTGTCATAGCTCAGCACTATCCTGGTAGCAGGCGATTTGTGTAGAAATATCCCAAAGGATGACAAGTTACAATCCCTGCAATCTGCCTCCCAGTCCCTTTAATAAAGCGCTGTTGATTCTGCGTAATACCAGTCTTTTTCCTTTTTCAGGAAAGCTAAATCAAATACCCTGTGGAACTCTAAACATATTACATTACTGATTTCCTTTATCAACTGAATTTGTAACCGTATCGAGAGAAATGTGTGGAGTTTGACGACTCTGTTTTCCACAAGGATGTTTGACATTTATGTCCTCACTGGGGCCCTCCTGCTGCTTCACCCATGAGCGATGCTGCTCCTACCACTGCCCAGCGCCACCACTCGTGGCATTGAACCAGCTCATTCTGTCTTCTAGAAATCTAACAGAGTGCCAAGGTTTATTAAACTCCATTTTAGGTCTTCAGACAACTCTCAGCCTATTCTCTGAGCGCTCTTGGGAGAAAGTTCTCCAGCCTGACCAGCTTCATGTTTGCACTTCATGTCGCTGTTTAGAATCCTCGTCAGCTCCTGCAGGAATACAGGAGCCTATTTGTCTCCAAGTACAGAACAGGAGTAGCTGATGAATAAATAATTGTGTGTCACTTCTGCTTCATGACTGACAGTTGCACTGTCATGATCTGGTGGTGGTTTACATTGGTAGTAGCAGAGACTAAAGCTGGCTAGAGAATTCCTCCTTGCTTTGCTTGAACCTTTCGGTGGCAGGTTTATTTCAACTGATCCCAGTAGCTTCTCTTATCAGCCGTGTACACGTCCTGACTGCTACTTCCAATATCAAAAGCCCTGGGTTTTGGCTTTTCACTTACATTTTCAGTTCCCTTCAGCAGCCTGACAGAAGCGCAGGGTACCCCTTGTTCCTGGGTACCACTTCTGCTTCTCCCTTTCCATTTCCCCCCCAGCTGGTTTTGTCCATGGCTGCTTTTGGCTCTGCTGAGCTGGTTCGCAGTGAAGGTGTTAAACTGGGCTGGAAGCAGCTGCCCCTGGACTGCCACCAGCTCTTCCCCCGCTTCCAGCTCCTCTCAGTCCTTCTGAGTGAGGCCAAGCAGAGCATTTCCCCAAGGTGACAGCAATATTGTTTCTGTTAGAAAGTTATTATCTTTAATTTTTAAACGCGCCAAGCAAATGTCCCTGAGATTGCAATCATCCATGATCGAGCACTTTTTTCTCGCCACTCATTATAGGTGGGTATTTAAGGAGCTGCTCATCCTGTTCCTCTGTCTGGTTGGCGTCTGTAATAGATTCTCATCAACAGCCTGATGTGCAGTCCAACACTTCTGCACAGCGCTTGTGGTCCAGCTCCGCGGTGCTGCCGTGGTGCCAGCACTGTGGCGGGGTCTCTGCTGTGCTGTGCCAGGCTCTCCGTACACAACCACGCTGCTGTCCCTGGCTGGCAGCTCTATCCCAGGAATGCTCGCCAGCTCCGGCACCGCCTCAAGGGGATGACGGCCATGCCGAGAGGGGTGGCACGGATGGGGACTGCTGGCATGGGATGGAGGTGGTGGAGTGGGAGGCAGGATGGGTCTGTAACAGTGTGGGAGGTTTGGGGAGATGAATGGGGAGGAGTTGTTTGCTCTTTATGATATGAGAGCTAAGAGGCGTCGAGTTAACTCGTGTGATGGGAAGTAGACAGTGGAGGCATCTGGGATAGAATAGGTTTGGGTTTGGAAGGGACATTAAAGCTCATCCAGTCCCAACCCCCTGCCACGGGCAGGGACACCTTCCACTAGAGCAGGCTGCTCCAACCCTGTCCAGCCTGGCCTTGAACACTGCCAGGGATGGGGCAGACACCGCTTCTCTGGGCACCCTGTGCCAGCGCCTCAGCACCCTCACAGGGAAGAGCTTCTGCCTAAGAGCTCATCTCAGTCTCCACTCTGACAGGTTAAAGCCATTCCCCTTGTCCTGCCCCTACAGGCCCTTGTCCAAAGCCCCTCTCCAGGTTCTTTAGGCCCCCTTTAGGCACTGGAAGGCTGCTATAAGATGGTAGCAATAGGTGAAGGTGAAGAAGAACCATTTACCCATCTGAGAATGTCTGATGAAATTATCACACTGCAGGTTTAATAGGCTCTTCCTTTCCATCCCCAATGAGCCTTTCCAGCAGCACAGTGCTGAGGAGGGGCAGTGCCTGGCACCAGGACACTTGTGTCCCTAGGGACAAAACAGGATCAAACAAATGCCGTGAGCATGAGGCTCTATGAGGTGTCCCCTTTGATGCCCCAGACACAATCTCTGAGTGAGGAAATCACTGACCCTCGCCTTGGTGGAGGATGTATTGAATAAGCATTAATTCTTGCCCTGTAACAGAGCTGGCAATGAGGCTAGCTGGACCCTCGCTCTGCTCCAGACCCATGTTCTTGTGGCATGTGGCCAAACGTTAAGAGCCATAATAACCCTTCTGGACAGAGAGGGGTCGCGGGCCGCTGCCAGCTGGCACCGTGCCTTTGGATTGTGCTGCTGCTCAGAAGGTGTCTGGGGAGGAGCTGCGTTCTCAAAGCTCTGCTTTGAGAAACCATCACTTCAAACAGGGGGTGCAGAACTGACCCTCCTGGGATGCTGCAGCGTTAATGTGGACAGAATTCCCATCTTCTGGGGTGGGGTGGAGAGCTGGTTCCCACACTGCCTGCGAGCAGCACGTGATGAGTAAAATGTGTGCCGCGAACAGCTCAGAAACAGGCATTTTATTGCTGCATAGGCGTGGTGCAGAGCCTGTCATCTCAAGAGCTGTTAGTGGTTAATAGAGGTGGAAGTCTGCATCTGAATGAGGCTCAAGTGGGTTTTTTTCCCATGCAAGGTCACTACCTCCATTACAGCTGTGGATAATTAGTGTTGGCTAACGAACCCCAGTGCTGGGGCTGGCGCTGGGACCGCAGCCGTGCTCTGGGGGAGGATGCCCATGGATCGATCCCGGATCCTCCAGTCCCCGGGGAGGTGCCAGCAGATGACGTTTGCTGGGAGCAGGCAGGGAGTGGGGATTGATGCTTGGCTCCGCTGCTGAGTTACGTGGCCTTTGGTAAATCACTTCTCTTCCCTCTGCATGAGTTTTGCCTTTTGTCGTGTGAGGCCGGGTGGGTTCTGATACAGCTCCAGGCAGGTACCCAGCACTGTTATCGCTGGTCATAGGGTAAAGCCCCTTCCCTGCCCACCAACACACCCTACCTGGACCTTGCCACGCTCCTTGGCACAGTGGTCCAGGGTAACAGCCCGGGTGTGGAGCCCTGTGATGCTCTCAGCTGCCCATGCCGACTGGAATGAGACGGGGTGAGGCAGCCACAGCATTAAACTTGCTCTCGGTGGCTACTTTGCACATGGATTTCACCAAGAGGTTTTTTAATGGACACAATGTGCACTTCATAAATAGACATTAACCTTCTTTTCCATAATGCTCTGAAAAGGTTATAAATGTGCTAACCCTTAAGTACAGGGGGGTCTCTCAGCCGCTGCCCAGGGGCTGCATGTGGCAGGGGGTTAATCCCTGGCTCCCTTTGGCAGCCTCTGGCTGAGTCACAGCCGTGCACTGCCGGGATGCAGATGCAACCTATCCATGGTCATTAATGGACATCAGCGCTGTAGGTGCTGGGGGTGAGTTAGGCAAAGACATCGAGGGGAAAGGCGCCCAACCCAAGTCACCCTGAAGCACCAGCAGGGAGACGGGGAGTGAAGAGGGCTGTGCATTTAGAATGGGTTTTCTCCATGTGCCTGCAATGCTGGAGGAACCAGGGAGGGCTCCTGCTGCCCTGCTCCCCTGCAGCTCTGCTACAGCATCTAAAACTCGCTTCCAAATGCCACTTGGAAGCAGGTTCCTTGAGGCGGGTGTTTGCATTCTGGGTTAGTGCTCGGTGTGGAGAGGGTGGCTTCAGCTCCCTTCCGAAAGGCCCATGGCTTTGCTCATCTCACCTTGCAGAAATCATTTGCACGCTGGGCGAGTGCATTTGACAGGCTTGAAAATACCAGGGTTTTTCACAGTCATTGAGGGGAGAGGCAGGAGGAATGCTTGTGGCTGCTGGATGGGTGATGCTGTATGAGGATTGCCTCAGATACTGCCTGTTCCTTATCTCCCGACACCACAATCCGTGGACAAACTCGGTGCTGTCGGGCTGCAGAGGATGGCTCCGCCATTCCCACGTCAGGCTCTTTGGAGCCGTGTTTTGTCTTACAAACAGATCCATAAGGAAATGCCAGGGCAGGCGCAGGAGTAGGAGCGGTGGGAGCCATCGCTGGGCACTTTGTGCTCTTGCTTTGTGGTTTGTATGGAAGGAGAAGGATCAGGCTGGGACAGGAGCTGGGACAGGAGCCCCTGGTGGGCACAGGGAGCAGGGGAGATGTGTGACACCCCCCCCCCCCAGCCTTTCTGGGCACTGGGAGCCCATGGAGGTGTTGGCATTGGCAATAATACCCCCTGTGGGACTTGGGCAGTGAAAAGCAGTGACAAAAGTCATCGTTTGAGGGTGACATTTGTGTTTGTGCTTCTCGAATGCTCACATTTCCAATGTCACTGGTGGTTTGGTAATTGTCCTCTCATTATACCTTTACTCTCAGTTCATGCCTGGAGTCACAAGGGGAGGGGAAAGCAGCCCCCAAAGAGGTTACCAACAAACAGCTATGCTTTTAATGTATTCCTGATTTTAGCTTATTAAAATCAGTGTTGGCTTATGCTGCTGGCACCTGCATCGAGCCACCCATGTCCTGCAGAACTATCCAGGTCCCAGGGGTGGCACCTCCATCCTCCTGGAAAGGCTGGGCAGAGAGAGCAGAACCTCTTCAGGACGGGCTGGCTGGTGCTTGGCTGGATATTAAAGACTAACTTCGAGTTATTTTTCCAGCTGTCAGACTGCTTTGATGCACCAGCATCAGCAGTTGCATCACACCATGTCATTGCGTGAGCAATTGCAAGGGGCTGCGACAGTCACCCCGACAGCCTTCCCCTGGGGCTGACGCTGAGCCCGGGGCTGCTTTAATGGCTGGGAAAGGTCACTGTCACTTTGGGAGACAGCCTGAGACCTCGCACTGACTTTTCCTGCCATCTGGAAGCCTCTTGCAGCCCTGAGGCTCCTTCCCTCCACGCCAGGAGAGTCTCTTGTTCCTCTGCATGCTTTAGCTGAGGGCGACAGTGTTTTCTATATGTTAGTCTTTGGCCTTTCCTCCAATGTGGAATGCTGGAGAAGGATAAGAGTGACTAGGACTTTTGCAGGAAGCAGGAGAGCTGCAGCTTGGGGTATGAGACCTCTGAGCCTGGGGGAGAAGAGGGAACTGGGTCGTCTGCTTGTCACCAAGCAGTCAAAGTGTGCTTCAGCAAGAGCACGGGGAAGAAAGTGAGGCCAGGGGAAGCAGTGTGTGCATCTTAAATAACTTCAAATCATAATAACAGATTTAAATAGTATCTACTGTGCGTATTGCCCCAACCCTATTTCCAGTGATGCTGTGGGAAGCATGGGAGCTGCTGGTCCCCACTCCCAGGCAGAGTCGCCAGCTTGTTCCCTTGGGACAGAAGCATCCCTGGCTGAGGTTCTGTGCATCCCTACAGCCACATGCCATTCCCCACAGGCGTGTTCCGTATGGCTTTCCTGCCTGTCCCAGCTCGCTGGCGGCTGAAGTGACAGACGTGGCATCTCCTCCACCCTGAGCTGTGCTCCTGCAGCACTGGAGCATCTCGGAAACAGCCTCATGTCTTAAGCAAAGGCTTTACAGGATACACAAGTTCAGTCCCTCATTTAGAAGTGATGTGCGTTGTCAATCTGGACCTATCTCCCCACCAAGGATGAGTAAAAGTCTCTGAGGAAGCAGCAGCAGAACACCCCATTGGCACTCGGGAGCTCTGTTCCTTGGTGCCCAGGTTTCATGGTGCCGGGCCCCGGCGGCAGCACGGCGCTGGCAGCGCTTTGGGCCGCTGCACCATCACCTCCCGCGCAGAGCCTATTTCCAGGGCTGTGAATTCCCGGCTCCGCGCGGCTCCAGCTGAGCACCCAAAATGAGCAGACGCTTGTGATCTGCAGCTCTGCAGCCCCCACCACCCATCTGCACACTGGGGACAACGTCACCGGCCCCAGCTCGGTGCTGGAGCCCCCGGAGCCGCTGAGATGCTCCAGTGCTGCTGGAGCTGAGCGGGAGCCTGCGGAGTGGGGATGGCTCTCTCTCGGCAGTAGGAGAGATGGATGAGGCCGGGGCTGCACACTGAGCACTGATGGTGGGTAATGAGCAGGCAGGGAGCAGAGTGTCCCAAAGGAGCTGCAGAGGTGGGAGCAGGGTGGGAAGCGATAAGGTAGCAAATACTATAACCCAGCAAACACCATAACTCAGCATACACAGACTGGTCCCAGGCCGCCCCATCCCCACAGCCATGCCCTCAGGGCACTTTTCATCATCTCCTTTAGCCAAAAGGAGATGTTGGTGCATCCTCAGGAGCGGGTCAGGTGTGTGCCATGAGCATTAACCAAGGTGGAGCTGCTGGGCTGCAGCTGGGGCAGAGCCATTAAAAGGCCCATGGGGATGTACAGTGAGGGCTGAGCAGTGTTGAGGCTGAAATGATGGACCCTGAGCAGGACCTTGAGCTCAAAATGTGGGAGCAAACCTGTGGTGGAAGCCTCAGGTAGGTGCTGGGAGAGCTGGGGCAGTGCAGAGGCAGCTGCTGTGGTTTCCTGTGTGCTTGGGGAACTCTTGTGACTCTGGCAGGCACAAACCCCCAGCTCTCTGTGCTGTGCTGTCCTCAAAGCTGATGGCAAAGCATCACCTGGCTTCAGCAGCAGCAGGATGGGCTTTTCTGTGTGGTTTAATGTGAAACAGGAAGATGATGGAAAACATTGGCATCTTCTGCCCATCTATCTCACGGTCTTTTACGCTTCTGGAGTTCATCTATCAAAGTGTTCTGCGGTTTCAGTCAGATTTGGGAGCTGGGGGAAGGTGAGGCTGGGTTATGGCCAAGGTAATGGCATGAGCAGCACAGGGGCAGTTTGCACAGGTCTGACCTGTATGAAAGTAGAGCAGGTTTGTAGCTGGGAGTGTGGTCGTGTTCTCTGCCTGAGGGTAGCTGGGGCTGAGCCAGAGTACCAGGGCTGTGGCACAGGTAGGGGAAGGGAGAGCCTTAAACAGAGGAGTCCTACACACTGCTCTGGGCAGGAGAGTGTTTTAAGAGCCCCAGGAAGCTGGTTGCAGTGCGTTTGGTCTCTTGGTGCTGTGAAATCCCAAGGTGATGGGTGATGGATGGGTTGCACCGTCATCTTGTATCTGCCCTTGCCGCTGCCTCAGGCAGGGAGTGTGCTGCCTGCACGGTGTTTCCAATAGCAAAGCCCTCCCAAAGGCAGCAGGGAAGAGCAAGAGCTGCAAGGTGGAAATTGTTCTGGGGGCTGGAGCAGCTCTGCTCTGGAGCCAGGCTGAGAGAGCTGGGCTGGGTCAGCCTGGAGAAGAAAAGGCTCCTTAAGGGGAGACTTTAGAGCAGCTCCAGTGCCTAAAGGGGCTACAAGAAACCTGGAGAGGGGCTTTGGGCAAGGGCCTGTAGGGACAGGCCAAGGGGAATGGCTTTAACCTGCCAGAGGGGAGACTGAGATGAGCTCTGAGGCAGAAGCTCTTCCCTGTGAGGGTGCTGAGGCGCTGGCACAGGGTGCCCAGAGAAGCTGTGGCTGCCGCATCCCTGGCAGTGTTCAAGGCCAGGTTGGACACAGGGGCTTGGAGCAACCTGCTCTAGTGGAAGGTGTCCCTGCCTGTGGCAGGGGGTTGGAACTGGATGAGGTTTAAGGTCCCTTCCAACCCAAACCAGGCTGGGGTTCTATGATAACTTCTGGAAAGCTTACCAGGGCGTAGGTAGGCATCTTTTATTTATCAGGCAAGGTTTGCATTGCTCACTCTCTCACCAGCACAGTCCTCTCCTAATGTTCAGTCTATTGCACAGTCCCTTCTTGTTCTCCCAAAAAAGCCAAGAGTGAAACTACGGTGCTACTCTTGAATATCGCTTTTCCCCATCTGGGGCGTTGGAAGCAGCTTCCCGGGGCTCTCTTCCCCTCCTGCAGATGGTGAGGAGGCGGCTCTGCCTCCCGGCAGCAGCGAGCTAAATCCGTCCATGCTGGATGTGCTCCGGTCCTTGGGATAGCACCCGGGGCTGTGCCGGACCTCGACCCCTGGGATGCACTGAGCGGGATGAGCCCGGTGCTGGAGATGGGGAGCCAGTGGCTGCAGGTTGCCAGCATCTTCCTCCTGCACCAGCAAACACGCAGCACGATGCCCACTGAATTCCCTGAAATAAATTGGCTTTGATGGATCGAGTCCCTTTTAGCGCATCAACTGAAAACTTCAAATATTTATATCGTTAGGGAGATGTGACAGAAATACACATATATAAAAAAGGCAGGTGCTTGAGTGGCAGTCACGTATCTGAAGTTCAAATACCTCAAATCAGTGCTATAAAAGAGGAAGAACAAAATTAATACCACTCTTTTTCAAGGAGCCTCCTCCCAGGCTAAATGTGCTTTAAAGATTGACTCTGCAGCTCTAAAAACTATTGATGAGCTGTAAACATGAAGCGCTCGCCCCGCTCATGGCCTGTCAGAAGCATTGGGCTGGGAGATGCTGTGCTCTGCTCCGGCGTGACTCACCGCGGCCTCGGCAAATGTGTTTATTTGTAAAGAGCCTCCTTTCAGGAGTGACCTTTTTAATGCCTCGTGCGGCGAGCTTGGAGATGCAGAATTGCCTTTTGGCAACTCGCTCGTCTCGCAGGAGCTCTGACAGCGCTTCCCGGGGCCGTTCACGTATTTTTAGCCTCGATATTCCATGCCGTGGGGCTCCTTTGGGAAAGGATTTGCTTTCCGCAGCCCTCGGTGCGGTGCGGAGTGCTGGGCTCGGGCTGTGTGGAGGGGCTTGCTGGGCAGCCAGGCTCCTGTGGCACCTCTGGAGCCTCTTGGAACCCTCCTTGCAACATCCTCCTGGGAAAAAGGACTGTGGTGTTGGTCACACATTGGAGCAGCTGCTTCACCTTGAAATAGGGAATACAACTTAAAAGCTGTTATTCCAGGCTGCTGTGCATCAAAGCACCAGGTTAGCTCTTTTGGCCAACAAGCTTATCATCCCCTGCTTGCTGCTGGGCTGCCCAAGCCCTGGCTCTGCGCTCACCAGCATTCCAGAGGTGTTGGTTGCACCAAAGCAAATTAGGTGACCACAACCTCATCACTCTGTGTCTATGGCCTGTCCCCTTGTTCTAAGTCCCACTTGTGCCATCAGATACCAGCCCTAACACTGGGAGCAGTGGGGTCAGAGCATGCTGGAGCTGGGGACAGCAACAGCCCCACCACTGCTGCCCTGCCACAGGCCGTCACCATCCTCCTCAACAATGTCCTGGTGAGGCTTTAGGCATCGCTGTTAGTTGCTCCTTTGGCACATCTCTTTAAGCCCTGGGATGTGAATGTGCTGCATATGAAATGCCACAGTTGTAATAACAGTTATTTAACATTGCTCAGTCCCGTGACTAACGCTTGTGCCATTTGCACTGGGTAACGGGCGGCTGCGTTGCTCTTTCTGTGGCTGTTCATCCTCGTGCAGTGCGCAAAGATGTTTTGATGGGTTTTCTACTGTTTGTTTGCGTCCTCTCTCAGTGCTCTACAATTCCTAGCTGCTGATTTATATTCAGAGTTATGAATATCTCCTTTCTTCCTTTTGTTGGGCATGTTTTTATTTTTATAGCTGTTGTTTACATATTAGCCAGGCAGTCTTTCAACAGATGCAAACTCCTGTCGCGGCTGTGAGTTTTGGGGTGAAACGCTCTTAAATCCTTCTCTATTCGCAGTCATGCCTTTATGCTTAAAGCCATTCTCCGAACTGATTTGGCTTATAATTGTTTTCTGCTCTGCGAGTTGACTTCTCAAAGCATCCAGAATATATGCTGGTGCCTGGCACTTGCCTCTGTTTGCCCATAAGAAGTGTAATCAAGTCATGATTGCTTGGACTTGAGCAGCAACTAGTTCTTAATTCTGTGATCCATTCCCCTTCAGCTGTCAACACGGAGTCTAAAATAGCACTCCCCTGCGCTGGGCGCTTCAGAGCGATGAAATTGTCATTTATAGGGTTTTAGCAATTCAGAGGACGTTTTAATAATGGCGAAGTGAAACCTCCGGCTTCCTGGCATAGTGCAGCTTTTGCTCCTACTTATGATAAATAAGTGGTTACACAGCCCTGGGGATGATCTGGCCCTGGCATGGCTCTGGAACAGCACCAGAGCATCCTGGACCTATGGATTGTCATTGTCTGAATTAGCGTCAACTTGTTTAACGAGAGGATCATAGGTTTGTACAATCTTGATCCTGGTTTTTCCCATCTGGTCTCTTCTGCATGGTTCTTGTCATCAATTTTCAGTGTTCTGCCCATATCTCAATGTGAGTTAAACTCACGCCAACAAACGAGTGAGTCCAGGTCCTTCTGTGCATTATCCCAGCTTGGATGTGCAGGCACTGAAGGGCTGCCTTGGGCTTTCTTGGTGAGGTTTGTCCTCACCATCTTCATGTGCTGGAGGAGGGCTCGGGTCTTCCCTGCTTCCTCCATCCTCTTTTTCTGCTGGTTTAATGCTGACCGCCGCTGTGAGGCTGTCACTGCTGGAGCAGTGACTTCCATTTCCAGAGGTGGATTTGGGATCAGCACAGCTGTGTGTGAGGCTCATTGACACAGCCCTTGTGCTGGAGAGGCTGCGGAGGCTGAAGATGGATCCTGTCAACAGGAAACTTCAGTTATCCCACAGGCTGCAGAAGCAGCACCCGGAGATGTGGCGCAGAAATGGGAGTTGCAGACACCATGAATGATGCTTTTTGGAGGAGCTGCTTCGTGCTCTGGCAAGGGACACAACTTGAGTCCTGTGTCCCACGTCCATGCTGTTATTTAGTGATCAGAGTGGGCTGATGAGGAACGATGGCTGCAAATGTGATGGAGCCAGGCTGGGGAGACACCAGCAGTGAAGAAGACCAAAAAACTCATTATTGTTACAGAGCATGGGAGGGAAAAGCCGTCATTTGATGTATGGAAGTTGTGTCCACAAAGAGAAACAGAAAAGGGCCTGAATTTTGACAAGTTACATGAGGAGCTGTTATAAAGCAGGCAGAAATGATCATGAAGGGCGCCTTGCTGGAAGCATAAAAAGCAATAAAAGAGTCTTTACTCTCAAACAGGTCCCTGGCTGCTTTAGGGTGGGTGCCGAGCAGGCAGCCATGGCTCGGGGACCATCAGCTCTCCTTCCCAAACAGGCACAGAGCTCCATGCTGTGGGAGAGACACGATTTCCCTGTGTCCTGTTAGCAGAAAGCTTTGTGATCCAGGAATCTCCCAGGGCTGAGCTGGCTGCCCCTGTTACTGGCAGCCAAAGAGGAGGCTGGAAGGCAACCGCTTCCCAGGAGCTCATCACCCAACCTAAGTGCATCTCAAATGTTCACTAAAGGAAGGAAAGGGGGGGTCCTGCCCATCTGTGGCTGTACCTCGGGCACAGGGATGCTCCTGCCCCATCTCTTCCCATCAGCTTATCCAGGCAGAAAAACAAGTTAATGATAAAGATCATTATTTTTTTTAATTGCTAGAATTGTATTAATTTAAAGAGATAAACTCAATCAGGGAAGCTCATTAATTTCTACCACATGGCTTATGTACGCTGATTCTGGCTGCTCCGACGCTCGTTTCACTGTCATAGGAATGTCAATTACCTTCTGAAATCAAAATCAATGTTTGTTCACTGTTAAAGATAAAACATGGAATGGTTTTCTTTGGCACACTGATAACTGTGCTCCTCCCCAGCCCGATCCCAGGCTCCTGGCATTGGCAGCGTGTTGGCCACCCTGGGCACTGCATTTGCTGCAGCCCCTGTGCCCTCCTTCCTGGGAAAGCCCAGCATCTTCCTGGGAGCATTTCCCTGCCATGAGCTCCACCAATGCGGAAGGATGGAGGGAGGGAGGAAGAAAACCCAGGGGGAGACCCCAGAAGGCAGCTCCAGTGCATTACCTGATTACTTTTATAATGAGAAAACCAAAGCTAAACCGTTTGAGCAGAGCGCTGGAAATTACCCATCATTTCCAAACTTTTTTTTCTTCCTTCTCTATTATTCAGAATTGTTTTGCTTTTCTGAAGTGCCTTGTGTAGGTTGCACCAACCCCACAGATTCCAGAATGGGAGATGATGAGTCACTGTCAAAAATGTAGATTTTTTTTTTTTCTTTTTTTTTTCCCTTTTTTTTTCCCCTTTCAGCAGTGCTGAGGAGTCAAGTCTGTGACACACGCTGAGCACCAGCATCTCGCTGCCTAAAGCTGACAGGAGCTCCCGGTCCACCCTGGTGCGAGCGCCTGGGCTGTGCCCATGATGTGTGGGGATGCCCAGTGTGGAGCTGGGTGCTTCTCCCCCCACTGCTGAGCTGTTGGGGTGCATGGGGGGGGTCAGTTCTTGCACTGCTGTGTGTGTTCAGCCCTGTGTTCACGCTGGCCTCGCACCGGCACCGCAGAGCCCACCTCTGCCACCTCCTTGCTGTTGTGCTCCTTCCATTTACTTGGGTTTTTTCCACTAGTTTCTTTTTTTTCCCTACAACAGGGGAAAAAAGTCCTTCAGAAAAGGCAGATCTGTGTAGGAGACTGCTCAGACACAAGCCACCACCACAGGGAGGGGGAGAGGGTGTGAAGTAGAGATGGAGCCACATTACGCCGGGACCCCAGTGGGAAGCTGGTGTGGGGCTGCTGGAGAGATGGGCATGTGCTGGGAGTGAACTTGGTCCTGAGAGGGGTATTCATCCTGCTGGCAGGATCCCAGCATCCATCCCAACAGGAGAGAGCTGCTGGCTGTGGAGACTAACACAGAGCAGGGGGCTCTTGTAATGATTGCACAGGTTTTGCCTCAATTTAGCTGCTCTCCAGTGGAGTTCAAAGCAAACAGATGCATGTGATGACAGCTTGTGGTCTGAAGAGCTACGAAACTGATTTGATGGAGAGGACAGGTTGGTTGCCTGGCTCCCAAAGGTTTTCCTGGCTTTGGGAGGAGAGCAGAGCCCTTCCCAAGTCTCCCACACCGACCAGCATCCTTGGCTCAAGCAGCTCTTCCAGCTGGGTTGCTCTGTGCTGAGTCAAGCCCTGTGGAGTGGCCTCAGGTCTCCGGGTAATGGACACGTCTAACATGGACCTGAAACCCCAGAGCTTCACAATCTCACACCAGAGAACTTATGCAAAGAGCCTCAGGATCCCTTGCAGAGCATGAAGCTGGGGAAGGGAAGGAATAAAGATGAATTTCTTTCCATCTCTCCAAGCATCTGGGAGGTGGGTGGGAGGTAAAAAAAGATGAGCCCTGAAGTTTTAATTCCTTGGAGATATTTAGGTATCTTGCTCTTGTTACTCAAGGGAGTGCAGAGCCTGAGCGTCTCTTGAGGATGTGCCGCAGGCTCGTCCCCAGCACTTGCCAGCTAAGCCTGGACCTCTGAGTCTCCAAAGACTATTAATTTTCAGAGAACTTACACCATAATGACCCCACTGCTGCTTCCAAATGGGTTTGGTGTGACAGGGTCTCTTTAGGAAGGCCATTACTGTAAACCACAACTTAGGAGATAAATCACTTGAATTTATTGGGCAGTGTGGATTGCTGAGGGCTGAAACGTAACCTTCCCCCAGGACTTGAGGAGAGGAATTTGGTTCTCACTTTGGAATGGTTTAGCTCATCTTCCCCAGCCCGAGCCTGTTTGCACACTGAGCAACCAGAACAGTCCCTGGAAAACTGTTCCACTGGATGAGGAGTAATGAGATTTTAAAGCCATAACTAGAGCTCTTTAGTCTTCTGGCTCTCGGGTTAGGATTAATGTCCTTAGCCATATTTTCACCATCATGAGGCTCGTGCTTCCCTCAGTGCCCTCCCTGGGGAAAAGGGCTTTGAGAAGAAAAAGACCTGAGATCAGATCAGTTAATTGCCTTTGCATCCTGCACTAAATGCAGTGCAGAGAGTTTGTACATGGACATATGAATGAGCCAAAGCGGCAGCAACAAATCCCTGCGGAAGGCAGCCCTTGTCCGGGAGCAGGAGCCAGCGTTAGTCACATTATTTAATGCACAGCGTGGGGATGCTCTGATCCAGTGGGATGAGAGGGATCGAAGAATCCTGCGGAGCAGGGGATGAAAACAGCCTTGCGGGAGGGGAAGGGAAAGCAAGGCAAGGCATGCCTTAACACATCTTGCATTTGCTGCTTTTGTGATATGAGTTCATCTCATCCAAATTCAATCTGATGTTACCTAAAAGCTGCAGTGAGCCTGGAGCCATCAGGCAGGGACACCCTGCAGGCACTGCACAGCCGATGCTCCCATTGCCAGTGCTTACAGGCAGGAAATGCCCTGGAAGATCTGCCAAGTGGAGAGGGCTTCCCTGCAGAGCCTGGGTTAAAGTGGCTCCATTCAATCGAGAGCTCGAGCTGGAGCTCACTGAGGCTGGTGCAGGGCACGGACGGATGCTGCTCTGGCTTGTGGCCACTGCGAAGCACAAGGACAGAGATAGCACCTCTGAGAGCAGAGCTGGGGTTGCTCATGCTGATGTGACCACAGCAGGGTGCCCCCAGCACCCCTCAAAGCAGGAGGGCTGGGGCTCTGCTCCTGGCTGGGCTCCTCCAGCCGCTCCTCTGCATGGAGCAGCCTGGTGATCCGTGGGGAAGGTGCTGGAGCTGCGCCCGCAGCCGTGGGATGGTCGGGAGCTGCTCAGCTCTCAGTGACAGGGGGAGGTTTTAATCCAGGCTGTGCAGGGAGCACAGTGCTGTGCTGCACAGCGACTGTTTGAAGGACACACTTGTCCCGGCTGGCATCAGTGCTCCTGCTCCCGGGGCTGGCAGCAGCATTGGAGAGCACCGAGGCAGCAGTGGGTTGTGCAGCCGTGGATGCTCCTCTCAAAAGAGAGGAGGAAAGCGGAATGGAAGGGCTGTGTAACGTGGCACAGGATTATCTTGCAGGTTTTGTGGTTGGCCCTTGTCTAGCTGATTCAACTCATTGTTTCTGTGGCTCCTCACTGGTGCCTGTTGGCTGGGGACCATCCCTGTCTGTGCATCTGGGAACCCCCCAGCGTGTGCTCGCATGGGCGGCTGAGCTCACTGATTGCCTTGTGTGCTGGATGTGCCCCATATGTTCTGGAGGAGGGGATGGGCAGGTCTGGTTCCTCAGGATGGAAACAGTGAAGGAAGAAGCTGTCCCGTGCTGGGGAGGGAGAGGCAGCGCTGATGGAACAGGGCTCCTGGCACAGCCCCACTTCCCAGCTCTGGAGCGGCTGTGAGCAGAGCTGCTCAGGCAGGGAAGTGCAATGATAAGCCAAGTTGGCTAATCAGGATTTGCACTGATAGAGAAAATTACCCACAGCCACCAGGGATGGCTGACGGGGGGTGAAGAGCCGCAGCCTCTGCCTTTGCTTGTGCTCCCCCAGCCAGGAGACGAATTGAATCCACGGTGCCGTGACTGATGCACGCAGCCATGGGCATCGAGCAGGCTGGGATGTGCCAAAGCTCTCCCCTTCCTCCTGCGAAGGGAGAGGAGCCCGAGCACTGGCAAAGGGGATGGAGCCCGTATGGCACGAGCTGTTCTGGGTGCCGTGCCCAGGCCAAGGGCTTGTGGCTGGGTGCTGGTAAAGGGGCATGGAGCCACCCAGGCGAGGCATCATCAGAGGCTGAGGCAGGAGCATCTCATGCTGGAGCTCACAGCCACAGCCTTGGTTCTGGCAGGGGAACAGGAGATCCGGCATCACCTCTGCCTCGAGTCTTTGCTAAGAAAGCATGGGCAGAGGAAGGAGACTCCAGAGATGAGGACTGGGACAAAACCTGCTTCCTTTACGCCTGTGATGTTTGTTATACAGCTGCTCTGCCAGGGCCCAGCCGTGAGGCTGGGGCAGGCAGTCCGGAGTTGCATCTGCCATCATCAGGGTCCATAGGCTGAGGTTGTGCCGTGGAGTGCAAGTGGCAGGGCCCCATCCGCAGGAGCATTTTGGGGGTCAGGGGATGCTTTCTGTGGTTTAAGCCTTCTTGTGGTATTTGTTTGGAGGCTGGGAAGTTGTGTGTCAGGTGACTCAGCGGTTGCCACGGCAACGAGCATCAGTTAATGAACAGAGGGAGTAAAGGAGCCAAAACAAATGTCAGAGCGTGAAATAGATGCTGCGGAGCTGGGCGGGCAGCGGGGCTGCCCCCAAAGCCTGTCCCCTCCGCGTGTGGGGCTGCCCTGGATGGGCTGGGGGTCCCTTTGCCTTGGGGGGCCAAGCAGGGCATCAGCAATGCTGCTGCCTTGATTTCATCTATTTCATAAGGCCAGGCTGGACGGGGCTTGGAGCAACCTGCTCTAGTGGAAGCTCCATCTGTAACTGGATGAGCTTTAAGGTCCCTTCAACCCAAGCCATGATGTGATTCTATGACATGTATTTTTTTCCCCCACCTCATTTCTGTCGCAAAGGAGGTGTTTGGCTGGGACCAGCAGGGGTGAAGGAAGGGGAGAGGTTGCAGATGCTGATGAGACAGAGCAGATGCAATGTGGTTCTGTGCGGTCCTGGCTGTAGGAGGGAGGGATGAGCAGTGTGCCCACACTGATGGAGCAGGGAGTGCTTGCATCCAAACAGGGCATCCCCTCCATCACGGGGGTCTCCTGCTCCAAGGCTTATCCTTGCCCCTCACATCAGACTTATCTTAGATGGTGTGTATGACAGAATTGAGGGCCTGGGGGTCCTGGCTCTGCTGCTGCTCAGGGCAGTGGGGGTGTGGGTCAGCTCCCCCAGCCCAGCGCTGGGTTTCAGTGTGGGCTCAGCAGCACAGGGGGCCTTTGAGAGCTTCAGAGCTCCATCCCAAGGACATCAGTATCCTTACTTGCACACTGTGCTGATGGGCTCACACAGGCTCCAGACTCTGTTCCTACATGGCACTAGGGGAGAGTTTCCTCTCACTGACCAGATAAGGAACAATGGCCCCACAACCCAAGGAGCCTGCTGCAGAGGGACATGGTGCCTCTGGGAAGCTCTTGCCACATCCTGCATGCTGACAGCAGCTCTGCAGCCATTCCGAGTGGGAGAGGACAGATCTGACCCACCACAGCAGGTTGTGCTTTGGAGTGCTGGGGCATTCTGGGGCGCTGTGGGTCAGCACAGCCCCACTCTGTGCCCGATGGCTGGAGAGCAAAGGGACAGATGTGGGATATGGCTGTAGGGTGTGTGGGGCAGAGCCCTGCTGGCAGGTACCAGGGGGAGGGTGGAGAAGGTGGGTGGAAACCTGAAAGGGAGAGGAGGAGGATGAAGAGGAGGATGATGAGGAGGATGGGCTGTGCCATGCAGCTGTCGTCCTCACTGTGCCCGCTGCCTCCCCAGCCCCATTCGTGGTGCTGGTTTTCAGCCTCCCCTTCGCCCGCAGTTCCCAAAGCAACGGGAGCAGGCAGCTCTCCCTCGGATGCCGTGTCTCCCTCTTGGATGACAGCTTGCCACCTCCAGAGATTCATCTCCAGGCTGTAATTGATGCCTGTCACGATGCTCAGCTCCCCCGAGCCCATAGCCAGGGCTCAGAGCGACAGTGTGCTGCCATGCAGGACACTGAGCTGGTTGGCTTCTCCCGCCTGCCTGGAGCCCTGTCCCCTGGCATCACGTCCTTTCTGGTCCCATAGGAGAAGGGACAGACCCAGCATGACCTGACCATGTGCTCAGGTGCCGTGAGGAGCTGCCCTTCCTCTGTTTAGATGCTGCAGGAATTCCTCCACCTCACTCTGCCCATTTGCACTGCTGAGAAGCAGCACTCTGTGCCTCAGTTTCCCCATTTGTAACGCTGAGGACAGCATTTGTCAGCACCACAGAGGCAGCATCGAGCATGCTCTTGCATTAGTGTTTGCTGCTTGCTCTGGAGAAGGCAGATCCATGAATCCTGCGGACAGAGGCAAACACCCTGGGCCCCAAGGAGCCGTGTTCCCACCCCTCACCATGGCATGAGCCAAGCCCTGAGCCATCCCCAGCAGTCACTGAGTGCAGTACATGGCGCCTTGGCAGGCTGCGGTGAGGAGCAGGCTCACAGCGTCTGCAGGAGGTGATGGCTGCATCCATTGCAACAGATCCGTGAGTGCAACTGGGCAGAGCCAGGACTTCTTTCATTAGTTTTTGATGCCTTTAATTTCCCCCTGCCTGTCCAGCACAGAGCAGGCTGCTGGGGCTGGTGAGTGGATGAGCAGAAGAGGCAAGAGCCCATTCGCAGCCAGTCCCATGAACCCATCTGAAGCACAAGATTCTCCCAGCCCTGGACACGGCCATTCACACCCAAAATCCATGTTTTGCAGCATGGAGCTGAGTCCACAGGACATCGCTTGCCGGAGCCTGCCTCATCCTTGGCTTTTCTTTGGGTTTTTCCTCTTGTGGCACAATTGCATGGCTTTGGCACAGGAGAGAGCTGAGCCCGAAAGTGCAGTGAGCTGAAAGCCAAAGCAAACAGGCGGGTGCTTAAAGGCGAAATGTGTTTGGTTTGCTTCAGAGGCGGGGGGGGGGGGGGGGGGAAACAAAAAAAGTCATAGAAAAAGAGCCTTTTTCTCCCCCGAATGCTCAGTGGGAGGCCAGCAGATGCCAGAGCATCTGCCTCCTTCCCCAGGCCTTACAGTCAGTGCTGCTGGTGCCCACCACAGTGGGGATGTTCTCGCCCCCAAACTGGAGCTGTGCTGTGGGAACCCACGAGCAGGAGAGTGGAGGTGGCTCCTCCATGGCCGTGCATGGGGCTGCTGTGGGGGACGTGTGGCTGGATGTGGGGTACAGACCGCTCATCAGGGTGACCTTCTCCTGGCTCTGGCTCTGCCCAGTAGTGGTGTTCCGGGCGGGAAGCAGGGCTGGGAAGTGGCAGGAAGGGCGAGCAGGATGAGAACTCTTTGTAAGTCATTTAAATGACTCATCTGTGCCTCCAAAATAATCTCATCTCGGAAGTTAAGCTGCGGCCCAGATGTTACTTAGCAAACATGCTGAGGCTCCTCGGCTGTGCCCTGCCCTTGTGGGTCAGCAGTAAATCCAAGCTTCTCCTTTGTGCTGCCAAGGAGCCGGACTGGGAGGACCAGGCTGGTCACTCAGTGCTGCACTGCTGGGGCAGGGGCTCTGCTGGATCAGCCACCCTGACCCCAGTGCTGTTGTCACGCAGTAGGATTTATGTGGTTGTATGATCCTGCCATCCCAAAGAAGCCCTGGGCTGCAGCCCTGTCCCCAGTGCAGCTGAATAAGGTGTTGGTCAGACCTGAAGGACAGGAGGTTTATTTACAACTCATTGATTTGCTGTCTGATGGGGGCTTGCCTGGGTGCTGGTTGCTGGTGAGTACCTGCCCTGCTTCACCTCCCCTTCAGCACATAGATGGAGCAGGAACTGCAGCATGGAGAGGCTCTTCCGGGGGCTGTGGGGGGACCAGGGCAGTTTGGGCATCTCCTCCCAGCTCAGCAGGGATGTTGTGATGGGGCTTAGTGCGGGATGTAAATGTGCAGCCCCACTGGGGGTGCATGAGCAGCCGGGCACCAAACTGCCCCTGGGGACCAAGAGCAGTGCCTGTGGTCGCTGGCAGCGCATCCAGCAGCTCCTGCCAGCGCAGAGGGGTTTGAGGGTTTCCTGCTTGTGTCTCTCCAGGGACCTTCCGAGGCGTGTGCAAGAAAATCGACCACTTCCCCGAGGATGCTGATTACGAGCAAGACACGGCCGAGTATCTGCTCCGTGAGTCTGCCTCCCCGGGGCGCGATGGGGCTGCGCTACACAGCTGCATACATTCCATAGGGACACCCACGCTCACAGGCACCCCCATCCCCACCACCCAGAGCTTCACCCAGCAGGTCCCCACACTGCTGCAGGATGCTGGTGGGCCACAGCCCCCCCGGGGTCCCCACGCAGCAGCGGTGACCCTCTGGATTACCCAAGCATGGCCACGTCACGCCGCAGTGGCAGCATTAATGGCACATTTGTCTGATGCTGGCTGTCCCCATGGCTGGTCCCAGCAGCAGCAGCGCAGCCCAAGCTTGTTGGGGCATGAGGGCTGCCGGGGAGCAAGGCAGGTCCTTGGTTCTGCACCACAGGGTGTGTGTTCCTGTTGGTTCCCTGCTCCCTGAGGCTGGATTTACTGATGGTCACTGGGAGAGTGCAAGGAGCATCTGCTGTGTGCTCTGCCAGCAGCAGCCAAGCAGGGAGATGGAGTGAGAGCACAGCTGGATGATCCACTGGGAAGAGCGTGCTCCTCCTGTCTTGGAAGCCAGCAGGACCCACAGGGTTTTACACGAGGGACCTGGTGCTGGGGCGAGGCTGATCCTGTAGAGAAGAGGCACCATCCCTGAGCACTTTGCTGCACCAAGGTGCAGGTTAACAGAGGCTGGGCACAGATAACACACAGCCTGACATGCAAAGTGACATGGATGTGTGCTGTCTGGCACATTGGCAAATACACACATGTGTGAGCATGGCAAAAGGCTCATTTAAACCCCTAAATTTCCAAGCAAGAACATACAGCAGTAGGGGCACAGGGCAGCCTTGGAGCATGGGCATCTCTGGGTGCTATGAGCCGCTGGGGCTGAGAGGGATCCCGGAGTGCAGGGACCCCCGATCCCATCACCCTGTGCTCATCCCTGACCCTCAGGACCAGCAGCAGGCGCTGCCCATCCAGATGTTGCTCTGAACTCCCATTCCCCAGTGCCACAGGGATCCATCAGCTCTGCTCACCTGTCTGAGGGGAGAATGAAATAGAGTCGGTTTGTGATTTTAGTAGATTAACGTTTAAGTTCTCCCACCCCCTCCCACATTTAAAATAAAAAGTCTATTTTAAAGCCCCAGAATGGCATTTTAATGGGGCTCCTCTATATTTCTGTGCTTTTAATAAAGGCCCTAAGAGAGACATGAGAGCCCAAACCAAGGCACAGTGTATTTTCGGTGCAGCAGGTAGAGTTTTGCTGCATTAATTACTCTTTACTGTCATTTTGGAAGCTGAACTGCTGAGAAGCCACATAGAAAAGCCCCTTCTCTGTGTGGGGCTCAGTCAGTGACTCCTGAGCGTGCAGAGCTAGGAGCTGCCAGAGTTAATCCCATGGGATTTAAGCCCAGCGCTGGAGCCATGGCATTGCATGTGGTGGGCTCTGGGTCTTGGGCTTTTTGACCATTTTGATGATGTTTCTCCCCATACCAGAAAATGACTTTTTGTTGAATTTCTCGGTGTGTTAGTTTGTAAAATCTTGACTTTCAAAGCAGCTGAGAGAGTTTGGGGAGGCAAGAAACAGGCTCCTGACCCTTGTGGCTGGTGGTACTGCTTCTTGCCATCGCAGACTCAAGTCAATGCCAAAACCCATGGGTGGTGTGTTTGGTAACGGGAAGGTAAATTGCTAGTGCTGAGTGTGTGACAAGATCAGAAGTAACTCCTTAGATTTCCTAGGAGGATAAAAGAAAGAAATTCAGGGTCTAAGCTGATTTTGTGATGGGAGGCCTGAATCACCATGTTCTCAGAGCTGGTGCTGGGCTCCAGAGCAGCTCAGGGAGAAGCGGAGGATTCATAGCAGGGACTGGTGCTGGGTCTGCACATCCCTTGTGGTGGTAACCAAGGGGGGCATTGCAATGATGCTTTCCCTTCCCATTCCATGTCCCGCAGGAGCAGTGCGAGCCTCCAGCATCTTCCCCATCCTCAGCGTGGGTCTGCTGTTCTTCGGGGGCCTCTGCGTGGCGGCCAGCGAGTTCTACAAGAGCAAACACAACGTCATCCTCAGCGCCGGCATCTTCTTCGTCTCTGCAGGTAGGAGCTGCCCAGCAGGGCTGGGAGCGGGCAGCTCTTCCAGCATGCTGGAAGCATGGGAGGATATGGGGGAGCCGGCGATGGGGTTTGAGTCCTCCCTGGGCTTTGTGACCTCTCCTGTCCCAGTGGATAAACCCTCATTGCAGGGAAAACCCAGCAGAGGTTTCTGGCACATGGTCATGGTTACACAGCACTTTAAGCATCCACCAGGCACTGCCCCATGCAGATGGGGAGCCCAGGAGGGGCTCCCGGCGTGTAACCCAGCCCCAAGGCAGGTTTTGAGGGGCTCTGCCCTCCATCACCCCAAGCAGCAGTTGCAGGACCAGGCAAGGGCAGGCTCTGTGCTGACAGCAGGCAGAGGGGCTGCTGCAGTCCTACAAGGAAAACTGCTCTCTTGGGAGGCCGTTCCTTATGGATTACTCATTCCTCTGTGCGCTGTTCCCCAACGCTTCCACTGATTATCTCATGACAATGTCTTTGTCTCAAGGAACTGCTCTATTTTGTGTATTTCCTCTCCCCACAAAGAGGCAAATTGCTCTCCCTCCTTCGGCTGGCAGGAGCTGCTGATGCAGATGAGAAAACAACAGAAAGAACATAATCGATTCATTAAGTAAATCCAGGGATCCATCAGCTGCTCCCCAGCCCCGGTGCTGCTGGCAGTGCAAAAACTGCCCTGATCCCAAATAAAGCTCCTGGGCTCTGGCAGAAATGAGATGGAGCCTTTCCTACTTCCCTGCGTTCCCAGTGCCATGGCAAGCTGGGGTTCATGCCATAGGGATCCCCTCCATGCCCCATAAGTTGGCTCTGCTCTGGCCACAGCCCCAGCTCTTGAAATGTCCCTTTTCTAAACAAAACAGTGATTGTTCCCCCTCCAATATATGAGAATATACATGAATATAGATGTATGCTGGGTGTATGTGACTGTGCATGTATATGGGGATGGCAGCAGAGGTCCTGGTGTGCTGGTGAAGGGTTGGTGCCCCATGGGGATGCAGCCATCATCCCCAGCAGCCTCCCTGCACCACCGGGGTCCTGCTGTTCCCCATCCCTCTCTTGCCACCTAAGCGAGCTCTTCTTCTTCTCATCCCCCGCTGAAGGTCTCAGCAACATCATCGGGATTATCGTCTACATCTCAGCCAACGCAGGGGACCCGGGGCAGAGCGACTCCAAGAAGAGCTACTCCTATGGCTGGTCCTTCTACTTCGGAGCCCTGTCCTTCATCATCGCCGAGATGGTGGGGGTGATCGCTGTGCACATGTACATCGAGAAGCACCGCCAGATCCGCGCCAAGACCCACTCGGAGCTGCTGAAGAAGTCGGCCTTCACCCGCCTCCCGCCCTACAGGTACCGCTTCCGCCGGCGGTCCAGCTCCCGCTCCACTGAGCCGCGGTCCCGGGACATGTCGCCCGTCAGCAAGGGCTTCAGCACCATCCCCTCCACCGACATCTCCATGTTCACCCTCTCCAGGGATCCCTCCAAGGTCACCATGGGGACGCTGCTCAACTCGGAGCGGGACCATGGGTTTTTACAGGTCCATAACTCCATCCCCAAAGAGTTCAAGGAGTCTTTGCACAACAACCCGGCCAACAGACGAACCACGCCGGTGTGAGGCGGGCAGGGGCGTCCCGTCAGGCTGCATGGCATCCTCCTCGTGGCGGTGTAACCCCTGAAACCCCGTTTTTAAGGACAAACCCAGGTGGCTCCCCATGTCCCCACTGCGGGGCTGGTTTGTCACTGCGCAAATGCCACTGGCCAGGCCAGGCCACTGCACCCACAGTGGGATCGGGACCCCTGGGACCCCCTCCCCGGCGGGGGGGGGCCGGGGCTGAGCTGTGCCCCTGGCCGTGGTGCCCCTGCAGACTGAGCGGGGCTCCCAACGCCACCCGGGACCATGGCTTCCCGAGGTGTCCATCGTTAATGTTGATCATAATCGCAGTGTTACCTTAGCTGTATGTCCCATGGAAATGCTGGCGATAGCCCTGTCTGTGAGATTCCTTAAATCCGGTAGTGACACTTAAGCGAAACTGCCTGGAAGTCCGGAGTTTGAAGCACTGAGTCGGTGCCGTAGCGAGTGCTCGTGTTGCGAACCCCCTTCCCCTGTCGTGCTGGATGGAGTGCTCGGGCTGGGTTTCCCTCTGGCGTTTCGTGCATGCATTAAATAGCTTGGAATTCAATTTTGTCATGTCGGGTTGGAAGAAACATCCTTTTGCAATTTTCTGTGGTCTTGAAAGGGCTTCTTTCTTTCCTTCCTTCCTTCCTTCTTTCTTTTTTTTCTTCCTTTGGTGCATTCAGGCCATGAAAGGACTCAGGAGCAGAATTCCTCCAATGACTGGTAGCAATTAGCCAGCGTTTAATTAACCTCTAATGTTGCAAGAAAATTAATTAATTCCCTAAAATTAATACACAGTCACCAGTTACTGTCTGGGCACAAGCAAGGAGGCAACACTTGACCTGGTGGCACTGAAGGAGAAGCTGGGTGGGTGGCTCGGCCGCGGGCTGCGTGCGATGGTGTATGATTCTGTAATGCCTGGGAGATGGATGAGCAAAGCAACAATAAAATCGTCCAGTTTGGCAAGCAAGTCACTGACCAGGTCACACTGAACAGGTCACATTGACCCTGCTGCAGAGCACCAAGCGCCGTGTCCCACGGGTGTTTCATGGCATCCCTCAGCCTCTGCTGTGGTTGTGTGGGGTGCTCAGGGCTCCCTGGCTGCTGGGGGTCCTGGGGTGCAGCCCCTGCCCTGGTTTGGGTTGTGGGGTGGCTGGTGGGGGTGGATGGAGCATCACAGGGCAGGGGGTAAAGTGTGTGTGCCCCTGAGCCAGAGCACCAAGAGGGCGAAAGCCGTTTCGCCAAAGAGGTGCCATGGCGGGTGACATCCCCTTCTTGGGGGTAATAGTGGCCAGACCCCTTTCCCAGGGGAATGATGAGTTTGGAGCTAAGCATAAGACCCACCATGGGAGCCCCTCCTGGCTGTGCTTGTGCTGAGTTGTGTTTGGGCGTCAGCACATGCCCGTCCCCTCCACACTGCTTGGTGGGGATGTGGTGACAGCCGGGGGATGACACCCAGGGCTGGTGGGGGGACGTCAGCCTTGAAATGCCAAGGTGCATGTGTGCAGCGGAGGTTGGCTTTGAATGCTGAGCCACCTTCTCATCAGAACAGAGGCGGTTTCGAAGCTGTTTGTGTAGCTTGACGTGTCACTCCATTGAAATGCTTTTTAACCTGCTGGCAAAAGGGATGGATTCCCACCAAGTCATCAGGCAGCCGCAGGTAACCGGGGATCCCCATGGCTGTGCTTTGCAGAAAGGAAACGTCTGGTTCCTGGTGTGTGTTCCATGGAGCAGCCCTGCCCTGGGTCTCCTGCCCAGAGCCAGAGCATGGCACTGCAGCCTGTGTGCAGGTTGTCCATCTCCTTACCATTTGTTTGCTCCTGCGAAGGGGGTTTGTGTGAGAGCACTGATTCAGATGCTAATTAGACCTCTTAATTGCTGGAGTTGCTGATTGCATGTGTTAAAAACAGTGCAGTGGAGCACTCTGATCTTGGGGAAATGTTTAAAAACAAAGCACTGAAAGGACTGGCAGTTTCAATACAGAATAAGCTGCAGTTTAACTTACCTGGCGGGTGGCTGCCGGCCTCCTGCCCAGCTCCTCCTGCAGCCTGTTTCCCCAAGGACTTGCCCTGTGAAAACAGCATCAGAGCAAAGGCAGGGTTTGCTTTATGCAGCGGCATGGCGAGTGTTGATAATGTACCTGGAGGTGTTGTCATTATTAATACTGCTGTTGCTGTATGGTTATTGCCATCGTGGCAGTAAATCCATTTATCAGGGCCCAGGGTGCTGCTGTGCTATTACCTGTGCACACACAGGACACTTGGTGCCTTCACGTGTCATTAAAGCCCCGTTCAGGGCAGTTTGTCATTCCAGTGTCTCTCCCGAGGGTCAGTGAGGCAGGAGATCGGTTGGGAAAGGATTTTGCTTCAAAGAGAGGATGGGTTTTTAACCAAGTTATCCCTGAAATGATTGAGCAGAAGCCAGGAGGTGCCCCAGGATATGCACTGCTCAGCACCTTCCCTGCATCGTGCTGGGTGCTGGGGAGCCAGGCAGCAAACCGCTCTAACTTGAGGCTGAATCTGTGACCTGAAGGCAGTGTAACTCCAGCCACTGCTCCTACCAGTGCCATTGCCCTTTGGTTCCAGCCTCCACAACTGGTCTCTGTCCTGCAGCTGGAATAGAATGGAATAGAATAAGATAGAGTAGGATAGAATGGAATAGAAGTGACCTCCAGTGATCATCTGGTCCAACTGCCTGACCGCTGCAGGGCTGACCATAAGCCACAGACTGGCATTAAGGGCATTGTCCAAGTGCCTATTCAACACTGACAGGCTTGGGGTATCCACCACCTCTCCAGGGAGCCTGTTCCGGTGTTTGACTGCCCTCTTGGTAAAGAAATGTCCAGTCTGAACCTCCCCTGGTGCAGCTTTGAACAATTCCCAGACATTCTATCTCTGGATCCCAGGAAGAAGAGACCAGCACCTCCCTCTCCACATCCCCTCCTCGGGAAGGATCCATGGTCCTGCGCATGTAAGGAAGCCAGTGACCGGGCAATACATGACCCGGCCCGTGGTGCTTGTTCTGATCCAGGCGAGGTGTCCAGTGCCGGGCTGGGAAGAGGGGAGGGAGCAGGGGCACAGGGTGGCTGTGGAGCTGCCTGCACATCCCCGTGTCGCAGTGCTGGCACCGGCTGCAGCCCCGGGGCCGTTTGTTCCTGCTGGGAGTGCAGGTGGTGATTGAAGGTGTTTACTGCCTTCAACGTGTAATGTCTTTCCATTGTGCCAATGTCTTTCCCCTGGAAGGGAAAATCAATACCCAGGCTAAATCTGGAGGCTTCAATATTTTTCAGCGAAGTGCAAATCAATATGGATTTCTCCAGTTTAATTTCAATACCTGAAAGTGCACATTCGGCCCATTTCCTGACCTTTCCAAGCCTTCAGGGAGGAAGATTAAAAAGATTTGTTCAAATTCAACGAATTGAATCAGCAAATGCCCCACTAACTTGTTTGCTTCCTGCCAGACCTTGATAAACAGTGTGATAGCCCATCATCATTGCGTGGCTCCCGGCGCCTTGCCCAGTGTCATTCACAACACCAGCCATGCCATCCCTCATCTGTCCCACCAGCTGGGATGTTGGTCCTTGTGCCAGCACCCGTGGGCAACTCCACCACGGGCAGGACAGCCCAGGGTGGTGATGAAGGAGGTGGGTGTCCGTGCAGATGCACCCACACCCCCTTCTCCGAGTCCAGATGGACCTACAACACACAAACAAACCCAGTCCTCCTCTGTGCTTCTGAGCAGGCTGATTTAAGGGTGCTGCAGTGCTCTATATTTATCCTACAAGGCCTTTATGCAGTGTTAGATCATCGTGGGATCACTGTAAATAGTGCAAAAGGAGCACAAGCTTGTAGGCTCGTCTGGCTGGAGCAGAAGACTTTGGGTAACTCAATCATTGCCCTTGGAGTGATCCCACTGGATGGGAAAAACAAAGACCATCTGTGATCTTTCATTTCAGCGTCAGGTATGATGTGGCTGTCACTGTGGGTAAATAGGATTCTGCATCACAGAATGCATGAATGGGTGCTGGTTGCAGCCCCAGGGGTGCAGAGGGACACAGTGATAGCCAGGGGGACTGGAGATGGCTTCCAGTCATCGCTGGGGCCTTCGTTTGCTGGTCATCATGGGCTTATATTCCTGTTACCTCTCAAGGGAGGTTTTTAATCGCTGTATTGGTGCTGCAATAGATGGAAATGGTGAACCTGCTGTGAGCCTGCAGGAGGGACCCCTCACACAAAGAGCCACAGAGGGGAGGTGTCACTTGGGTTGCAGCAGAGAGCTTTTCCTTTCCCCTTTATCCCCAAGTCCAAATCTGCATCAGACTTCACCACAGTTTGCTGCAAAGGAAGCTCCCTCGGTCGAGCAGCCACCTCTCTGGCTATTCACTTCTCCATGTTGTCCTTTGCCCTTTCTTTCTTTGATTTGTTGGGGTTTTTGTACTCTTTGCAATAGCTCATAAAGCCCAGGTAAGTCCAAGCAATTCATATCACATGTTTATTATTTACTCGATGGACAGTAATGGCTTCGGGGGTGCCATTACTATATGTCATCCAAATCCAAATGCTGAGATGCTTTAAAGGGCAGCTTTTCACTCAGGGGCTGGAATAGCTTCTCCAGCACTGTTATCACCCACTGTGAGTGCCTGCACGTCCATGAATCTTCTGCTGACCACGGCTGCTAAACCCAGCTCTTAAAAGTCCCCCAGAATATGTTCAATAGGGCTTTCACTGCTTGCACAGCCCTGTCTCTGTGCTGACAAACTCTTGCCATTAACCTCTCTCTTGAGAGAGGTTAATGACAGGGGAGAAAAGCTGCTTGACCCACCTGAGTTTGTGTTAGAGGAGGTCATCGGGAACTGGGGGTGTTTGGGATGGTGGGGATAGGAGCTTGGTGCCTGTACCTCTGGAGCTGCCCCAGAGCCAGGGGAATCCCCCATGCTACTTCCTGATGGTGACCTGGGAATGCCACAGGACACAGCAATGCAGGTAAGTGCAATTAGGAATTAATTATTGCTGGTTCTCATTGCCTGCTCCTGGCAGCAGCTGCAGCCCTGGATGAGCCTGTGCTTGGGGAGGGCAGCTGATGGTTGCTGTAGACCCACAAGGCACAGCCCTCGTGCAGCTTGTTTGTGGTCCTGGGGGCTTCCAGGAGGTCAAATCTTTTGGGAAACAGCCCCAAATAAAGTACCAGCTCCTGTGGCTATTGCTGCTGGGCAGCCCATGGGGTTCCATTGGTGTGGGTGTGCGCTCCCAGAGGGTAAACCATTGCATCCACATCTTGGCTGGTCCCTACCACTGGAGTTACTGGTGTTGGTGACCCTGGTGACAAGTTCTCAGCGGCATCAGAGGGAGCAAATTTATGGGAGCATTTGTGCGTGCCGCTTCCCTGAGGTGCCCCTTGCGCAGAGGCCAGCTGAGAGGGGGGTTAAGTCAAGCAGAGTTCCCTTTCTCTTGCTAAGCTGGTGTCTGTCACTGGTCTGAAGGAGCCTGCCAAGGATATAAATCACTCTAGGCTCTCTGTGGTCCTGCCAAGTGCAGGTCAAGGCTGATAACAAATAGTGCTGGGATTGCACAAACTGGCCTCGCTTCCCATCTTTGGGGTTTGTCATCACAGTTTTTGGATGGTCTCTGTCAGTTCAGGGTCAGCAGTGCCCAGGGGCCTGGAGCAACCACAGATGGAGCCAGAGGTGCAAGGGAAGGGCAGGAATCTGTGTTACGTGTAGTGCACATGATCTGATTTGCAAAGTTTGTGTCTAAATGAAGAAAGGATCAAACTTACCAGTAACTGAAGTGAATGGATGAGTCCGTGTCCTCGCTGACAAGAACATCCTCACTAAGGCCAACCAGCTGCACCTTTCTGCTCTGCTCATCCATCTGCAGTGGGTTTGGCCATTCCCGGGATAACGTGGCTTTCAGGCACCAAGTTCATGTCTATGGTGCTGCGCTCTCTTTGCCCAACTAAAGTTCCAGCTTCTTTAGTAACCAGTAGGTGCGTTGGAAAACTGCAGTGAGTAGCATTAAGCAGCAACTTGGTAAGTTTATCTGGATAAAATACAATAATTATCATGCTTAGCAGCTGTTGCTATTTAAAATAAGAAAAAACGGGGCTTGCATGGAAAATGTTTTGTAAACCATGTGCACCAACAATCTGTTCCAATGAAACCAGCCATTATGGAAACGGTATAATAGCAGGAGCTCATTATGGAAAGTTAAATTGCAAATCATATTTTGTTTCAAATGAGCTCGATGAATGCATAATCTGCCTCAAAGAAATAGTTTTGTAGTTCTGATCCTCCTGCCAAGAGCTAAAGCTCTCGGGCTGCAGCTGCCAGAGAGGCCTGATTGTCCATTTCAAACTACAGGAAGTTTTGGTTTCAAAGGAAGATTTGAAGAGAGAAAGGGAGAATAAAGAGAAGGCAAAGGGAGAGAGAAAAGCAAAGGAAAAAAGGCAGAGGTTTGGGAGCGCTGGGATGGTTCCTATGCGCATCCCGGTGCCTGCAGGGCTGTGAAGGTTGGGTTACAGTAGAACAAGCCAGTAAAGGACCTGTGCAGCCAGAGCAAGGCAGGGGCTGGCCATGAATAGTCCTCTTCCATATCAAGGGCAGAGTTTATAAACATGCAAGTGTTGATTATCCTTTAACCACTGGCTCTTCCCAGTGATTGCTAGCAATCCCTGCGCAGTCAGCAGGCTCACAGCAAATGCTATCGGAGCCCTGTGCTTGGGCTCATCCATTTGCATCGATTAAAAACAATGGTAAATGCTCCAATGGGACTTCAAAGCCTCATCCGCTCCTCGCCAAGGTCTGGAGGGGCTGGTGAGTACCAGTGGCCCATTGCCTAAGGGAGCTGGTGCTGCACTGCTGAGCTGTGTAAATGCTGCACGTCCCTCTGCAAGTGCCGGCAGCCTGCAGGGATGGAGCATCCCACCGGCTCCTGCTGCAGCTACGTGTTGACAGCTCAGAGGAGCAGATAAAACAGCAGAGCCTCCCCAGGAGCCCGGTTCGGTGTGACGGGGATGTCCCCTGCATATCGATGTAAGCCACGACTGCTGTGTTTTATTGTCAGCCTTAAAAAGAGCATATGCAGTAATGAAACTTGTCAGGAGATTCCGACACTCACGTATGAATTCTGCAGCTGAATGGGAGCTGAGCAGGGATCTGCAGCACCGGGATGGAGCAGGGAAACTGCCTGGGCAGTGACTGGGCAGATGCTACTGTCTAAATTTAGTGATGTTAGTGGCTGTCTAAATGTTCATCCCAGCAGCTCCATGCCCCAGGAAGGGCTGTCCTGATGCACACGGGTCACCGATGGGCAGTTTCCAGCCTGTTCCTGGGACAAGGCAGCAGCTGGGATAAGGAGTCTCATGTCCCAAAGGTGGTGGTCTGGAGGGGCTGCGGGTGGCCCATCACGCGGGGACAGGGGGATGTGGGAAGCTGCCTGCAGTGCAGGATCAGGGCTCTGTGCCCTGTGCCATGCTGATGGCTGCCAGCATGGCCACCATTCACAGGACACGGGTGCTTCCCAGACTCCTGGCACAGCCTGTGGATGGGATGTCCAAGCAGCCAAAGCACGGCAGGAGCCTGTCCTGAGGTCACCATAGGGGTGTCCCCCCACCCATCCCTGCACCACCACCCTGACACTGCAAGGGGCTCTCTGAGGAACCCATAGCACAGTGAGGGGGATAATTGGGTGCATTGACTGCAGCTGCACCGAGGGGTGAGACCAAGCAAACACAGCTGAGGTGTGGGACCCGATATCATCCCATGGGCTGAGGTGCATCCCCTCAGGGCACCCCTCCTCCCTGCTCTGCTGGAGCTCTGCGGGTGCTGCCAGGTATCAGGGATGTGGCTGAGCAGAAGGTGCTGGTTTAACTTGCCCAGCTCACAGCAAACAGCAAAGCAAGGAGCTGGCACCAGGTAAAGGGTTGTTATTTGTGCTTGTAACACCAGGGTGAAAGCAGCATGGTGAGCAGTGCTATGGGATGGATGAGGAACACCTCTCCCAGTGCCCTGGAAGCCCAGATGAGCTTCTGGACACTCTTTAAATGCATCATATATCTCCAGAGAGGATTTTGAGCCAGGTAACCTAGCAGCAAACCAGCAAAACTAATTGAAAAGGCCAACAAGTGCTCGCTAACCTCCAGGTAAATAGCATAAATATTTAATGCAGGCTCATCTTTTTACCTTGCTTTTTTAATAGAGAGCTATTTTCGGGTGCAGGCCAGAGCAAAGAGCAGGTGGGTGATCTCCTTTTGCTCCCCAGTCTTAATTAGTCTCTATTTCCTGCCCCTGGTCAGCAATATGCAGCCAACTAATGACTCTATTGCTGTCAGGTCCTTACTGCATGGGCAGCACGTTCCTCCTGTCCTTGCTGCCTGGAGCTCTGACCACAGTGACATCACTGTCCTCACCATGGGAACAGCCCCGACGTGTCCCACTCCTGGCCCTGCCACAGCCCCAGAGGTTTGGGGGAGGTTTGGTGTCACCCCGCTGCGTGCAAAGCCCGTGGCTGCTGTCAAGGGGCTGTTGAAGGCAGCGCGGAAGTTGCCCAGGGCAGAGTGGGTGAGCTGCAGGGGCAGGGTGGTGGCGTTAGCCCCTATGGCCACTGTTCCTTCTCCCTCAGGTGTCTGGGTTTGGGGTTGGAGGGGCTGGGTACCTCTGGGATGCAGGATGGGGGTACAGCCAAAACATCTCAGTAGGTGATGAGCAGCCACAGCGCGGCCAGGAGAGGGGATGGGGATGGGACATGCACCCATGGCACTGGCGCTGGTGCAGGTGCCCTGCCCGTGCCATCTCTCCTGCGCTGGCTGCTCAACCCAGAGAGCTTTAGTGCTTAGGAACTGAATTTGGTGTCTGACAGCCCCCAGCCCTTGTGGCCTCCCCTCCAGCACCAGCACAGCCCCTGTCACTGCTGGAGCTGTAACCTGCTGCCTGCGAGGTGCGAGGATTAAGCCTGGATCTGGCAGGATGAGCCCCGCACCGCAGAGACCTGACCTGCAAGTGGCAGCATGTGAAATGCCACCGTTAACTGCTAATTGCATTTCCTCATCACCGGGTGGCTCTGGGGACATGGTGCTCATTGCTGCTTGTGCTGGGATGCTGCTCAGTGCGAAGCAACGGGGGGGGGCCATGAATTGGGGTGAGAGAGGGCTTGCTGCCCCGCCATGGGCAGAGCAGGGCTGCTGCCGCATCCCAACACATCCCAGAGGCAATCCCGTTAAACACCAAACCCAACAGCTGCTTGCAGTGCTGGGGGATGGTTAAAGACAGCAGAAGCAATTTGCAATTAAAATGTGTTTATCTTAGGAAAGAAGTCCCGGAAACTTGTAATGAAAGTGGTTATACAGAGGCCAAGATTTCATCTTTCAAAGCTTCCTTTCTGAAGTCAGCAGTAGCACGGGTTATGTTGTCACCAGATAGATGCTAGCTGTGGGCAGTGCTGGGGACCTGAGGTGGTGATGGGATGGCGGGGAACCGTGTCCCAACACATCTGGAGCAGCCCATGACCTTAGTAACATGAACCGCTGTGCCCAGAGGATGCAGGACAGCATCCGCTGATGCGGCTCCTCTGAGGACCAAGCCACTGCCAGGCACAACCAGGGCAGGCAGCCTGGGCTTCTATGGATGCTGCATGAGGAAGAAGAAACCCATCACTGGTGATGCTGGGATGTGCCTCAGCCCTCCTTTCCCTCCTTATATTTATTTCCCAGTGGTAAAAGGGAAAAGGAATAGAAGCAGAGGAAGGGAAGTGAGCTGGCTCTGGGAACGTGGAGAAGCTGTAAATCACTCTCAGAGTGCATCCCAGAGGCTCTCAGCTCGGGGTTCAAGTGCCTTTTAACCTCTCAGATCATGAAACCCTGCAGGAACTCTTTGTCTTGCTTGTGAGGTCTTTAAGTGTCTCGCAGTCCAAAACCAAGCTGCAAACCCTTACTGCGCGCTGCCAGGGGGCACAGGATCACCTCTGGCACTGGTTAAGCATCCTAAAAGAAGGGATTGAATGTGCTTTATAAAGTGTGATCTTCTTAGACAGCAAGATCATGCTTTAGACAGCCAGGAGGGCAGAAATTCCACTTCTCCTGTGAATGGGAACAGACTTTGAGCAGCAGCTTTCTGAGGCACTGGAGCTGCCCCTTGCCCTGGGTTGACTCAGAGCCTGTGGATGCACAGAGAGCTCAGGAGGAGCTTCCCGAGTGGATGGCTGCAGCCTGGCTCAGGGCTGGAGAGAATCAACTGGGTTGGAACAGACCTGTAAGATCATCAAGTCCAACCATTACATGTCATACACAGGGCTTGCTGCAGCTGCTGTTCATGACCTGTGTCCTATCCCTCGGTCTGATCATTGTTTTAATGAGCTGCAGCATCTCATAAAACCCAGCACAGAGAAAATTATATTAAATGACTGCGAAAAGAAATAATTCATTTCCATAATGCCCGTGGTTTGGAGTGACGGGAGGAAAACCACAATTCCAGCAGCACGGCTTTTCCTGCCAAGCCACAAAGAGGCAGGGTGCTCATTAGCTTAGATCATTGCTGCTCAAATGCAATCAGCTTTCAAAATGGTTAAACACATAAACCCCACTGGCAAGAAGTGACAAAGGGCTTTGCACCTCCAGCCATGCACCAGCACCCTCTGGTTTCACTGTGATCCCTGGTCCGTCCGACCTGCAGACACCCTGTAGCTTTCAGACCCAGATAACTGAGATCTCACCGAGTCACCAGACCTTGCTCAGTGCCTCCCAACCTTTCCAACCTGCTTTCTCCTGCCTTCTCCAGAAAAGCAGCTCTGAGAGGGGCTGGAGAGCAGGAGCCTTTCCTTGTGACACAGCTGAGGAGCCCAGCACTGAATCGGAGGCTGAAGATGCAGCCACCGTGTGTGTTTTTGCAGGGTCCTCAGAAGAAGTCAGAAGTTTTGGTCAAGAACATGCATGTGCCCCATGGTTATGGTTTGAGCTGCACCCTCCTGACATCCCATGATGGATCCTGCATGGAGCCTCAAAACCAGACTGGGTATGCAAAGGAAGGGTTTGGTAGTGGGTGCTGGATGGAGAGGTCAGCCCAGGACCCAGCATCACGGTGTATTCTGCTGCAGCAGCACGGGGCTGTGCTCTGCTCCCTCATTAGTGGAGCCCATTAAATCTTATGCTACACAAGGAACACAAGCAAGGAGGGAAATGAGCATGAAATGTGATGGCACGGCTGGCCAGAGCCAGACCTGGGCAGCTGGAGCAGCTGGAGCACAGCGGGGGCCAGGCTCTCCAGAGGCATCACTGAACATCATGGATAGGAAATGACTGCTCATGAGCATGATGGAGATTATCACTTAGTTCTTAACAACCCAGCACAGCTCCCGTCTGATGCGGCGAGGCTCTGGCGGAGCATCTGCATTACAGAAAGTATTACTACTTTCGATGGAGGAGAGGGATTACAGGAGAAATGTGCATAAATTTATTGGTAAATGTCATTTAGCATACGTCCAAATGTAATGTATCAGGGTTTGTGGTGCAGGCTCTGACTCACACAGCGTTCTCTTCTTTTTCTTTTCCAACAGACAGATAAATAACCCTCAGGACAGAATTACCTCACTGGAAGGGAGCTGATATTCAATCACTGCTGTTCCAGGTGAGGAGCCTGCTCTAGGCAGCCCGCCCTGGGCAGCCAGGCTGGTGACGTGGGAATGCAAGTCCTAAAAAGAAGGGTTTCCTTGCAAAGCCAAGAGCTCTCTGTTCCCACAGGCCCCTTCAGGCTGCCTGTTTGGGCTTATTTCACAGCTGCTGGGCTCATTCTGTCCTTGATTAACTCTCAAAGGGATGTGCTTATCCACAGCGGCTGTTCCAGCTGCCTTGGCTTCGATCTCTTTGGTTTTCCCTCTGTGATGTAAGGTTCTTTAATATGTGAGCTGCGATGGGGAAAGGACTTTCTGGCAGCCAGAGCCTGTGGTAAGCCCAGAGCAGGTCCTGCTAAACCAGAACGTCAGCCCCAATGCTTGGTTGAAGCTGGTTGTCCGTATCCATCCCCACAAGCCACCATGGGGCTTTAATGGTGATACCAGCCTGGCAGAGGTGAAGGTCGCTGCAGAACTGCCCTGGATGTGACAGACATGATGGACCGGGGCAAAGAGCTCTGTTTCCTGGCCCATATTCATCCTTATCACTGTCTGGAGGAACATCTCTGGTGGGGTTTGGGAGAGCGGCTCTGGACAGGGATTAAGGAGCTGCATCTCGAGAACCAACTGGCCATTGGCTTCTTTAACTGTAAATGCAACAAGACACAGTTGAACACCCTGAGATGGGAGGAGGGACCATGCACATCTCCAGCATAACCAGTCCGTAGCTGCACACAGTGTGGCCCTGCACTTGTTCCTGTGTCTTGAGGAAGTCAAGCCTTAGAACTGGGAATTTCAGCCTGCTTTGAACTGCAGCCCTGGGAAGGCTGAAGGCTGATCCCAAACCCGGCACTCCCAGGCCAGGCAGCATCTTCCAGCTGCTGGATGTCCATGTCTGCAGTGGTTTCTGGTCTCACTCCAGGCACTCTGCTTTCACATATCTCCCCCAAGCAAGCAAATGCTCAACCATGACTGCCTGATAGGTCTTATCACCTTGTTAGCAATTAATATTAGCATGGTAGAAATTGCTAATATGAGATATACATTAATTAGAAAGCAATTTAATTGCCCTGCAGCTCCTAAACTCTGCATACCAATGTGGCTTCCACCCCCTGCATTACAGAGAATGGCACAGGAGGAGAAAACCATCCCTGAGGACTGGGTGAGGCCAATGCAGCTCAGCTGAGCTCCAGGCAGCTGGAGCAGCCCCAGCAAGGGAGGACTTCCCACCCTCCAGGCTGGTTGGGAAGGCTCGGCTCACAGAGCAGCATCCCTAGGGTGCTCAGGGAGCACAGATGGGCTGGGATCAGCTCAGGCAGAGCTCAATGCTCAGGTGTGCCTCATTGTAACAGAGGATGAAGCCTTTTCTCCTGCATCTGGGTCTGGGGTGAGATTGGAAGGAAAGATGCTGCTCCTGGAATCAGCAGATGCTTGGTGTATAACTGCAGGTACTAAGAAGAAGAAAAGAGAGGGACTCACAGTGCTTCCCAGGGGCTGCCCCATGCAGAGGGTGCTGCAGAGGGGTGAGGGCAGGCAGCAGAGAGGGGCTGGGCAAAGGAGAGCATGTCCTGGAAAGGGGTAACCCTGCAAAAGGCTCGAGGGCATGGGGCAGGTACCACTGCCTGTGATCCCAGAGTGATGCTGCAGCTCGTGATCCCTGGGTATCCTGAGGGAAATACTCATGGAGAGGTTATCTCTGTACAGCACCAGTCAGACCAGTAACATTCAGTGGCCGTACTCCCAGGAAGGTGTTAAGAAACAGCAGATTCCTGGCAGGAGCTCCGAGAGCTGCTTGAGGTCTGGAAATCTGCCACAGAGTGAAAGAAGAGAGAGGTGAGCCTACAGATCTTAACAAGAGGGGGTTAAAATATTCCTCGATTGTGGTCTCCAAGTACCTGTGCGTGGAAGGTTTTGACAACAGATGACATAACAAGTTATTCCAGTGAGACAGATTGAAGCTGGATCTAAGCACGCCTTTTGGCAAAGGGTGGAATTAATCTGGGAACAATTTACCAAAGGATGCATAGAAAGTTTGACAATGAAGGCCACGAATGATGCCCCATTTCAGCTCGCCCTCTGAGCGAGGGTGGTGTGTCACCTCGCCTCACCTCGCACTGAGCGTGGTGAGTCAATCACAGGGGAGGCTCTGGGACTGCATAAGCGTAGTCCTGCTCCTGGTGGTGCCGAGAAAGGACACACATGGGGCAGACAGGGTGTATCCACAGGGAATCCCACACAAGCAGTGCATCCAGGGGACAGGATGGGCTGAGCAGGGGTGTCCAAGAGCCCTGGTGCTGGCTGCACAAGGTGACAGGAGTGATCCTGCAGCGTGACCCGGTGTGCTCCCACCAGCACCTCTGCTCACAAGTATTTATTCCCTATTTGGAAGCATTAAGCGCAGAGGCAGAAGTACCTGCGTAGAAAGTGCTGGATGAGGCCGTTATCGCTGAGGGATTAGCGGCTGCTGGTGACTCAGAACTGAGATGACTCAAGGAAAGGCAGCATCCAAGGGATAAAGTCAAACCACCACGGTCCCATCATCAGCCAATTCCACACACTCAGCAGCATCTCTGGAGCGATTAGTGCAACCGCACAGGGAGCTTGCACAGGGAAAGGGCTTCATTCTGCCTCTCCGCCTCCTGAAAGTCAGCATCTGCTGGCTGCGATAGCTGCAGCCAGGCCTGGCCGGATGAGGAAGGAGGGCTCCAGAGGATATGGAGAAGGGGCCTTTGATCCCTCTAATTAACTCCCATTTAAAATGTGTCATGCAGCTAAGAACTAGGACGAAAGCTGGGCTTGCTTTGATGTGTGGTGTGGTGTGGTGTGGTGTGATGTGGATGTGGTCAAGGGGCCTTAGAGGGCAGAGGTGAAAGGAAGCAGGAAAGTTTTGAGCCAAGGGCCTAGGAGCAGAGAGGCTGATGAGCACTGATGGGACAGACGCAGTGCTCCCACTGCACCGGGGACCGTGGTGGCACTGGGAATGGTGCAGAAGCTGCCGTGTTCCCAGTTGGTTGGGGCCCAGCAGCATTTGCTGTGGGTGCAGAGGGCTTGGGCTGCTCCGTGCTGCAGAACCCATGTTCTCTGTGCTTGCTTGAATGATGGGTGGCACTGGGAACGGCCACGTGCATGGGGCTCTGTCGTGCATAAACCAGTACCAATCGTGCCCCTGGATGTGACTACATGGCACCCAGAGGATGTTTCCTGCCCTTCCTAGAGGACAAAACCACCCGGCACAGGCACCAGCACGTTTCTCTGCAGTGATTGCTGGGGCATCGCAGTGATCCGGAGGATGGGATCACTGGGTCCCACTCACAGGGACCACGGGTGGCTGCAGACCCACTGCACTTGGGGGCATCAGAGGAGTTCGGTGATGGACGGGGGTCTCCAGCAAAGGGCCATCCCCTGGGTCACCAGCAGCGAGTTCCTGCCTGGGGGATTCTGCAGCTGGAAACGGCGCTTTGCTGGATGCCCCGAACCCCCGAGCCAGGGCTCCCCCCGGGGCTGCCGCCGCCGCCCGTCCCTATCCCGGTGCTAAAATGACCTCTAGTGGCAGGCGGGGACCGGGGCCGGTTGAGAGCCTGCAGAAACTCCAGATCCGTGAGCCACGGCTCCTCTCGGTTCTCCCCAGCGCGTGGTGACTCTGGAGCCTACTGACGGCGCTGTCAGCGCTGGGGCTGGCCCTCGATGGCTTTGCTGCGGAGCACTTTGGCGCACGTTTATCTGCTCGAGTAGCATCAGCCTGTGCTGGGTAACACTGCCCGGCTCTCCCCATGGCAGGTACCATCTCTTCCAGCCTGGTACTTCCAGGCTCTTCCCATCAGGGCCATGGCAAAGCTCTGTGCAGGGGAACAGAGCAGGGTCCTGCTGCGGGAGACACGGGAGGGAGGTTGGTAAAACCCTCAAGTGAGAGGCAAACCCCAAACCCAGCTCATGGAGGGTCCAGAGACATTTCCCCCCAGTTGCTGACAGCGTTTGGAGACTCAACGTGAAGCTCTTCTCCTCCAGCCATGGGCCACCATCCTCCAGGGTCAGCAGAGCTGCAAACCCCATTGCATGCTGTTGCTGCTGCTGAAAGGCATCACGCTCCTTCTCTCACGAGGTGGCAATGGCGAGTTAGTTTTGTCTTTTCTTTTGCTGAGCAGGATAATTAGTGACTGGAAATTCATCAAGCAGCAAGGTCACCCCTGGCGCTGCTCCCGCTGGCAACGGGGATGGGATCAAGAGGTGCTGCTGAGCCCTGTCAGTGACAGTGAGATAACGAGACAGCATCTTCCCAGAGCCAGTGGATTCCCCAGAGGAAAGGAAGACGTGATCGCTCTCCACCTTGGGGAGCTGTCGGGGGGCTGAAGCGATGCCCTGTGCTTGCTTTCAGCCCAAGCCCTCTGCTCTCCCTGGCAGTCGGGTCACAGAGGTCTGTGCCACGATGACAGACCCAGGGGTGGGCTCATCTCATGGCAGCGTTTTGGGACAGGATGAAAGGAAAATCTCTGCAGAGGACATGTCGCTTTCAGCGGGGATCACAACCCTGGCAGAGCACCATTCCCGAGGGACAGGCTCCGTGTGGGGTGCACAGTGCTGAGCCTTGCCTGCTTCCAGGCGGGAGATGCAATGGTCCAGGGCAGGCTCATTAGGGAGAAGCTTGCTAATGAAGTTCTTTATGTAGCTTTTATGACTCCTTGGGTGAATTAGCTCTGATTATCACAGGAAAAAGTCACTCTTACTCCAGAACCCTGTTGACACAGGGAGGAGTAGTTTGTTCTGCTCTGCCTCTCCTGATTCATTCTGTGACGATGGCAAACCCCTGCCGAGGAATGAATGAGCTCTCACCTTCTTTCTGACTAGCTGATAGGATCTATTTTCTTCTCCCTAGTACAAAGGGTAATAAATTCAGACATCCACGAAAAATCATGAGAAAGGATGCCCAGACGGGAGGTTGCTGGGGGGGCTCTCCATGCCCATGAGAAGACCCTGGCTCCACAGAGACCATCGCAGGGTGATGCAGTGCCATGAAGGTGTCCAAGTCCAACCCCAACCTCTGGACCTCTTGCAAGCAAGGCACAGAGAGCCCACGAGCATCTTCAACAGCACAGGACACAAACCACGGTAAAAGACACATTCTTAAGGAAATCCAAAGTGTTGTTTTCTGAGCAGGGCACCTGGAAGGGGCTGGGTGTCCCAGAAAGCCTGTGGGAGCTTGAGGTCTGAGGTCTGGGCACACTGTCACCACAGACATCATAGGCTTCCCTAGCTTCTACCGCACTTCAAGGCTTAATTAATGTTTGGGAAGCAATTTAGAGATGAAAAGCACAAATGTGTCACAATCCCAATGAGCAGGTTGGTCAGGATGAGGCCTGACCCACAGTGATGCTTTGCTAGATGTTTTCTGGTGGCACTCACACATTAGAGTACCTGTTTCTGGGGCACTGGGGTCTGAAACACAGCCAGGCTGAAATGAGTGTCTGCTTCCATCCAGCTCCTGTGTGCCTCTGTGCAGTAACAGGACAAAATCCACCCAAAATTTCCTTCCCCACTGCCTGTGACGTCAGATTTCAGCAGGGATGGTGTATTTTTGTTCACCTTACGTAGCAAAGAAGCTATAGGTATAAGTGATCCCAAAACATCTGAGCATCTCTGGTGATCTGTGAGAGCAGCACTAAATCTGTGGGGAGAGCCAAGTCCCTCATTAATCTTGGGAAATACATGCAGTATTGCCAAAAAGACCAAAGACTGTGATATCAAACTGCTATTCGGTGTCTAGGTCCTCTCCTTTGCCTGTTAATTATTTCCTCTCCCTTTCACTTCATAAACTGCAGAGCGGTTCCTCACAGATATCCATTACATTTATTAGCATTTAAAATAATAAATAACACCTTTCTGGGCTGCTGGGCCCATTTGTCCCAGCCAGTGCCACCCCAGAGGCCATCCGTCAGCAGAGCAGTGGTGGTGTGATGATGTACGATGCTGATACATCATCTGAGTACTGGCACCCTGATGCAGCGTCCTGTGCAGGGCATCACTCCAGTTGTAAACGGCTGGCTGGTGGTGCAGCCCTGGCCATCATGATCCTTAATCTTTAATGGATTGTCCCGGAACTGTGATGGATTTTTCCATGAAAAAGTGACTGCATGGTTTATGGGACAACAGGAGATGCTGGTGGGCAAAAAGGCTCTGAGAAGCTTTAACAAAGCCAGCTTCCACATCTGGGTGTAACTCCTTTGAACTTGGACAAGTAGATAATGGCCATGCTGGGCAATCCACTGGGCAGCCAAGGAGGAAAAGGAGCTTGTGGTCTTCCTCCAGTTCCCAGGCACGTGTACAAATGTCATAGTCAAGCTCCTTCTTCACTCTCCCAGCAGAAGGCCAATGATTCACTCTGGGATGTTGGCAGGGCACAAAATAAGAGAATTCTACTTCTTCATCCCATAATCATTCTGTGTTGTTCCGGGAATAACTGGAGGATTCACAGCTCTCCAGCTGGGCTATCAGAAAACCTGTTCTGGTTTGTTTCAGTCCTGAATCAGAACAACAGCACAGGGTATTTATCAAAACCCAGAGGATGTGTTCTGTTTAGCTTAGGCCTGGTTCTGACAAAGTTCCTCTAGTTGCAGTGGCAGAGATAAGGAAAAGTCTGTGTTTCTTTCTCAGCTGATACTATTGTCTAAGGAAAGAAATCTGGAGGGGTGGGTCACCATGTGGGGCTCTCTCAAGGTATGTGCCTCCCCGCCTTCATGCTGTGCTGGCATTTGAGATTCAAGGTGAATGGGAGGTGTTGCCATCCCTAATGTGCTCACTGACTGTACAGATGTCACATGCTGGTTCCAGGATCTGGTTCCTTCCTTTCTTCAGCAATGCAAAGTGCAGACATTTGCGTGATGTTCCTCTTGTCTAACTAGACACCTTCTCTTACCCCCCTCTAGGCTCCAAGTTTTGATCATCGTGCTCAAAATGTAATGATTTATCAATGGTAATAAGTTGGTGTGATGTGGTGGTGAGACAGGGTTTGGTGTGTCTGTGGTGCGTGCACGTGCTGGTAGAGAAGCTAAGGAGAAGAGAGCAGGAGCAGATAGTCATCAGAGTTTGGGGCTTGGTTTTGCTTTGGGTTTTTAAGTGTATTGATGGTATTGTCATGCTTAATTAAAGCTGACTTTAACCATTGCCTGCCTACAGCGGCTTTGCTACCTCGGAAGCTGGACTGATGTCTCTGAGCCTCAGAACTGTGACTTGGAGAGCAATGTGGATATTCCAGCTCAACTGGCCATGTGCGCCCTTGGTCTGTGGACAGTGAGCTGCATTCCCCATCCCTCAGCCTCCGAGTGCTCATGGCAATGCCAAGTCCTCTTCTCCTGCACAGAACTCACAGCTAATGGAAAAACCAACAAACAAACAGAATAGTTTGCTCCTGACAAAGCAAACTGAAGCAGGAAACGCAAACACACCTTCCCACTTTGCCAGCCCTCTTATTTGCATGTCGTTGCTCATGTGGCTTAGAAGCTACCAGAAATAGTTCATCCTTCCTGGTTTTGAGGGGGTTTTTTGGTTGCTTTTGCTATTGTTCAGCGGTACAAGAGGCACTTTACAGACCCTCAGGAGTGATTCTGTCCCAGCCCTCCCTCCAAGCACTTGTGTGTTTCAGAATGAAAGCAACACAGACACCTGCACTCAGCAAGAGGGGTTCAGCACAGCAAAGCTGGGCACGGGTAAGTTGCTTCTAAAGCAAGAAAGTGATAAATGAGATGTTCCCTATGCAGCTCCTAATAACCTGTAATGGGAAAACACCAAAACTGCATTTTAAAGCAAATAGCTTCTCTTTATTGCTTGTTTTCAACTAATATGTATGACCTACGAAAGTGACAACAAAACTTGGGTAACTTACAGGTTAGGTTATTCTGCAGAACTTGGAGAACAACAAACTGCTGAATGCATTTGAAAGCAAAAGAGTTAAACGTTGCAGAACCAACTTAAAGCCACAAAACCAGTCCTGATGCCAGCAGATGTGCAGGGCACAGCAAGCCTTAACCCTGGTCTCATTTTCGAATGACTTTCAGAACGTACCCCTGTTCCCTCTGAAAGCCACGGGTATTTCCGTGCCTCCCTAGGAGGTTCCCAATTGGTTTTTAAGGTTCCAAATGTGGGTAGCAGAGAATACCTTCTTACATGCTGCAACAGCAAGCTAATTGTTTGTTATGACAGGAGCATTTCTGTTGAGTATGGTAAACATCCTTTAATAGGCATTTCAAATCTCTGGTGTAAGATGAATTTGTCCAAGTAAAGCTGTGACAGCATCTAGGGTAGTTGAGATGTGATCACACATGCTACCGTGTGGCTGCTGCCCAGACTTTAGCTGCTCTCACCACCCTCCTGCTAGGTTGCTCCTCCAATCTCACAGCTCGGCTGCTCCAAGGAGCATCCCTTATCCTGCTCGAGTCCAGGTGAGCAGTGTTAGCTCAAGCAAATCATCACCAGGTCAGGCCATTATGGCTGAAATGCTGAAGGGAGCAACCAAGCAGGTTCTGCTGGACTCGGGAGCAGGATTAACCTTGTCTGGGCAGTGCTGTGGTGAGCTGGGAGGTGTAAAGCCACGGGCATGCTGCTATGGCAAGGTACAGCTCTGCCCACAGCTGACTCAGAACACATCAATCCAGAGTGATCCCCAGCACACACGTCTGGTACTCAGGTGGAAGCTGGTTTAAGAAATGGCAATCTGGGAATGCTGATGTTCTCTGATTACTGAAACTAAACCAATCTACTCCCCGCTGCCTAATGGAGGCAAATTGTTCTACACAGAACCTATGTAGTTTGCAGACTCCATGTACCTGACAGTGCCCTTGTTTGTGCAGATCCTTTCACCCTGGAGCGGATGAAATCCCTAAATGGCAGTTGCAGGATTTAGATATCAGAAGTCTCCTAGGCTAAAATTTTAGATGAGAAGTGGTTTTTTCTTACTACTTAAAAAATGTACTTGTCTTTGGACTGATTTGTTCGTGATAGCGCTGCACCAGCTGAGGTTCTAAAGGTTTTTTCTTTAAAGGCTTGTGGCCAGAGGATTCGAAAATGAACGTTTTTAGAGTGCTAGACTGTAAGTTTGAATAAACAGGTGGACGTGCAACCAGTACATAAATCGAAACAGTTGGGGGCTTAATCATGACATTAATAAAAATATGAAGCCCACAAGAAGGTGACTAATACTAATTGTATACTTAATTTTCTGCAGTGTATTAGTGGGCAAATAACTGGTAGAGGAAAAATGAGGATTCATACAGAAATGTGCACAGTATAAATTACTTGGTCTTGTAAAAAGCTTAGATGCCTGGAAAGGAAGTGAAGTGTGCATCATAGATTTGTGGAAATAACAAATAGCTCCTTTAAAAAGGCAATAATCTGTATAATAAAGCATTAATAGATATCTTAAGTCACAGTCATTGCCTGCATAATGAAAACTCTAAGATGATAATGATTTTTCTGCCCTCATGCTGTCTATTTTGCTGTTAGCACATGTTTAACTTCCTTATTACTGCTCAAGTTCTGTTTCCTGTTCTAATCAATTTCTCTTTCTCGTCCAGATTAATCATTCTTCCCTTGGAAAAAGCAAACTGTTTTAAACCTCTTGTTTGTTTTATCAGTCACTGCGTCAGATCTCTGCTGTGTTGTGGTGATGCTTGGCCGTGTGTCAGTCATTTGGCAGTGGGGAATTCAGTCATCGTGTTTCCATGGGGCATTCTGAGATGCAGGCACAAAGAGCACTATTATATTCCCCTGGTGTTTTTGTCCTCTGTGCCCTGCCCCTCCCGCCCCGGGTGCTGTCAGCCCTGTGGTGGTGGTGCAGGGATCGCTGCCCCAGTGGGGTCACACTGTCGCTTCCGTCCAGGAATGGAAACCTCATGAGCTGCTGCACACACGTTCTTCACCAGCGTGGGAAATAAGGGGAATGCTGATGTTGCTTCCCAAGAATGAGGCGGGAGGCTGAAGCCCCTGAAGCTCCTGGGGTGCCAGGAGGGTCATCCCCTTCCTTCACTGAGCACCACATGGCAAAGGCACTGCATCTCAGAATCACAGCATCATTAGGGGAGGGGACCTCTGGAGACTATCCAGTCCTGCCGCGGCAGGACCACCCAGAGCAGGGCACACAGGAACGTGTCCAGGCGGGTTTGGGATGTCTCCAGAGAGGAAGACTCCACATCGCCCCTGGGCAGCCTGTGCCAGGGCTCTGCCATCCTCAGCGTAAAGAAGTTCTTCCTCATGTTGAGGTGAAACTTGTTGTGTGTTAGTTTATGGCCATCTCTCCTCATCCTGTCGCTGGGCACCACTGGAAGGAGCCTGGCACCATCCTCCTGGCACCACCTTTGAGCTATTGATGTGCATTGATGGGATCCCCCCCTGTCTGGTCCTCTCCGCACTAACCAGCTCCCGCAATCTCTGCTCATCACAGGGATGCTCCTGACCCTCAGCACCCCCGTGGCCTCCGCTGGGCCCCTCCGGCAGCTCCTTGTCTCTTGCTGAGGAGCCCAGCGCTGGGCACAGGGGGGACACTGGGGGGTGACAGGTCCCGGGGGGGGGGGCGGTCCCGGTGGGGTGCGGTGGCCCGGTGGCGGCTGTCCGCTAGGGGGCACTCGCCGCCGGGACGGAGAGGGCGTGGCCTTTTGTCATAATGCGCTGGGTCACGTGGGGCACGCACGCCCGCGCGGGGGGGGGAGGGGGCAGGGGCCGTGGGTGGGCGCGGCGTGCTCGTGCCGTTGCGCCTGCGCCGTGACGCGCTCGCGGCGGCCCGTGCGGTTGGGGCCGGGAAACCCCTCGGCGGGACGCGGCGGCGCCCGAGTCGCCATCGCGAGCGCAGGGCCCGGCAGCGCCGCGGGGCCCAGCCCAGCCCGAGCCGCGGCCGCGCGGGGTCCGTGCCCGTCCTCCGCTCCGCTCCGCGCTGCCAGGAGGAGCCCCGCGGGCGCCGCCGCCGCGGCCCAGCTCGATCGCTGCGGGGCCGAGTCGTTGCGGGGGCGGGGGCCGGGGCCTCGCAGCGCCGCCGCGATGGAGCCCTGAGGCCTCCGCCGGCTGAGTGTGCCTGAGGCCGCGGGGCCTGGCCATGGCGCAGCGCCGCGGCCTGTGAGCTCCGCCCGCCCCGGCCCCCGCGGTGGGCCCTCGCTCGCGGGCCGCAGCCCGGCGTGGAGGCCGCGCCGCCAACGGCCGCCGTCGGCGCCATCGAGGAGCGGGCACGGCCCGACCCCGACCATGTCGTGCGTGCACTACAAATTCTCGTCCAAGCTCAACTATGACACGGTCACCTTCGACGGCCTCCACATCTCCCTGTGCGACCTCAAGCGCCAGATCATGGGCCGCGAGAAGCTGAAGGCGGCCGACTGCGACCTGCAGATCACCAACGCCCAGACCAAAGAAGGTGCGTGGGGCGGCGGCGCGGCCTGCGGGAGCCGCGCTTTGTGCCTCGGCCCCGAGCAGCGGGAGCCGGCCCGGCGGGACCGCGAGGGGGGATGCAGCGGGGCGGGAGCGGTAACGCGGTTCGCCACGGTCTGTGGCTGTGCCTGGTGTTGAGGCCTCGCTGGGCTGTTCCTTTGTAGTCGTTGTGACAAGCAGCTTCGGCTCCACGCTTCAGACGCGGGGCTAGGCGTGGAGGAGTACGTGGTTGATGTGCGACATACAGCGCTTACGAGAGTTTGGGTTTCCTGGAATTCTTCTGGGTGAAATAATGCGGAAATGGAGGAGGATAATAACAAGCCGGCCAGGTTCCTTTTTAATCGGGCGGAGAAAGCTGAAAGTCGTGTAAGGGATAGCTAATTTGAAGAGAAAAGTGGTTTTGTTGACTGAATTTTGTCTTCAACTTCCTTTACGCCACTTCATGGGAAAACAGGTTTTGTGCCCGTTGCAGAAAGTGCTCGCTAGCAGCGTTTTGGAGCAAGAGTTTCTCTGTGAGCTAGAATCTCTGCAGGCCCTTTAAAGCCATCTTGCACCTGAGCGTCTCAGTTATACTTTGGAATTTCTTGTTAATGTAACTTTTCTACGCCAAAGAATTTGTCGTTCAGATGCTGTTGAGCATCATTTCATTATTCATTTCTAACCTTTTTTCGTCTATTATTTCCCCTGGTTCTATGTGTTAGCCATGTCAGGGCAGCTCTGTGGCAGAACATTTACAGTGAATATACGTCAGAAATGTTCTCAGAAGTCATAACTTCTTTTAAATCTAACAAATGGTGCTTGATTCTCAGCCATGATAGGGGTTTCCTCTTACATAGTGTGATATTTCAGTTTGGTTATTTGCCATCTTGATAAGTTTAAAAGTGATTAAAGACTTGGGAATGTGACTTCTCAGAAATAAAAAGACTTGTAAAGTGGTTTCGTTTGTTAATCTTTTTCCTGCACTTCTGTGACACTCTTACAACAGTTTTTTCTTTAAAACAAGTGCTAGTGGTTTTTTTTCCTCTTCCTGTTTGAAGTATTGAAACTTAAACAGAATAGTGTGTTTGCTGCAGTAACTGTAACCTCAGCCCCAGTCTTTAAAGTGGTTTAGCCTAAAGCTGGTGCTTTATCTACAGATGTTAAGACTATCTTGAGGAGAGTGTCTGTGAAGAGACTCAACAGCACAACGCTGGGGCCTCAGGGGTGCCGTTGGCTTGTGTGATGTGCATAGAGAGATGCATTTCAAAAGTCTTGAATCGCTCTAGTAGCATTGGATAAAATTGTCAAGAGCTGTTGAAAGCTGTTTCATGTGCTCGAAGGGCTTTGCTGCAGAGGGGACTCCGGGTTTTCCCTTCACTTGCTGCTGTACTTGCAGCTTCCCAGCGCTGGCAGCCTCAATGGCCACTGCCTGACGTCACTCCTGTAACAGGCTGGGCTGTGTGAAACAGCCTTGAGAGCAGAGTGTTGGGTGGTGGTAAACTGTGATGGAGCCCAGTTACCATCACCACATCTAAAACATGTTTTGAAATAGGCCGAACAGTGTTACAGCAGGTGAGGAGCAGGAAGCGAAGGTTTTAGAAGGTGAAATTATGCTCCTAAATACGTTACCCCATAAAATGTCCCTCCAGTATCCACAGTGCAGTTCTGCAAAGGGTGTTGCTTTGGTTCTCTACATAATCAGAATCCAGTGAAGAACAAGCACCAGCTTCACTGGGTTCTGTTAGAGGTGGTGTTACCTGATGGTGAAGCTGAAGAAGGAATATCTTTCATACTTCAGAGAGCATTGCTCTTGTGTAACAGGGGCAGGATCCTCCTCTAGGTCACTTGTGTTGCACTTTGACTTTTGTAAAATCAGTCTAAAACTCCAAATTACAGATTAGTGACACAGGTGCTTATTGAAGCTCTTGTAAGGGGGTTTCTCTGTGTAGACACAAAAATCCCCCAGTAGTTTTCAGAGCAAAGCTGCAGAATACATTTCAGTGCAAATATATATATGCCAAATTTTTGGTTTACATGCGTAACCATGAATTTCAGCTTTTATCAATCAGATTTGATGCCTAAACTCTCCTTTAGAAGATAAAGGAAAAAAAGCTAGATATTCTGCCGGAATATCTGCCCGGATATTCTGCCTCAGTGGGATGTTTGGAGTTCTTACTTGTGGACATACCACAGCTTTGTGCAGGAGTCTGGGCTAAGTGTTGGAGTGATCTTGGAAAGAGCAAAGCGAACCTTGAGTGAAGATGACTTGACTTGCTCTGGTTTTTCCAAGTGCTCTAAGCTTTTACTGATCAGTAACTGTTGCTTTTCATAATGGAAACATAGTAATAAAAGCTAAAAGTAAACAGGATTTTACATTCTTTTTGGCTCTTTTTAAGATGCTGGGAAAGCAGAATAGGTGGTTCAGACCTGTTTAAAAAAAGGGGATGGGTGTCCTCTGTTGGGCTTGCTGTGTAAGCATGTTCTGTAAAAGCAGAATTCCCTTCAAAAAGATATTCGCTTTGAGTGTATTGAGTGATGGGTTTAAACTCCCCTTCTCTTAATTTGGTAATTTCTTCACCTGTCTTTTATAGTAGAGGCTCTCCCAGTAGTGTGGAAGAACTGCAAACTCTGTAACGTTCTGACTCAAAACACTTGGGAAATGTGCTATTCTGCTCATCAGGCAAAATGAAATAGAAAACCAAGCCTGGGACACTGAACTGGTCCTGGAGGAATCATCTGAAGGACAAAGGGTGCTCTTCTAAGACTGTCTTTTGAGCTTAGAACTTGCCTGAGTTCGGTATTGGAGGGTGCACTTTTAGTAATGCCACCATGTGATGTCTTCAAGACAAGCTCATGCTAACTGTGAATGAAGTCATTTGGCCTCACAGCTGACGTCTGTCTGTCGGCTGGGATGTCTTGAACACTCTGCCAATGTGGCGTTCTAGAGAAGACTTTCAAGCAAGTTTTAACGCCAGCCCTTTGCTGGGCCATTCCGTGGTGCAGTGCTAGTCTGGGGCATTGCTTTGGCCCCAGCTGGGAGTGCAGTGAATTCCCGGGCTGCCCTGCAGCATTAGTCTGTGGAGCTTTCAGGAAGGATGTGGAGTTCCTGTTTGCCTGGTGGGGTTGGGGGCAAGTCACATACCTATTTAAACCCCATCATGTTCCAGTGGAGCTCACCTGGTGCTTTGGCTCTGGCACCAGCAGTTTGGGGACCTCGGGGGTGTGCTGTCAGCTCAGATCATCTCCCTTGGCCAAGTCCTTAGGGCAGGCTGTGCTTGGTCCGTGACCACCTTGTTTCCAGTGTGTCTTTTGCTCTCCCAGTCACCCACTGAAGCAGCAAGCAGTGCCAACCAACAAGACGTGAAGGCATCAGGCAGTCTGTGTAATCAGATTGATGATTGAAAGTATGTTAGATTGGTTGACTCGTCCTTTCAAAGCAACATAGGTGCTCTTTTGGTGCACAGCACTGTATAATTGTAGTGCAAATGCAAGTTCCATGAACTGCTTGGCCTACTGAACTAGCTCATTCAAGGAATGATGATATCCCAGTTGTAGGTGAGATCATTGATACGTATTGTGGTGGAAGCTGAAATGCCAGAAATAGTAGTCCGGGCAGGATTACTGAGGATGTTTCCAGGCAGTGCCTTCAGTGCCAGCCACGGAGATGATTTCCTTGTCGCAGTGTGCCAGTGGTGCTGATCAGAACAGAGGTAAAAAAGCACATCATGAGAAAGCAGATTTTTAAGCATTAGGGAGAAAATGTGTGCTTGGGAGTTACCCTCTTTCCCGGCAGAGACAGCCTGGCACGTGAGTAGTCATTTTTGTCTCTTACTCTGCAAATCCTTCCCCCAGCAGTGTAGTAGCTGGTTGCAAAGCACCTAAGCCTGGTAAAGGCTTTTCTTTGTCGTTTCACATCCAGGCTTGCCTTCTGATGGCGTCTGTGCTGGTGAGCTTCTGGTGTGCTGTATCTGGGTGAAAACACGTCTATAGACAGTGCTCAGAGAGATGCTTTTGCAGTGCTGTCAGGCTCAAAATGGTGGATTAAAGCAGGCCATGAAATAAAGTAGGAACTTTTTGAGTGACACACAGTACTAAAACTAGCAGATTTTCAGAATTGCAGCTGAATTTAAAAGTGATATTTTTAAGTCGTGCATTAAATGTGAAGCAGTATTAACTTCAGAGCATAACCTGAGCTGTGTGCTGCAGGAAGAAGGTTGTGGACACTAATGCAATTGTTGGATTAAGATTTCTAAGTCAGTGTAAGGCAGCAGTCAAAATAGCTCTCAAGTTGTCTGCCTGCCTTCCTTCCTTGAAATGCTTCTTTCCCTTGACTCTTTCAAAGATACTACTTTCTTGTAGAACAGATAGAAGCCTTTAGACCATCCAGATCTTCCTTTGCTTTTGCAAGCTTCCTGAGTTAATTGAATCCTTATGTTTAATCACAGATCAGATTGACAAAAGCCCGGTGTCACTTGCTGGCCATCATTGGCAGTAAAATGAGTTTTGTGCTGTCAGGAGAATAGGCATCAACAACGTTGTTGCCTCCAGCTACTTTGAACCAATTCTGTTGAAGCTTGGACAAATGGGAGGAGTAGCCTTGTTGAGCACGATGCCACTGCTGGCTTTGCAGCTGTGGAGTCATGTGGTGAGGCAGTGACGCTGCTTTGCAGGTCCTGGAAGTTGCCAAGTCTCTGCTGGGGGATGCTGCTGCCTGCAGGGAACAGCTTCCTGCTGGGAGCTGCCAGTTCAGTCCGAGAGCTGTTAGACTGAGCTGGCATCTGTTAAGTTCAAACCAAGCAAACACAACTTCCCAGGGGCTTCAGGAGTAGCACTACAGCTTTAGTTCTTTCCTGTTTGAAAAATAACCAGTTAGCTCTTTAGCCTACATTTAATAACATTTCCTCACCAAAATCAATTCGTTTAATTGAGTCAAAGGAAAAATAAATGTATTAAAGCCAGCTGGTATCAGGTCCCTTCACAGAACTAACTCCATTTCAATGTACACTGAGCAGCTGAGAGGTGTGGTTGTTGATGGGTTAAGCTCCACGAAAGGAAGATGAGGGCTCCCTTCTGTGTTCTGCAGTCGCAGGACGGGTGAATTGCTCTTGGTTAACAGCAGTGAAAGCAATGGCACAGAGTTCTCGGGCTTTAGCCATGTGCAGGGCCAGCGAGTCACACTTCAGAACCCTCTGTGCAGGTGAGACTTTGCTGTGGCCTCTGGGTTTTCCCCAGAGATCTGTTGGTTTTGCAGCCTGACAGCAGCCACAGCAACTTGAGCTAGATGAGGAGAGACACACGCTATCAGACTCTCCTTCAGTGACCTCTGAGGAGATTTTGCTGTTGGCATTCAAACTATGAAAAAATAATAAATAAAAAGAGAAAGATTTTGTTGTTTGTGTTTGATTATCCAACCTGAAGCTTTCTCGGGATGTACTTTCAGTGCGATGAGACAGTAAAAGCACGATGCTACATCTAAAACTTTGCTTTTAGATCAGTAAAGGGATTCTCTGAAGTGCTAAATGATAACAATATATATTCTTACGAATTGACTAATGTTTGTTCTGGTTTTATGTTGGTTTCAGAATACACAGATGATAATGCCCTGATTCCGAAGAACTCATCTGTAATTGTGAGAAGAATCCCTATCGGCGGAGTGAAAGCTACCAGCAAAACATACGTTATGTGAGTGTCCCTAAAGCATGTACTGAGAGGGGTTTCAATGGGTAAACTTATAATTTATCTTAGTTTATAGAGGCATTCAGATTGTATCTTTCTTGTTAAAGCTGCTGTAAATTTTTGTTGTAATGGTGTAGATTTTAATGTATGTCCCAAAGTAGACATAACATTTTTAGCCCTGCTGGTATACGGGGTTCAAACCCCAGCACTGGCAGCTTGTAAGTTGGTTCTATGGGGTTTGTTCCTGGGATTGATTTTGCTGAGAGCCAAGTTGTAGATCCTGTTTCCTGTACATGGGGAGATTCCTTATTCTATGTGTTTGCATTTATAGTAAAGGCAGATAATGCATCGTAGTGTGAACTTGCGGTTTGTTCCCATCTAGAAGAGTCTGATTCTCAGTGTTTGACTAAATGTTGCATTTGGGGGAGGAGGCTGGGGTATGGCAATATTCTCGCACCCCAGGTGTGGGTTTTTTACATACTAGCTATAGAGGAAAGACCAAGGCTTGCCGCCTGGCAAACCATGCTCACAAGAAGTTCCATTCCTTAGTGATTCCTATTACTTTCTTAAAGGCAATGTCCATTTCAGGCAAGAGAACAACAACAATATCCTGAAGTGCATTGCCTTTTGTGCGAGTACAATGAAGGAATAGTTAGTCCTTTCCAAACCTGAGACTCAGGTAGCAGTTTAGCAGGTTGCCATATGTAACTAGTTATCCTCCTAAGTCTGTTTGTACCCTAAGCTGGTATCTGTGCTCCAGGTTTTAATTCTGAGTTCCTAAGATTTACAGAGGACAGAGCATCAGATGTATTGCTGAATGTTGCAGCTATTCACATTACTGCTGTCACTTATGTATTCATACAGACCAGTTCTATATCAGCTACATCAGCACTGTTTGAGTGGTCATGTTTTCCAGCCCTCTCAAAGATAAACCTCTCCCCCACAATCAGTAGTAGATGATATTAGCTTGTGGTTTTGCCATGCCTTTCACATGTTGGTTCTCCATAAATAGACTGATGAGTTACAGTCTGTCTCAAACAAACAGTACAGCAGCATCCTGGTACCCATGGAGCATTTGCAAGCAAAAAGCCCTGAATTAATGTGGCTCTGGATGTAAACTTTGGGCATATTACAGCAGTAGTTGTTGCTCTCAGGCACTATCTCGTAATTCTGGAGGCCACAGCATTGTGCTTATAAACATGGCCTTGTTTGGGAGGTTAATTTAAAATACATGTGCTTAGTGCTGTCTTGTCAATGCATTTTCCCTTTTGCGTTGGATGGCACCCTCCCTCCTCTGGTATTGTAATACTGCCCTAAAGCCAGGGGTAGGTGCTGCAGGCAGCAAAGATCACATATATACCTGTGTATGGGGTAAGGGAAGAATGGCCCTGCTCTTGAAAATTAACCAGGCAGGTCAGCTTCCTATTCCTGCAGCTGGGAACATTGCAGAGCCAACTGGTAGAGTGGTAAATGCTTGGGAATGGTGAAGGTCTGCTGTAATGGTGGAGAGGCCTTCAAAAATGCTTTACTCACCTTGTACTAATCAAGGTAAACAGATGAAGCAACCACTGTGTGGTAATCCAAAAGTATTTCCTTGTACTTCTTCATCTTCAGGGGGTATGTGGCTGTAATTGGGAGCCTGGGGGTGTTCTAGCAGTGGCAGGAAGCACAAGCCTTTCTCTTTGTACATCAATTCCATAGCAGCAGCTTTTAAATTGCCTCTGCTCCTGGGACGCTTTGGATGATGCGTGCATTGTTTGTTAACCATCTCCGTGGTTGCATGTCTGGTTCATGATGAGTAGCATGCAGGTACAGATTGATGAGTATGTGGAATCTCAGCAGGTTTTCGAATGTAATAAATATTTCCTAAAATATTGTAGCATTTTCAAGATGATCTTAAAGCAAATTCTGGCAATTAAGACCTTTTTTTCTGTCACAGGACTCCTAAATCGCACAAAACCCTAGAAACTGCTTTCAGGTGACATTTCTACTACTATTTTTAGTCAATATAGCATATGTAACACGTTTAGTATTTTGGTGCTTTCACGGCTAAATACAGTAGATATCTGAACACAGTGCTTGGGCTTCCACAAAGAAACACTGTTGTAAAGACTAAGCTGCCAACAGTTTTGTTCTTTCTTTGTCAGATGACTTAGGTTTTTCACTGAAGTGAGCTTGCACTTCATGGTGTTGAGACTCTCGCTGTTCTGTCTTAGAAACTGAAGTGCTGTCTCTGGCACCTGGTTGTAACACTAAGGATGTACAGATTGGCTAAAGTGACCTTCATAGCTTGACAGTTGATTATTTAAGAACACAAAACTGTGATACAGGCTTCCTATTTTTGGTACTTCCGTAGCAGACAAAATGAGGACTTCCTCTTGCACTGTTGTGTTCTATATCTGTAAGTCTCAGAGAAATTGCTGACAAAGTACAAATGTGATATTTGGTGGGTTTTTAGTTGCTCTGAATGTACCAAGAGAGAACAGTTTATGTATATGAATAAATCCCCTAGCCTACAGGGACATGCTGGTTTGATGTTCAGGTTTTATCATCTGTTTTCACTGTTTTATGTTGGGTACCAGTGCTTTATTTTAAATTCTGATCACCTTTATTTCTTCTTCTAGAAGTCGAACTGAGCCAGTGAGTGGAACATCAAAAGCAGTATGTAAAAACCCAATCTCACACTTTTTTCTACACACTGCACTTAATTTTAAACGATGTAGCCTTTTATTAATTTTCCAAACATTAACTTAATCTATTTTCCAGTAAAATATAGTGTCTGTTGTAAATACAATGTATTTGATTCAGCATAGTAAAAACTGAGTGATGCCATTATTTGCACAGTTCTAATGTGAATACTGGTATTTGTGCTAGTACTGGATTGTATTTCCTATTGCATATGATAGACTATTCCTGTATGACTCTGTGTTGTACAGATTCGGTGCGCTCGGGTTCAGATCCTGGTGGTTGGAGGTTTGCACAACTGAACATGGTGCCATGTTCTACATCTGTCTGTCTATAGCTAGTAATATGTATGTTTGTATAGGTTGTTGTGTGCTTTTTGTTTCTTGCAATAAAAGTTGTTTGGAGTGTACTTTTTGCCATTTTCACATTGTATCACTTAGCTTTTTGTTTTAAATACCTTTTTTTCTTTTTTTGCCTAATGGTTTTTGAAGATGTGATCAAAAACCACTGAGAAACCACTGTTGTTAACCTTGGTACTGTTCCTTCTGACTTGGGGGTTCAAACAAATCCCAACCCCAACATATCCCACACGTTCTGAGGACAGTTCTGTGCAGCTGAATGATTCCTTTTCGTGTCCTTAAATACTTGGGCATTTGTTCCTGAAACTGTGTAATTGAGGTGATACTGTTCGGGCCCCTCTGAGTACCTGAATGTCTTTAATAGATTGCCATGAATTTAAATATCATTGCTACACAAAGTGGTATTCTAAAGTTCTGCGTTTGCTCTTTCCCCTTTCCCTGATGAAGCTGTTTCATAGTTCGTCTGCAAATGAAAATATCTAATACAAATTCTGGCACAAGGTCAGAGCCTGGTGCATTGCTGGGTCAACCCCTGTTGTTTTTCTGCACTGCCTGCAGTACATTTTTGGGTCTGGGTGACTTCAGGGTTGGGTGCTGCTTTCATCTCCCAAAGGTTAAGCCTTTCTTTAGTATACCACCGCTTTGAGTTTGCATTTGGAAAAGGGGCAGCATTTTCAGGTTTGAAAACACTGTTGTCTGCTGCTAAATTATAAGTAACACACAGAAATACTGGACTGGTAATGGTCTAGATCTTGATTTGCCTCTTGGGTCAAATATGATGTGTAACTGCTCATTTCAAAATAGTCCTTACAGTATAAAAGTTACGACTTGGTGCTTTTTATTTTTCATCTTTATTTTAAGTATATCTGCTTTTCCTTCACTAGACTGGTGTGAGGCATTACACTAACCCTGGATCATTGGATCTGACCACTTGATAAGCTCTTAGGATAACTTGCTGTAGAAATTGATGAAGTCAGGGTCTGTGTTCTGCGAAGGACACAGCCTCTGATTCTCATGGAATGCTGTCCAACAACTGCAAATTGAAAACTTGTGTGTGTAGGTCTAAAACCACTAAGTCCAAATCTGCATCCGTAATTCCATTGCTGATTGATTTGAATTCCTTTTTGGACATGAATGCCTCTCATTGTGAGTTGGAGATAGTTTGCCCAGTGACCCTAGTAGTTAATGTAATGCATTTATGTAAACCACCTTTACAGGATTTGGTCTAATTCCGATGGGTTTTTATTTCTTGAAAACAGTTACTTTTCTTTTTGTTTACTAGCATGTGTATAAACACAAATCACATGTTCATAAATAAAGTTAACATTCTTTTAGCCTCGTGTGTTCCCTGGCATGTCTGTATTACGTTTCTAAGTAGCATCTTACCATAAGCTAACATAGATACCTCAAAAAAGATAAAATCCTGGAGCGGGAGGGAAGACTTAGTGTTAGAGCTAATTGAAGTGAATGAAAGAGCAAAACATTCCCTTCTGTTTGCTCTGGCTATACCTGGATTGGGTTGTGGGTAGCGTAGGGAGGGTGGAAGCCTCACATCGCTCTTGACAAGTCCTTTCTCTCACTGTAAAAGCACTGCAGCAGCCTCAGGTGCTTCTGGTGGTGGAGACACACTGAGCATCGTTAAAGCTAACTCAGGGCCTGGTCTGAAGCATGGGGGCTTGTTTGTTGGGGTTTGGGGTTTGTCTTTCATACATGTATTTCTGAATGTATTTCGAAGCAGAACCTGGATCTTAGTGTGGCAGGAGTAAATCCCTGGAAAACTTGCCAATTCTTGTTAAAGGGTAAAGCAGCAAAATGAAAATGAGTTAAGATTTTTTTTTTTTAAGGATGCACAAAGCCAAACTCTGTTTCTTCGTTGTCTTGCTCTTACATTAGCTGTCATTCTGCACCCAAAGTTGTGCTCTGTCCTGCTGTTAGTACAGCCAGAGCAAGAAGGTGGATCCTTTCTGGTTTAGTATTCCTGTGTCAGGAACTGCAGGGATCTCCTGTTAGTGCTTGTCCTTAGAGGCTGCAGAAATGCAGAGAGTCATGCCCTTTGGTTTAGTGCCATCAAGCACAAGTGTGACCCTTCCTGGCTGGCTGTTTAGTTCAGCCAGGCTATAGGATTTAGGAAACTGCTGTGATTTAAATGTAGCATTCCCACAGTGAGATCAGCCTTTTCCTCCCATTTTCTGTCCCCTTTCCCACTTGCTTTGTGTTAGTTTCTGCTTAGTCTTTTCTTTGAAATGGGAGTTAATACACTGACTGTTGAGTATGGTTTGGGGGCGGGGGGGGTTGTCCCATGTCCCCTCCCCAATTCTTCTGCAGTATTATGTCTGGGTTATATGCAAGTATCATGGAGATGTTGTTTGTGCTGGACTGAGTGGAGGGACTGGCAGGAAATAATTGAGTAGAAGTTTAAAGGTGGGGGGGCATAGACACAGGCATGTAGGGTCATTGGAGGGCAGCTGTTGGGCAAACACATACCAAATAGTCCGTTGATTATCTATTTGCTGATTTTGATATCTGCTGAGTAGAAAGGAGTGCTACTGCCTCCTTTAAGGAATTGGACTGTTGCCTGCAGGCCATCTGATAACTGCTTCCTAAAAAACCCCAGAGCTAGTTCATAGTTTACTGACTGTTCTGTTTTGGTTACTGGTCAATCCTAGACTGCTTAACGCCAGGCTCCAACAGGGAGCTTCCCTAATTCCTTGTTTCTTTCTGAAAAACCACGGAATGACAGTGGCTGAGCCTGCCATGAGAGAACACGGGCCTGTTTTTCCGCATGTAAGAAAGAGTGGCATATGGAGTGTGAAGCTACAGAATCCTTGATCAGACTTCCTTTAACAGAACTAGGTACAGAATGTTCTCAAAAGGAGAAAAGTTCAATCTTTGGTAAGATTTGCAGTGGAGAGAAGGTCTCTCTTTCCAGATCTGGGTGTTCCTCTCCAAATGCACATTTTAAGAGCTTGTAGTTAGTAATGCAGTAACGTTGCATGCGCTCTCCTAGACAGGTAGAGAAGGAATTGTTAACTGGTGTGAGGTTTTTTTTTCCCCAATCTGCTAAAACTGGTCCTTCAATTCTTTGTTACCTAGTGTAGGGAAGGACAGGAGCTGTTTCCAATTCAGTGGCCTTTTGAGGAGAGATGTTCAGTTTTCATTGTGACATTTTATTCTGTGGATTTGAACAACTTAAAGACACAATAAGCAGTGATTTGAGTGTCTTCCTGATGATGTTTTACTAGCATAAGCTTAGCTTGTGTAAGCTTTTGTGGCATAATATAATGCAATATAGTGGAACAGGAAGAAGAGTTTCCCTTTTTACTTGTGGAAAAACTGTGCTCCAGTGTTCAGTTCTCAGCAAACACTGTGGCCCATTCCCAACTAATGGCCTGGGACTTCATTCCTACAAGTGTAGCTGTAGGTAGCTGGGAGGGAGCAGTGTGTTTCCATTGGAGAGAAAAATACAGGGCTCTGCTCTGAATCCATGTTTTCAATATCAAGAGTGTGCTTTCCACTTTCTGCCTTTGTTCATTTAGAACTGGGTTTGGTCTGGTAGCAAGGAAGTACTAAATTCTCACTTCCCAGGCTAATTTGGGTAGTATGGCCTAATGGTGGTTTAATAAAATACAAGAAAGGAGTTTTCTCAGCTTTTATAGGTTATTCTGTCATGATAAACACCTTTATTTAAATATAGTTTAAGCAGCTGTTTTTTTCTAGACAAAGTGGTGGGTTACTGTTGAGGCTGATGCTTTGGATCGGTGGTTTTACTTGGGTTTGGTGGGGTCTGAGTTTGGCATTTTTAAACTTACCAACAGGAGAGGCAGAGTTCATGATTCAGGGCTGCTGTGCTGGTGCTTTATTCGGACAGCAGCTAGTCTGAGTTCATAAAAGCATAACCATGTGCATTTAGAAGTGATTAACTTACAAACTCCACTGAAGCTTCCTGCAGTGATGCTTTAAAGTCCTTTTTAACTGAGAACTGACAGTTTCCTCCCCCCTTTGATTCTTAAGCCACTGTGAGCATTTGGGAGGGTCCCTGTGTGAGATACTCTGGAGCAATAAGTCCATCCTAGGGGGGGCTGGCTATTTTAGTTCCTTCTCATTAACCACATAGGAACCCTTAAGCTGCCATAGGTTTGGACGTTGTTTTGAACAAATACAACTGACACTGGGTTGGAAATGCCTCTTCCAGGGACGCTCAGTGGGTATAGTGCAGCCTTTCAGACTACAGTAGAGGTTAACTGTTGCCATGTTTTGACTGTAGAACTTGAATATGTGTTTAATTTTTTGTGAACAGATTGATGACTCTTCTGCATCTATTTCTCTGGCCCAGCTTACTAAGGTATATATATATATATATATTCTTGTCAAATACTTTAAAAAAACCTGTTTGTTTCTTCTTTTTAAATCTCTGCTGTGCTCTATAGCCGGATAACTGTTGTAATCAGAACAAAGCTTTAACTTAATCCTTAATAATTTAAAGTATTCATTTTAACTTTAAAATGTGTGTATATTTTGATACTATCCTGTAAAGAGTAGTTCCCAGTTTGGGAAGATAGAAGGGGAGTGCCTTATCAGCCTCAGCATAATGTTGCAGTGTTACTCATCCTCAAGACACAGAGAAGAAGCCCTTCAGAAGCTCTTTACCGTTTTTCATACCTTTGGTTTATTTTGCGTTGGAAACTAACACAATTTTTGCAGAAGAATTTAATTGGCTGTAAGTTACGGACATTGCAGGGAGGCTGCAACAGCCACAATAACATGGACAATTGCATGGCTTATTTCTGAATTCCTAGTCATTCCAGTTACAGAGCCATTCTTGGAATGCTGCACAATTCCATAAGCTGTAGTAGACAGACAGTGGACAACCCGATCTAATTTGTTTGAACGCAGACTGTGTAAATTGTGTAAATGTACCTAATTGTTCATAGGAATATACCAATGTGTATGTGTGGCATAAACTAGCAGCTGTGACCTTCTGGAACTGTTGTAATGCCATGTTTTGCGATGGAACTGCTTGCTTTTTTTGCTCAACAATGTGTAACTCTGTCTGGGAAAGCACTAGTGACTGCACTCGGTGAAAAGGCGTAGTGCCGGCCACTTAATTCCTAGTCTTTGAAGTGACAAAGCTTAGAGAAGGCAGGGCCCGGTGCAGAGGAGCTAGTTCTTTCTTCCCAAAACAAAGGCTGGAGCTAATTTCCAAGAAGGAGGAATCTTTCCCCAACGGTAACTTCTCCCTTCTCCCACTGCAGAAATCAAATTGCGTGCATTGGGCAAAAAAAGCCCCAGCAAAATAGTTTTGGAGGTAGCCACCAAAAGCAATTGGTCTCCATTAGTGCTGTCCCTAAACGTGTCCTCGGCTCTGTAAACTCATGTGAAGTTTTACTCTAAAATGTGACAAGCTTTCCAAGTGTGTGCATAGATAAACTTTGGAGAAAAACTTAAGGATTGCAGGAAAATGCAGGAACATATCAGAAAGCAGCTCAAAACTGTTACTTCCTCTAACCTCTTGAGTCCAGGCTGGCTTAGTGTGGAGGTAATGTGTTAACAGTTTTCTGGTTTATTATTACTCTGTATTAAATGCCATCTTTGAATTTTGGTCTATTCCTAGTAATGTTTTGTGGGCTTTGGATGTGTTTTGTAAACCGTTTGGGTTCAAACAAATTAGTCAAATACCTGTAAAGTTTTCTGTACGTGTTAATGGCAATGATTTCATAGCTGTTCATCTGGATTGTGTTACTGTTGGGAAACTCCTGTGTATATGAAACAACCATTTAATAAAAAGTTGAAACTAGTTGGTTGCTTTTGTGAATGAATGCATATAAAACCAGAACCATGAGTGCTTGATCTGAATGGTAGGTGCTTGAAGGTCCAAATCATTTAGTCACTCCCTTAGACCCTGCTTGTATCTGGACTAGTGTGTAATAAAAATACTTTAACAAATATGACTTAAATCAGCTGGCTTCAGTAATTTGAAGATCTAGTTCTGCATAAGGTTTCTGTTACAGTTTGTAAATTAAAAGGACACAGTCAACTGGGAAGAACCTGCAGGTTGTTCTGACTGCAGTTAAATCATTTAATCTGGAGAAGTTAGTGGGGGAACATGCACTTTGGGCTGCCCGCAGCACATGATGGTCACGTTTCTACTGAAGAGAACCTTATGTCTTTCTGAGGGATCAGAAAGAGCTGGATTCCTTTCAATGCTTCCATGTCTGAATTTCAGCAAGCAAAAGCCACTGCCCCAGCTCCTAAGTTGCGTGTCCTTTTAATGCTGCAAAATGTAGATAATGCTACTTGCATACATCTTAATTGATTGTACAGTGTATATCTTCTCCTTCAAATAGTCTGGAGCTTCAAAAGCAGTTTAAAAACACTGGATAGTGTATATATTTTTTTCTACACATCGCTTCAGTCCACGTGGAAGAAAACTGGACTGGTTACACAAGCCTTTATGTCAGGTACAAACAGAGCCTAAGGTTTGAGTGCCCAACAATGCTCTTTTCAAGTAGGCTGACAGGCACATAAACATCATGTAATGGCGTAAGGACTCCCCAGAACATCTTCAGGACAAATATATTTTATATAAGCAGCTGTTTTCATGCAAGCTCAGCTAGTGTTGTGCTGCTCTTTACAGGATTGGATGAGTGGTGTTGTCTTTGGCTGTGTGGGCTTAAATGTGTTTCTAATGTGTGTGTCAAATAATTGCCTGTTAAACAGACCGCCAATCTGGCTGAAGCCAATGCTTCCGAAGAAGATAAAATAAAAGCTATGATGACACAGTCTGGCCATGAATATGATCCAGTCAAGTAAGTGTCCAGAATGTCACATCTGTTCTCTGAAGATTGTGTAAAAATAGTAGAGATGTTGGCTTTAACAAAACACACACACATCCCTTCTTTCTTTTTTTCCCCAAAACCTTCTAGTTACATGAAGAAGCCCGTGGGTCCGCCTCCACCATCGTACACTTGCTTTCGCTGTGGGAAGCCTGGCCACTATATAAAGAACTGCCCAACAAATGGGGTAAGACTGGGGGGGCTGTGCTGAGGGTTTCATTTTGTTACCTGGGCAATTGGTAACTAATCCAGGAATACTCATGTTAAGAATTGCTTCCTTCTAGGTCATAGGCTTTAAATGTGTCTAAATCTTTCTCTGAACTTTCAAGTATATTTTGATATTATTGGGAAATTTTCTCTGTTTTTAACCCTTTCTTTTCATGACAGTTCACAATTTTTAGCATTCTGTGTAAAAAGATGTCTCTCTTGACCCCATCTGTTGAATATTTGCATGTTTTACTTACCCAAGTCTCTGAGTATTCATGCCATTTAACATTAGTCACTGAATGTACATGCATGAGGTGTGAATTCAGCCTTCACCTGTAGCTGGTGAATTGAAGTTTCTCCAATGGCTGATCCAGAGCCCTGACTTAAGCTCTCCCTTGGCATTTGGAGGAGGAGCAGGTTTGTGTCTGCTGTCCCTGGGGATGGTGAGCTAAGGCCTGTTTCGCCCTTAAGGAACCTGAGGGTAAGCCAAGAATGTCAACTGAGCTCAAAGCTCTGCTCAAGCCTTTGGGACATCCTGACCATGCTCATTTAGGAAAATCAGTGTTTTAGTTGAGCAACCCTTATGCTGGGTAAAAGGAGAGGATTAAAGGCTTTTGCTGCTTAAAATGATAATTGCAATCTCATTTTAAGTGTGGGTTTGAGATGAGGAATGTGCATTTCTTTTCTTAACAGGACAAAAACTTTGAGTCTGTTCCCAGAATTAAAAAGAGCACAGGAATTCCAAGGAGTTTCATGATGGAGGTGAAAGATCCCAACACCAAGGGTGCCATGCTCACAAACACTGGAAAATACGCCATACCAACCATTGATGCGTAAGTATGGAATCCATCGGGAATTCCTGACTGCAAAGGGAGTCGTTGTCATTGTATCTCAACCTTAAAATCTGGGATGCTTTCCCAGCAAAGCAGGGGTGGTCCTACCGTTCATGCCCCGGGAAGTTGGTTGATCTCGTGGTACACTGAGAATCTATTTCTGCAGAAGGTGTTTGCAGTGGAGCCGTTCCTTTGAGAGCCCGTTTTGCTTCTGGTTTATGTTTCAAAGGCTTTCTGCAAAGTTTAACAAATAGCTGCTGGACTTGCATCAAATCCCTCGTGTGAAACAGACCGGAGTTCCACTGTTGCTATCAGCTAAGAAAATACTGTGTGTGCTGACAAGAGTGGCTGCTTTAAAATGCACTTGGTGGCACGTTGGTTTTTCTGTCACATATCTCCTTTTGTAGAAGCTGTAACATAGACTTCTTTCCTTTATCAAATGCAATTACTTGGAGACTAGCTTTATCCTGAGCCTGCAATTTACATTTGCCCTGTGGCAAAGGAGAGATGGGATTCATTTCATCCGATTTCTAGGTGTCAAGTATTTTTCTAGTCTGAGCTAATTTCTTTCTTGATCCAGTGAATGGGAGAGTTCTGCAGAAGGAGGATTGTTCCCCCTTCCTATTCTAGTGGTGTGGCTGTAGAAATAGTAATTGAAACGAAATGCCTGTGTTTCAGAAGGCTGATGTGGAGTGAGGATTCCATCTGTTACCTTCCTTTGGTAAAATGCAAAGCTTGGAAAAGTTTCCCTTTAACTTGTTTCTTCTTCTTTCCCCACCCTCCCTCCAGGGAAGCTTATGCTATAGGAAAGAAGGAAAAGCCTCCTTTTTTACCAGAGGAGCCATCCTCCTCCTCAGAAGAAGACGATCCTATTCCAGATGAGCTGTTATGTCTCATTTGTAAAGATATCATGACGGATGCAGTTGTTATTCCCTGCTGTGGGAACAGTTATTGTGATGAATGTAAGTGTTACTCCCGTGTTTGTTAATTTGAAATGTCAAATCTGATCTTCTGAAAGCAGAAATTATAAGGAAATTATGTTGTCACTAGTTCTATTTAATACTTGAGTATACATTGAACAGGAATATATAAAGCTATAAGGGGGGGAAGAAGAGGCAGAAAACTTTCTTCCCTTATGTATCTAGTTAAATCCTCTTTACACGTGGAAGAACAAGTATGAGAAGAGGGGTAACTGTGCAGGTGATTACAGTATTAGATATCAAATACACTGTGTTTGTCCACAGCTCTTTCTCATACATGATTATACAGCCAAGTCTGGTGACTTACTGGGGTCTGCACCACACAGATAGTTGAGCATATAATCCATGTGCTTCTCCATGGAAGAGTTAGTTAAAACCTTCATAACTCAGACCTGCCAGTGGTTTTTTGAGATGTGTTTTATTCACTTACGCAGAAGTTGTCATGGAAGTGTTTTTAGAATTGATTAGAATCCCAAGTATTTCCTTAGTTTGGCTAAAAACTGTTTTGATTTTTCCAATTCACAGGTATTAGAACAGCATTACTGGAGTCTGAGGAACATACGTGCCCAACGTGTCATCAGACAGATGTTTCTCCTGATGCTTTAATTGCCAACAAGTTCTTACGCCAGGTAACACAACTGCTTCTGTGTAAGCTGTAAGGAAAGTCTATTTGTAGCAAGCAGAAAGGGAAAAAAATACTCATTTTTATCTCCTTAAGCAAGGTTAAATTGAACAAGGCTACATCTACTTTTCAGATACGTTGTCTGTTGCTAACAGAAGCCAGCAACTTTTTAGGGACAATCTGGCAAATTGAGGTCACGCTGTTGTTTAACGTTATTTCCTTTCACATTCAGTGTTAACACTGAAGTACTTCAAATACAGAGTTACCAATCATTAACTACAGTGTTCGTGTGCTGTGTTCATACAGCTGTGTGTTGATTTATTTCAGGATTGATGGCATTTAAGGAATACACAAGTAATACACAAAAAATGAACACAGTGTTCATACATCTGCTGAAGTTTCATCGTACCTTGTTGTAAATGTTCTTCTGCCTCTAGGCTGTGAACAACTTCAAAAATGAAACTGGCTACACAAAAAGGCTCCGTAAGCAGATTCAGCAGCAACAGCAGCAGCAACAGCAGCAGCAGCTGCCACCACCGCCACCACCTCCACCACCTCTCATGAGGCAAACAATAACACGCAACCTGCAGCCTCTGCTCCGGCCAACAAGACCGGAACCACTAATGATTCCGTTAGCTTCTCTGGCTTCTCGTTCTGCTCTGTCATCCTTGGCTCCAGGTCCATCATCTGTGGCAGCTGGGCTGCCCGTAAATCCATCTTCTGTCGTCGTCTCTGATCTCCCTCCATCAGTGTCCCTGTCTCTCCGTGGTGAAAAGCCAGATGGACCTTTTCGGTGAGTAAATCCATAGACGAGATGAATATCAAAGACACCAAAATGCTGAATTAGATTCTTGAGTTCTCAGCTAGTGATTTTTGTATAATTAGGGACAATTCTAGGTAATTGTGGAAGTTCTGGGTTTTGCTTTTACTTTGATAAGTTGAAGTGTGCCCCATGCAAGAATTTTCTCAGTAGTATTCGTGTTTGGTTCCCTTACAGTCATTCAGTACAGGTTTACCCTGGAGGAGGAACCTTTTGGTCCCCAGGAACCCTTTGATTTTAAGTGGCTATCAATTCCTAAAGTAACCACGTGGTTATGCCAAACCTCGAGTGTATCAGTTTCTCTTTAGTGCTGGGGAAATACTTCCGTGAAGTGTAAAAGCAGGATTATAGGTACAGTTGACCAGGTGTTCTCACATTGCTTTTTTCTACAGTATTTCTGCCATCACTATTAAGATAAGTTAGAATCATCCTCAGTAATACAGAGTGTAGTCAGTGATGCATAATGAAACTGAAACACTGTAAATTTGAAGTATTTATAAACATGACAGTCTAATTTTGCAACCCAGTGAAGTCATGAGAATACATTAAAGATCTGTGCTGTTGTTCAGGGCTTGCATCCTTCCAGCTTTATGCCCTGCATGCAAATAGCTGTTCTGTCCACAAGACTGCCAGGCTCGGCTGTACCGCTCAGCACAAAGGGTCACAGTTCAGCAGAACCTCTAAGGCAGCCTCTGAACTTGTACATAAACATTTCCTAATAGCATTTCAGTTCCTGCATCTTCCAAAACTCTGATCCATTCATGCGCAGCCTGCTTAATAAAGCGTTTTGGAGTGAGCTCTTTGAATATCAGGAGCCCAAACCGACCTCTCGTCAGTGCTTCCTTTGGAATCTGTCAACCTCACGTTTGTCAATCTGGGAAAGATTATTTTCTACATTTATTTCTCTATTTACAGCAGTCTGCCTTTCCTCACCTGGGACTTTGTATTTCCAGTAGCACTTCAAAACACTGTTTGAATAATCTAAATCTGTTGTTTTGTAGTGATGATACTGTTATACCTCCTGCTGCTCTGGTGACTGCCGCTGAGCTTTCTAAATCTTCCCCTCTGTCAATCACCAGTCTGTTGGAAGAGAAGGTAAATTTTGTTTCAACATAAGCAGTGGTTCTTGCATTTTAGTCGGGCTTATTTCCTAACTGTTTGCATTTATTCACAAGGGCTATCAGGTTCCTGTACTGAGACAACCAGCATTACCAAGTCTTCTGGGCCCTCAAGGACAATCAATACCCACAACTGGTAAGTAACGATAACTTTAGACTTTCTTCTAAAATGCCATCTTTAGATAAACTGAATGTTTGAGGGCTTTTCTTTTTCCTCTCCCCACTCCCAAAGGTCATCCCATGAGAGCTGGAACCATTCGCTCAGCAGGCGGCAGACCAGGCTGGGAACTGTAAGTATCCTACACAAATTCAATATGTTGCTAGTACTTGTAAGCTGTTAAATTAGGCTGTACCACGTAACTTACACATCTGCTGGTTTCTAATGAAATAAGTGCGCACAGAGAGCTGTGGAGAATACAAGTGATAATTAATTTTTCAATGGCTTAATTTGAATTACCTTTAACAAAGGGGATCTGTGCGTGCAGAAAGATCATTTAACATGAAACTCCAGTCCATAATTGAAGAGAGGACTCTGAAAAATGAACTCTCTTTGAGGAAACCATAATTACATATAAAAATCAAATATAATGTAAAGATTAATGGAAGGCCACCCATTTGATTACTGGCTGACTAGGGCTGAAGAAATTGATATCCCAATAGAAATCAGCCTCCAACATTCTTCAACAACTTAGTTGATGCTGATTGAGCAAATGATTGGAAGAATCAGCACTATTATTTTATGACAATTATGAATTTCTCTAATTTAGTCATCCCAAATAGCCAGGCTGCCCTCTCTCAGTTAGGGAGAGGGGAGTCTGTTTTATCTGGTATTGCAGTGTCAAGTTAGTCCTTTTGGTGTATATACATATATATAATGTTACAGATGGATTGTAAGGGTGCACTGCGTGTATAGAATCTTAAGATCAATCCAGACAAAATCCAGGATCCATCCCACAGATTGCCTAAAATCTCATATTCAGTAAACAAGAAAATAACAGTTCAGGGAGGAGAACAGGCCAAACACATCATCACGAGGCAGCACCGTAGGAAGCGTAGGTGGGAGAAGTTAGAAGAAGTTTGAGAGAAGATCAGTTTATATTTGTGCAGTACTCTGAAGATCAGAAGTGTGAAGTGCCTCAAGGAGTGGCAGAGGAGCAGTGGGCACTGGGCGCGTGGGAGATGGGAGTCTCTTAAGCATGGGCAGCACCATCCCCAGTCGCAAAGCTGAGCATAAGGAGAGAAGACTGAGGGAACTGCTGGGGGTGAGGATGTGGAAGGCAAGTATGAGGATCAAGAAATGGCTGTGGTCTCAAATGAACAGAAAGCGGGGAGACAAATGCTTCAGTTGAGAACAAGAAGTGCACGCCACCATGCTCCCGCTTCCTTCGCTTTCCTCTTTGAAATCAGGGCAGGGTGTGACAAACAGTGACACGAGTTTTTGGATTTCTTTAGAAGTTCAAATCGAGGACGCCTGCATGGTGACCGTGCCCAAAGGACTCAGGCCCCATCACTACCAGCATCAGCACCAGTCTTTGTGCCTGTGCCTCCACCTCCCTTGTATCCTCCACCACCACATGCACTTCCTCTTCCTCCTGGGGTACCACCACCACAGTTTCCTCCTCAGTTTCCACCTGGGCAGCCTCCATCCGCTGGGTACACTGTCCCCCCTCCAGGATACCCCCCAGCTCCTGCAAACATGTCATCAGCGTGGGTACCAACAGCAGTACCAACGGCTCATTCCAATACCATCCCAACGACACAAGCACCTCCCTTATCTAGGGAGGAGTTTTACAGAGAGCAACGGAGACTTAAAGAGGAGTAAGTATTCAGCTCGCTGACCTTGCATTGCTTTTCATTGTTGTATTTCGGTAGCGTATCGGACTGCGGTTACACTAAAGTGCATCTGAGATAAGCAAAAATGACATAGTGTTTCTTCCAGTATACTTTTTCGTTGCAGATGGTAAACATGCAAAACTAAAACCAGTCAAATGTAATTCTAAAACTTTCCCTAAAACGTGTAGGAATTCTCAACTGTTTTTGCTTAAATAGGATGTTCACCTTTTGCATTGCATGCAGTATACATTTTCTCATATTGGCCATGTTTTGTTTCTTGATGTCTTTTTGTAATAAAGGTCAAACTATAATTGTAATAAAGGTCAAACTTATTTTAACAGGGAAAAGAAAAAGTCCAAACTTGATGAGTTTACAAATGATTTTGCTAAGGAATTGATGGAATATAAAAAGATTCAAAAGGAGCGTAGGCGTTCATTTTCCAGGTAACTGCTTTACATGTCCGTAATGGAGAAGCAGATTGTCTAGAAGAATCAGGAGGAGGTCACTCCACCTCTGTTGTTAGATGGATTGGATGATTCAGGGGATTAGCAGTGATAGGAGTGCCATGTGCAGGTTACTAGCTCACCTAGCTTACTAGGTTACGGCAGCGATTAGTGGACTGATAGTTAGAATTGAGCAGTAGCTGTCAAGGAGCAGGGGTCTCTTTTACGCGGTGTCTCTGCAGTGACATCCTTCCTCTCCGGACAGCGTGAGGAGACCAGAAACTGGACAGGGGTAGTGGCTGGATTTTCTGCATCTCCCTACTCTGATTGTAACCATTACCTCAAAGCACTTTGGAGGAGATAGAGAAATTGTCTCATTTCCTCTGTTGTCTATCTCGTGTGGCTACACGGAGAGATGTTAACCTGGACTGCAAGCTGGTATTTTGTTGACATTGTTAAATTTTTCTTTGGATTTAAAAGATCAGACTTGTTTGTAGGGAAATCTTAAACTGGCGAAGGACTTGGAGAGGAGGAATGATGCTAATGAACGGATGTGGAGTAATGTGAAATGATTCTTAAAAAAAAAAAAACAGAAATAAAAACTTGTGATGGAAACACTGAGGGCAGCTGATGTGTTCTGTCCCCAGAGTGGCTTGGGCAGGAGTGCGAATAGCTCTCCTTTAGGAACGCTGTCAGTATCTTTCCTAGGCATGGCACCCAGTCATGTTACTAGAGGCTGAGTTTAGAAGCTTTTAGTATGTTTTTTCTTGCAATGTTGTCGCTAGCCTTGGTTAGAGTGAGAGATGTGCAGAAGTCTCTAGGACATCTAGCTGGAGGTGTGGATCGAGTAGTCCTGTGTGTAAGACTGCAGCACAAACTGCCAAGTCAGTAGTGAGGTTGAACAGGCTGAGCTGGCCTTTAACATTGAGCTTTGCTGTCTGCAGGCTAAACTGTGTTTTCTGGATGTTTGATACTGCACTGTAGCCATTAAGACTTGCTCTTTTTGCATTTTACTGCAACAAAAATGATTTGCACTGCATGTAGTAGCCGAGTAGTGGAAAATGTGCGTGTTCACGTACCAGTAGAGGCCAGTACACACCACCTTAAATCAATCCCTAGCACTGGTAGCTCCTGTGATAGAAGTGAGTGGAAATAGACTTACCCTTCCTGTATGTTTTACACTAACAAAGCAGCAGCTGTTCTGTCTTGTAAGCAGAAACTTTACATGTTATCAAGTTTTTCAGTTTGCAGTAGCATTATGTCAGCAGCTGAAAGAAGCTTTGACATAAGCATTTGAAGAGAAAAAAAAAAACAGACCAAATTTGGGAAGAAAAAAACAGGGGAGAGCGACTGTTTTGAATTAACTTCATTTATTTTTTTGTGTTGTGTTTTCTTTTAAGGTCCAAGTCTCCCTATAGTGCTTCGTCTTACTCTAGGAGCTCCTACACCTACTCCAAGTCAAGATCAGGTTCTTCCCGCTCTCGCTCCTACTCTCGCTCGTTCAGTCGTTCCCATTCTCGTTCCTACTCGCGATCTCCACCGTACCAGAGAAGAGGCAAAGGGAAGAGTCGGAACTATCGGTCTCGATCCCGGTCACATGGGTACCACCGCTCCAGGTCAAGGTCACCCCCCTACCGAAGGTACCACTCACGATCACGGTCTCCAGTGTTTCGAGGCCAGTCTCCCACTAAACGAACTGTACCTCAGGGGGAAGGAGAAAGGGAGTATTTTAACAGATACAGAGAAGTTCCACCCTACGATATGAAAGCTTATTATGGCAGATCTGTGGACTTCAGAGACCCGTTTGAGAAGGAAAGATACAGAGAATGGGAAAGGAACTACAGAGAATGGTACGAGAAGTTTTACAAGGGCTACGCGGTTGGTGCTCAACCTCGACCTCCCGTCAGCAGGGAAAACTTTTCTCCAGAGAGGTTTGGTGCCCCCGGGACCAGGCGGGAGAACTCGCCCTATGCTCGGGGGCGTAGGGAGGATTATCCTGGTGGGCAGAGCCACCGGAATCGTAGTATAGCTGGAAATTATCCCGAAAAACCCTCTGGAAGAGAGAGCCATGGTGTCAAAGATCCTACAAAATCGAAAGAGAAGGAGGTGGAAAATCCTCTGGGAGATGGCAAGGGAAATAAACATAAAAAACACCGGAAGAGAAGGAAAGGAGATGAGAATGAAGGATTTGCTAATGCTGAGATGTTGGAGGGTGCGAGGAAACCAAGAGAGGCCGTTGCAACAGAAGACGTTAAAACAGACTCCCTGTTCATACTTCCAAGCAGAGACGATGCCACCCCTGTGAGAGATGAGCCCATGGAAGCAGATTCCATTGCTTTCAAACCTGTGTCTGAAAAGGAGAAAAAAGAGAAGGATAAGCCAAAAGCAAAGACTGACAAGACGAAGCGGAAAGCAGAAGTGGCCGTTCCTCCTAAGAAGGACAGCGCAGTGAAGCCAGCCAAAGCTTCCCAAGAGAAGGTGGACCCCGACCGCGAAAAGTCTCCTCGTACAGAACCTCCTGTGAAAAAGGTGAAGGAGGAGTTGCCAAAGACAGACAGTGTTAAAGCATCTTCCTCTCAAAAGGACGAGAAGGCTCTTGGTACCCCACGGAAAGTTCACCCGAAAGTGACAAAAGATCACACAGAAACCAGGCCAGCCAAGGAGGAGAAGGCAAAGAAAGACCATCCGAAAGAAACCAAGTCAGAGAAGCCCTCCACTAAAGAGGACAAGACAAAAAAACCTGCAGAAAAAGGCAAACCCTCTGATGCAAAACCTGAAAAAAGGAAAAGAAAAGCAGATGAAAAGGTTGATAAAGAGCATGAAGCCACTTCCACAAAGGCCTCCAAACCAGAAACGGCTGAATCAAAAACATCGCCGAAGGGGAAGGCTGAGCCCGATGGTGAGAAAGGAGAGAGAACTCCAGACAAGGATAAATCTGCTTTTCTCAACAACCCTGCCAAAAAGATTAAACTAAACCGAGAAACGGGCAAAAAGATTGTGAGTGGAGAGAACGTACCACCTGCAAAAGAGCCTGTGGAGAAACCTGAGCCGAGCAGCAGCAAAGTGAAACAAGAGAAAACGAAGGGAAAAGTGAGGAGAAAAGTAACAGCAGCTGATGCATCTAGCTCTACTCTTGTAGACTACACAAGGTACCTCAGCATTTCTTTCCTTATTCTTTCTTTCCTCCTCCCCACCGAAATGTGTAAAATTGTGTATGGTGACTACTGAAAGGAACAGCTAAATCGGTGCTGAATGATGAATAATCTGTGATCCTTCCTCTTAAACTATTCTGGGGTCAAAATCAAGTTTTGTTAAAGAAATGGAGCAGGCTCTGCAGAAAGCTGGTAAGGGTAATTCATTGGGCATGTTTGACCCTGACTTCTGGGACTTTCTTTCCCCCTCTTATTCATTACATGTTGATTGAGGCGTCCCCTCTGTTTTCCTTCAAGTCCAGCTTATTTCAAAAGGCAAGGAGAAATACATGTCTGTGCCAGGCAGTATTGTGCATTTTAAACATTTCAAGGTCCTGTAAAGAACACTGGGACATGAGGACAAAGCTTTGGTTCTATGTAGTCACCTCTCCATAATTGCTTGCTTAGATGTCGAAACAAGAATGAATATCTGTCTGCTATTGGTAGAAATAGGACATGAAGGAATTACCAGATCAGACAGTCCCCAATCTGATAATCTTGTGTCTTTGCTAATTAAATGTATAGGGGCAGGATACTGAATGAACTGATTGCTCATACTCTTAGCCAGTGGGCTCACGAAGATCCTCACTCGCTGAAATGTTTTAGAGAACATCTTTTGGAAAAATGCTGAAGATTGAGAACTGAAACAAAAGCTGTTCTGTAAAATGCCACAGAGATGGTGCTGTGTGTATCTCACCCCTTACTAATGTATGGTTTTTTCCTCTTAGCACTAGTTCTACTGGAGGAAGCCCTGTTAGAAAGCCTGAAGAAAAGACAGATACCAAACGAACTGTCATCAAGACCATGGAGGAGTATAATAATGATATAACAGCCCCTGCTGAAGATGTCATTATTATGATCCAAGTCCCTCAGTCAAAGTGGGATAAAGATGACTTTGAGTCTGAAGAGGAAGACATTAAATCTACCCAGGTGCCCACAAACATAGGGAAACCTGCTAGTGTTATAAAAAATGTGAGTGCTAAGCCAGCAAACCCCATAAAACACAGTGAAAAAGAGACAGAGCCTTTGGAGAAAGCGCAGAAATCTACAAAAGAGGCGAGTTACGAAAGCTCCCAGCATGATGCAAAGAGCTCAAAAAGTTCTGTGTCGAGTGAAAAAGGAAAAGCCAAAGAGCGGGATCATTCGTTATCAGACAAGGACACTTCTGAGAAGAGAAAGAGCAGTGCTCAGCCAGAAAAAGACCACTCGGAACGTGCAGCTGAGCCAGGAAATGGAAAAACCATTTCCCAGTCTTCCAAGGAGAGCAGATCTTCTGAGAAGCACGATCCTGGCCGGGGATCCACTGCCAAGGACTTCACTCCCAACCGAGACAAGAAATCTGACCATGATGGCAACAGAGATCATTCTAGTTCCAAACGCAGAGATGAAAAGAGTGAACTAGCGAGGAGAAAAGACTCCCCCTCTCGAAACAGAGACTCTGCATCCACACAGAAGAGTAAACCGAGAGAGGAGCGAGCAGAGCCGTCCAAAAAGGGCACTGGAGAGGCCAAAAGGAGCAGCTACAGTCCCTCGCGTGAGCGGAAGCAGTCTGAGCACAAAGCTGCTCATGACTCCAAGCGTACATCAGACGAACACAAATCTCTAGAGAAAAATTCAGGAAAAGAAAAGGAGAAGGAGAAAGAGAAAGAGAAGGAAAAAGAAAAGGAAAAAGAAAAAGAAAAGGAAAAGGAAAAAGAAAAGGAAAAAGAAAAAGAAAAGGAGAAGGAAAAAGAAAAAGAAAAGGAGAAGGAAAAAGAAAAGGAAAAGGAAAAGGAGAAGGAGAAAGAAAAGGAGAAAGAGAAGGAGAAGGAGAAGCACCTCCCAGAATTAAAGAGCAATAAAGAGAAAGAGCCGGGTGTTACCAAACCACCTGTGAAACAAGAATCACCAGAAGCAAAAAATGAGAAAGAGAACGTGGCTGGACAGAACGATAAAGGTGTTGTCAAGCCCAAGCCTCAGGTGAGCAGCTCCTCACGGCTCTCCTCTGACCTGACCCGAGAGACCGACGAGGCTGCGTTCGTCCCGGACTACAACGAGAGTGACAGTGAGAGTAACGTATCAGCAAAAGAGGAGGAAGCTGCAGGGAAAACCCCTAAAGAGCAGAAAGAAAAGGCTGTTGAGAAGGTGAAGGAGGATGCGGCGGCTCCTCCCGCAGCCGAGCAGCCTGAAGCCAGCAGGAGTCAAAGTCAGAGCAGCCCCAGCGTCAGCCGCAGCCGCAGCCACAGCCCGTCCGAGAGTCAGACCCGAAGCCACAGCAGCAGCGCCAGCTCCGGGGAGAGCCAGGACAGCAAGAAGAAGAAGAAGAAGAAAGAGAAGAAGAAGCACAAGAAGCATAAGAAACACAAGAAGCATAAGAAACACCTCGGCAACGAAACGGAATTGGAGAAGAGCCAAAAACACAAACACAAGAAGAAGAAATCGAAGAAGAGCAAAGATAAAGAGAAAGATGACCAAAAAGTGAAATCTGTCACGACATAGGATGACAGATGATAAAAAAATGACTTAATTCCTAAGTCATCTGTATTAAATTTTGTTAAAATGTAAACGAATTCAAGCGTTGTAAATAATGACATGGAAGACCCTGTGCTGCACTTAAAATATTGCTGCTTGATTATTTGATTTTTACATCAGAGCTTTATAAAAAGTGAACATTTTGTACAGAATTGTGAGTTGTGACCATGTAACATGAAAGGTTTTGCTGGGGCATCTTCTTTTTAACCACCGTTGGTGAGTTTGGGTGGAGTTTCCTGTACTGTGAAGACTTTCACATCTGGGTTTTTTTTTATCGCCTGGCAGAAGCGGCTGGTACCAGTGACCGGTACCGGCAGGATGGTTTGCAGAGTACATCACAGCCCTGTTCTGTCACTTTTTGATTACAATAAAAAGTTTTCAGTAAACGATCCCCTGTGATGAGACTCGCAGTGAGAGCCGGGCACGAGCAGGGAGAGAGCAGCGGCAGGGAAAGCTCCGAGGAAGGCTTTGCTGGTGGCTGACGAGGGCGGAACGCGGCGTATCCACGGGTTTGGCTCTGAAGGAGTGGTAGGATGTTAAATCCTGTGATGTGGGGAGGTGCTGCTGAGGGTGCACCGGTTTTGTGTGCCAGGCAGGCTTGGGGCTCTGTTGTACAAGGTACGTGTGGCCCCAAGTGGTAGTTCAAATGGTAACTACTGCTAGCTCAGACCCTCGCCTCACCTTTCATGCTGGCTGGAATTCTTCATGGCGTATTAGTGTGCAGTGGCTGCAGTTTGCTGATGGATGTTGAGCCGTAAGAATATGAATACCTGGCAGTCATCAAAAACGTGTTGAAGAAAAGGAGAGGAAGATCAGAGAATGAAATAGCAAAAGCAGAAATCTCCCATAGGTGCTCTGTAAATGAAGCCATTAGGAGTGGGTTGGGTGATTGTCTGCTTGTTCCTAGAGTTTGATGTGGCAGCAGTCTGCAGAGTGGGTGAGCGTCTCCAGTGCAAAGGGAAACTCTGGAAGCAGCCTGGTCTAGCGGAAGGTGTCCCTGCCCGTGGCAGCTTTGGAACCAGATGGTCTTTCAGGTCCCTTCCAACCCAAACCAGTCTGTGGTTTGTCCTTAGTAGACTCACTTCTGCTTATTTCCAGCATCTCAGCAGTGTTGAGCTTGCTGAGAAATCTGCTGTTGCTGCCAGCAAACCTTTACACACACACTGTAACCTGCTTCCTCTTGTGATGCTGCTCAAGATGTTTGTGGTTTAGGTAGAAGTGTTCTTGGTATTTTCCTTTCCTCGGCGCTGGGCAGAGGGCAGGGGTGCACCGGCAGGTCTGGGGCTCAGCCGGGTGTGGGGAGCTGGGCTCTGAGCTGCGTTCTTGACAGCTTCTGCCAACAGCTTTTTCTGGTTCGAAAGGGGGTTTGTTGGAGTGATCACAGAGGGGATGGTGGGTTTGTCAGATGTTCATGTAGGTTGGATTGTGTGAAGCAAACAGCGGGTTAGGGGAGATGCTGTAGGACATGTGAGGGTTCCTTCCTTACAGGTGATAGAGACAAGTGTGTTGGGCATCTCATCTGCCCCGGAACAGAGAATGAAACAGGTACTTTGCGTCTGTGACTGACAGTCACTGAGAAAGAAATCATAGAACCACAGTGCCTCATGGTCCCCTGTGGCGTGTCACCCCATGGGTATGTCACCAGAGCCAAGGCACCACTGTCTGTTCTTTAGCATCTTGTAGGCTTTCTTCAGCAGCAAAAGCTGTTGGGTGCATTCCCATCCTGTCTGTGTAACAATCTCCACACTGAGGGGCTCGGTCAGACAGCAGCCAACCCTCCTCATCATGCTTGATCAAATACTGGGTGTTGTGGAAGGCGGGGAATGGAGGTTAATTCCTGTGTGCAGCCTGGTACCTCCATGGCTGCAGTGTTTGAACTGGTTTTAAGTTCCTGAGTGAACCTGCAGGCCCAGCTTTGAGAGGAGGGGTTGCCAAGTTGTGTCTTGTATTCTCACCTCAGAAACTGAGGGGCTCATAGCTAGAGACTGGGCTTTACACTGAAATGGCGTCAATTGAGATTTGCTTTTTGTATTGTTGCCTTGGAAATGGGTTCTGCAGGAAGCATTTTAATAGAAAATACTCATATTGTGAGCTTGGATGTCCACTGGGCACGGATCCTGCATGGAGATCACGGCCATCAAATTGTTCTGCAGCCCCATTGGGAGCAGGACGTGGGGCTGGCGATGGGGCAGCTCCAGGGTACAACAGCTTGTGGGGAGCGGGGCCGGGTCAGGGCAGCAATCACAGCCTCGGTGGCTGGTGACAAGGGGGACCTGGTGGTGACAAGGGGGCCTCTGGGCACAGCCCTGGCAGGGGGAGGCAGCCGCTGCCCCCCAGGCTCCGTTAACGGGTCAGGCAGAGGAAGCAAAGGCAGCCCAAGGTTGAAGGAGGCAGCACCTCCGAATGCGACTAATTAAAAGGAAGAGCTAATCAAGGCCGGGGGCTCTGGGGAGTCCCGCTGAGGGGGGCACAGCTTCCGGGGGAAGGAGGCTCCCTCATCCGAATGGGAGCAGCGCTCGGTGGTGGGAGCTGCGGGGCCCTGCGGGTCCAGGAGCAGCGCGTGGGGCTCCCAGAGCCGCTCTGCAGCGATGGGCAGTGCGGCCAGACCCTGCCCGGGTTCAGCAGTGCTGAACTCCAGGAGCACCCCGGAAAGCTCAGGACCAGCTGGAGGACGGACTCAGCTCCCCAGCCCCACGGTGGTTAATGTGGTGACGGGCTGGCCTGGGCTGCTTTTTTCTTCTCTTTTCCTTTGTTTCTGATCCCAGTTAAACAACATCCAACTTCTCCCTGGAGCTGGACGTACCAGCTCTCGGGAGCTGCCTCTTTCTACCTACGGCTGCTGCTTTGCCATCCGCAGTTTGGGATGGACCAAGGCAGGGATGCTCCACAGGGAAGTCAGGATTTCTCCACCATGCCCTGGGCATGGCAGTGGGACAGCCCCAGACAGGCAGTGTGAAACCCTGTGCTCCATTCAGCATCCGAGAGGGGCCAGGAGCATGTTTGGGATCCTTTTTTGACAACGGGGCCCTTCTGGATGTCAGTCTGTGTCCCGGAGGGCCTGGGCAGCTCGGGAAGGCTGAAGGGAAGCAGCAGGTTGGAAGATTCTGGGTATCTGCTCTGCAGGGTTTGGGCTTTCCCATCCCCGAATCCTGCCCCTGTGATCCCTCCATCCCCTCCAGCGTGTGACTGATTCCTGCACCGGTAACACCACTTCCCTGTCACTTGGCTTTATTTGGGATTTCTTTAATAATTAGTGGCAGATTTTGCACTTATGTTTGCAATTATCTAAATGCCTCTGGGACATGTTCTGCCAGATAATTGAATCTCCTGGTATGCGGCTGCAGAGCTGTTGTCAGCGCGCGCGGGCTGGAGCCCAAGGATGTTTTGCTGGGGTTTGGTGTCACATTCAGACAAATTGGGCTTTTTCATTTTGAAAGAACTAATGGAAACAAAGCGTTTGCTTTGCTGTGCTCAGCAAAAGCTCCGCTAGGAGCCTGCACTGGAGAGGGGAATGTGTTATCAGTGATTAACCGGGGGTACGCTTTAATGACACGCAGTGGTTCTTTGGGCTGCAGCAGAACCTCCGTGTGCCCGAGCCATCCATGTGAGATGGAGGAGGAGGAGCAGGACCTGGTGGGGGAGATGGTGGAGTGAAGACGGGGGTCTCCAGCTGGACAGATGGATGTGTGGCCTCAGTGGGGGCAGGAGAAGGGGGTCCTGCACCCAGCACCCCCCTGCTGGCACTGCCCAGTCCCCGCAGCACCCAGGTCCACGCAGGACATTGTCCCCGTCCCTCAAGCATCGTCTTACTGATTCACTATTTCTGCCTTAGATTGTAACGTCGGGATTTAAAGTGCGAAGGAGGGAAGGAAACCTCCCAGCTTAAGTGCTTGAGAGTGGGGCTATTTGCCTTGAAACCCTTCTAATTCAGGGGGATTCAGTGAAATCCCTTCCATCAGCATCACTATTTCAAGGCCAGGTTGGACGGGGCTTGGAGCAACCCGGTCTAGTGGAAGGTGTCCCTGCCAGCACAGTGCACAGCACACAGCGGGGCTGGGGACGCTGGATTGCTGCTGGCACTGCCCCTTCCCCTGGGATCACACCAATCATCCCTCTGTGCTGAACCCTTCACTCCTCCTGGGCTTTGCTGCTTGAATTGCTTCTAATCTCTCTGTGGCAGCAGCTTGGCTGGCGCCATGTGCAGGACATGAGCCGTGTGAAGGTGAGGAGGAGCGGGGGGGGACCTGCCCTTCAGCTGCTGCCTGAGGCTTGGGGACAAACCCTCCGGGTGCCCCTTTGCTCTCATCTGGGCACATTGGGGAATATGACAACACGACCAGTTCGCATACCCCTTGGATGACTTCCCCTGCACCTCTGGGGCAGCTGTGGGGACAGGATGCTCGGGCATCCCCTGATGCATGGGACCCATGTGCCCGGATGGCTTCATATGAGTGCTGGGAATCCCTGCAGGGCACAGCATCCGTGAGCATGGAGGCAGCAATGGAGCCCCCTGAGCATCCACATCCTGTATCCTCAGGGACCATCATGACTCCATGTCCTGCTGACGTCCCTGAGACCTGCCCTTGCTGGGGGGACACCCGGAGCAGAGTCACACGTGCCGGCCCCCAGCTCCCTCGCCCCAGCCACAAAGCAGTTAACGTGCTGGGGGATCTCGGCTGCGGCGCTCGCGGCTCCCTCAGGATCTCGTGGCATTTTGCCCAGATGGCACCGGTCCGTGTCTCAAGGACATAACGCGGCAGCATTGGAACGGCAGATGAAGCCGAGCGGGAAGAGAAGCTCCCGAGCATGCTCCCGCCGGCTGCTCCCTGTCACCTCCACAGATGAGCCAGGTCCCGGCTCGCCTCGAGCGGGCGCTGAGCATGCGGGGAGCACGGGCACGCTCCGCTCCATCCCCTGCTGCCAGCACAGCAGGTAGGTGACATCCCACCATCCCTGCCGTGTCCCTGCCGTTCCCTGCTTGGCTGCATCCCGGCATCGTCCCTGCCCTGGCTCATGTCTTGGCGCATCACTGCTGGTGACCTGCCCGTGGCGTGCACAGACGTGGGCATCGCTGCTCCCTGAGGGTGCTCCCTGCCCTCTCCGCTGCCCACCCTGCTGCAGAGCGGGGTCCCAGAGGGCACGGGGGGCTCAGGGTCTGCAGCAAGAGGCCGGGCTGTGGCACAGGACATGGGTGAAGCAGCCGGTGCGGGGCAGAAGCTGCAGGGCAGAGGCTGCAGCCAGGGCACTGGGGGAGCTGCTGGGGTGAAGACACCAGCCTGCACAGGGCTGGTTTTCAGTTGTCTCCACCATGTCCTCATGTCCCAGCAGCAGCACAGGGATGGGCTGTGAACCTGCACCAGCGCAGGAGCTCCTGCTCCATCCATGGCCTGTGCATGGAGCAGCAGAGTTGTTAAATCCTGCCCTCCCGGGCCTTCGAGCATCGAGGACGTGATCATGGTGACTGACGATGAGCTCAGCAGGTGGAGCTTGAGGGACAGGTTGGTGTTTTGGGGATGATCTGAGGATGATTTGCTGCACTTGTGCCATGATCACTGTGCTGGGTGTGGGTGCATCTCCTTCCCACCGCGACCACGAGACCAGCCGCATCCTCCCGCAGCTGAGTCCCCTCCATATATTGGTGGGATAAGAGGACGTGGGGACAGGAGCAGAGCAACCCTGAGCAGGAGCGTGTGGAATGAGCTGCTCTCAGGTGGGAGCTATGGCTACGAGTCACCCTTTTGGTGACAAAGGTGTCTTGGGGACACTGGTGACAGCCCTGTCGTGTCCTGGGGCTGACAGTCATCCTTGTCCCTGTACAGGTAGGACCCTGTCCCGGGAGAGCTGTGTTCCCGTGTGCTTTGGTGGGTACATGTCTATGTTTGGGGGGTCACAGGTGACCTGGTGCGTGTGGCATTAGGTGCGATCCCTGGTGCTGGGCTGTGCACCGCAGCACTCAGCCAGGCTGACACCGCAGATTGCTCCAAGTTCCCTGATTCCGGTGGATTTCCACCCCTTTTGGCTCCCCAGAGCAGGACATGGCACTGACCCCCCTCTCCACCTGCTGAGCCGATTCCTCGCACCAGAGCCCTGGTGGTGCTGCAGGAACCCACTGGATCAACCGACAGTCGAGCACGTCCCAGTGATGGAGACGAGGCACCGGCCCCCTCAAGCACGGTGCCCACCCCTGTGCCAGCGGCACGGCCGTGCCGGGAGCTGCAGCCGCTGCCCTGCTCCGTGCAGCTGATCCGACACCGACCAGAACCTGGGTTTGGGTTCCTCTTTCCCCTGTGTCTGCGGTTCCCGGAGCCCGGCACAGCTGCAGGCGCCCGCTTCCCATGGCTGCCGTGTGCCGGGAATGCTGATGAGGCTGCCGGCACACCACGAGCTGCAGCGTGTTTGTGCTGAATGCAAACAGCGAGTCCAGGGGAATCCAGTGAACTGCGCTGGGGCTGCTGCCCAATTAGTGAAACTAATTGTGAAGGAAGGAGGCTGCCGGAGCCCCGGCGGTGGTCCCAGTGGGGCCAAACCCACATCCCCACCGCAGAGCCCCAGCCCCCCGGCTTTGCCGAGCTGCTCTAGTTCCATAGGGGAATTTCCATGTTTATTTACCTGCTCTGTACATCTGCGTGCACACAACTGCGGGTTCAGTTTCAGCGCGGCTGCGGCTGGTTTGTAACCTGCTCCTTTCCCCCAATATCACATCCCCTGTTGCCGGTGCTCCTTGTGGATGTTGTGGCTGTTGCTGTCCTTGCCCATAGCATTGTGTCAGGCAGCAGGAGGGGAGAGATGTTTAATTGTGGAATCCCAGAAATGTGGGTGCTCTCATTTCTGCTTGAAAATAAGACAGTTTCCAACAGGGCAAAATTCTGCTCTTGATATGGCAGGAGCAGCCTTCTGGAGCTTCCTGCTGCTGATTCTGGCTGGGAAGATACACATTTTATATGTATTTATATCAATATATGTATTTATATTATATATAATATATATGATATGTGTATATATGTTATATATAATGTGGGTATATATATATACACACACATTAAGTGTTTCTCTAGGGGTGGAAGGGGGAGTGGTGCTGCAGGACCAGCCCTGGGCTTTGTCCGGGCGCTGTGGCAGGGACGGACGGAAGGACACTCATTGAGTTGTGCTTCCCCTAGATCCACTGTGACAGGTTACAGCTGGCAGGAGCCGCAAACACAGAATAGCAGCAGAGGCGTCAATGTGGTTATTAACAAAGGCGGGTGTTCGGCGGGCGCTGGCTCCGCTCCAGGGTGCAGGAGCTGATGAGCAGCGCCGCAGGGATTAAATATTCATCGAAACCTTGGCATTTCGCTCCCATATCCTCTCTCCTGCCCCTTTCCCCTGGAGTTATTTGGTTCAAAAGGTTGGCAGCCGGCCCCGGGAACTCATTACTTCATTAACCCATTGCTAATTACAGGTTTTATACAACTTAAGTTTTTAGGGTCCATGCCAAAAACTGGGTCACGGTGGCACCACATCAGGTTTGCTCATCACATGAGCCCTCACCCCAGGCACATGATGGTGCCGGCCGGTGCTGGCAGCAGCGTGTGACCCTAAATGAGCTCAAAAAGAGAAGGATTTGAACACAAAAATACAAACCAGGTCTGGTTCCTGCCTTTGCCTGCCCGGCCCCGGGGAGCTGCGTGCCGGCACGGCGCTGCCAGGCCCTGCCCTCCCGTTTGGCACCACAGTCCCCGCTTGGTGAGTTAATGGATCCATCCAGCAGTTAATTGGCAGTGGCTCATTAGTGTGTCGGGCACCCAGCATGTGCAGCCTCACCAGCCCAATGGACCTGCAGCCACGGGGGGCTCAGGGCAGGGTTGGGGCGTTGAGGTTGACATGGGCTTGTGGTGTGTTGGCGTCTCCGTCCTCCCACCGATGCATCCCTGTGAGCGTTGGGATGCTGCACAACGGGCTCCTCTTCAGGGTGTGCCGTGGCCTTTGGCTCTTCCTGCCTCCACGCCAGGGTTTAAACCGTGACATGTCCCAAGTGGGGTGGCTTTGGGGGGCCTGTTCCCCTTTCTGTCTGCATCCCAGGGGTGGTTGGTGCTGAATGCCCACAGTGATGGTGATCCGGTGCTGCTGGTCCCAAAGTGGCGGCTGGATGATGTGGGTTGCATCTCGGAGCTCAGCCAATGCACCGGCACTCCCAATGATGTCCCACTCAGTGGTGGGGCCGTGCAGGAACTGGGGGTTGAATCCATAAAGCCAGGAGCACCAGTGCTGGGCAGCCCCAGCCTGGAAGGGGCCAGAGGGAGCCGGTCAGTGGATGATGTGATGCAGTGTGGTGCGGTGCGGTGCCGGCCGTCATTAGGATGCAGGTCCATCGCCATCTCCCTGGAGACCATGGGAACGGAGGGCCGGGTGAATCAGTGTCTGGGGCAGCTGCGTGCCGGCGCCGCGGGGCGCGGGGGAATTCCTGCCCCTGCTCAGGAGCAGCCTTTGTCCCGGTGCATTGTTGGCAGGGAAGCCGGGCAGGGAAGCGAAGGGGCCAGGGCTCTGGGGCAGACAATGCGCCAGACCCGCCTCTGCAGCACTGATACCAGTGTATTTACTTTATTTTGTCCTTGAGCTAATTCTCCTTTGAGTCAACACTGAGTAGGAATTGCTGGTCTGGTGTGGCATTGTAACTGCAGCCATCCCATGTTCAACACTCCGGGCATTCCCGGGCAGTCGTTAGCCCCTTTGTGCCGCTGAAGGGAGCCATATGCTTCAGAGACAGCTTGCGGATGCTCACAGGAACAAGAGAAAAGGGATTTCTGTGTGTTGCTGAATGCAGCTGCCAATCACCCGCATCCCGCCGGCTCCCTTGTGCTCGCCTGGAATGTGAGGCAGCGGCTGCGGCCAGCATGGGCTCATATTTGCAGTCGGGATTTGCCACGTGGGGAATGAGCTGTGCGAGTGCTCCATTGGCACCAGTGCCCGCCCTGCCCCTTTCCCACATTCGCTGCTCGCCGCAGTCTGAGCCTGGTTTGATGCGGTCGGAGGGAAGCGGTTTCTGTGGCAGCACTGCCTCGGAATCATCTTGCTCTGCTGCTCGTATGGGTGTTTAGACTCGGAGCCAGATGTGCCCTGAACCAGCACTTGAACAGTGACCCGTCCCCCGGCTCACTTCTGCTCCCCTCGTAGCCGCTTGCTCACACATGGTATTTTGATTCAGTTTTCATTGGCTTCGTAGCAGTTTCATGGCAAAGCAGTTCTGTCCCATCCCAACCTGCTCGGGTGGATGCTCCCCTGTGGTATGAAGGAGATAGGGATCAGTTCTACTCATTACCTGTGAGCTGCACGGGGCTGTGTGTGGCAGGGCTGGTGGTGCCCCACGCTGTCTGGTGGCACGGGGCTGTGACAGGCTGCAGAGACTGACGTCCTTGGGGCAATAGCCCAGGCTACAAGGATTATGAGGCTGCTGCCACCATGAGAGAGGACGTGGTGTGGTTGCCCTTCAATTGATGGGCTTGGATAGGTCCAGCCCCGGGCCTGGCAAGAGCAGATGGAGATTTGGCTGGAGTTGAAATCAGGGAGTTATGAATGGGAGTTATGATGGGATGGATTTGTCGAAGGCTGTTAACAAATGGTTGGTGATTATGAAGGGAAATGGGGAGTTTGCTGCGTGCAGCCCCCTGGGATGCTGGCAAGGATCAGGAGCCCGAGCCAGGGCAAGGAGGACCCCAGCCATGGGAGGAGCTGGGGTGAGAGCAGCGGGTGCTGCGGGCAGGAGCGGGGAGCTGCAGAGGTGATTTCACAGCTACGGGTCTGCCCGGCACTTCTGGGACTGTGGCTTTGTCTCTGCTCCTGCTCCTCTCAACCAAACAAACCAGTTCCCGGTGTTATTCCTCACACCTGGTTCCCATCCATCCCGGCCACGCATCCTCTGAGGCTGGTCACAGTGCATTGTGCTGTGTAGGAAAGTCTCTGTGGGCTTCTGTTTGCTTCTACTTGTGCAGGTTTATGCCCAGGCTTCTTCTGTGCTGGATTAAAACCCAGGGATCCTTTTCTTACTGGGATGTAGTGCCACAAGGTGTGGGAGTGGATTAAAACCCATGTGAGCAAAGCCCACCCATGGTCCTGTTAGAGGAGGGTCTCACAGCGCTGAGCTTCACCACTTCCCCACAGCAATGCCTCCTGCTCCTGTGCCACAGCCCCTCCAGGCACTTTCTGTCTTGTTTTAGGCCCCATAGCCCTGCCCCACAGCCCTGCCAGGCCCCTTGCTGCCCCTCGGGAGCTGCAGACCAGCCCCATGTCCTGTCCCCCCAGCTCCCCACTGGGGTCAGCCACATCCAGACCCTCATCTCAGACATCCCTGTCCACTCTGCCTGGTCCCCAGGCTCCCTGTCAGAGCAGCAGCACACAACACAGAGCTCTCTGGTTTGACTTAATAAGTATCTGGAAATGCCATAAAAGATGGCATAATAAAATATCAGATGCAGGGAAATGACTCGCCAAAAGGCATTTAAAAACAGGGAGAGTGTAAACGCAGTAGATTAAGACACTAATTCCCATCCCTTGTATGTTCTCCATCTTTCCTGTGTCTTGACAGACAAAAATGAATGCCCCCTCTTCCTGGGAAGCACTATCTGCCTCTCCTGGCTGTGCTGTAACCACGGGGTGCCCGCAGCTGTAACAGCCCATTTATTCTCTAGATTTGATGCTTTATCACTTCCAGAGGAGCAGCTCTGCTAGCTCATCAGGCATTCCCGCTGCAAGCACTTGCGCTTACAGGGCAGATAGAGATTCTGATGGCAAGAGCTAAATGTGATTCTTGATGCTCCCAAGTATCTTTGCAAATTAAAGACCTGCAATTAGTGCCTATGCTTAGACCATGCAACAAGGCAACAGGAACGAAGACAAAAATCAAGATGAAAACCAGGTTAAATGAGTTTGGAGTAGCCAGAGGGTCCCTCTGTAACTCGGGCTCTGGGAAAGTGAGAGCTTTGGGGTTTTTTTTTTCTTGTAAATGTAGCTTTGAACCAAATAAAATGCCAGTAAATTCCCAAGCCCAACACGGTGCAACAGGGCCAGGAGCCAGATCAGCAGCCGAGTGATGGATGTGTTAATGTTTTAATAGGCCGACCACCTCATAAATAATTTGCTCAGTTCTAGAGTAATTGATCTGGTCCCAGCGGTAATAAAGGGCTGTCCCCTGGGCTCAGAGCTCAGCAAACCCTTCCAGAGAAAGCCTGAAGTGGCTTTTAACAATATATATTTGACATTGTTCCAGGCGGGTGCCCTGATCCCGCAGCCTGCACAAGAACCAGCGGCTCCGCACCACAGAGGTTTCAATTAGCAAATCCCAGGGATGATAACGGAGAGCGACTTCTGCCAGGGAGCTCTTTGCTGTCCACTGAGCAGGGACCGGCGTGTGGAGCATCCCACCACAGACCATGGCCCGGCAAGGAGGGATGGAGTCCACAGTGGTGCCCGGCACAGCGCTGCAGTGATGCTTCATGGAACCCATCCACTGCAGCCAGGTACCGGGGATGGGTCTGTGGCCACAACCAGCTATCCTGGGCAGCAGGAGGAGATAGAGCCCAGCAGGAGCAGCCTGGGACTGGGATTCAGGGCTCTCCTGGGGTGAGACTCTCGTGGGCTGGGTATGCTGCCTGTGCACTGGGCATTCCCGTCGTATGCCAGGTATTCCTCTTGTCTACTGGATATTCCTCTTCTATACTGGAGTATTCCTCTCATGGACTGGCTATGCTGCCTCTGCACTGGGTATTCCTGTCATAAACCAGGTATTCCTCTTGTGTACTGGGTATTCCTCTTGCGTACTGGATACTCCTGTCACATACTGGTTATTCTTGCATGCTATGTACCACTTTCAGTGCCAGCCCTGGGAGCAGCGTTACTCATCGCATGCCACGGCTGCTGCTCTATCATTAGGGTTTCCTAACCTTTGCCACTGGGAGGTCGGGCGGTTTGTGGCATCTGCAACTCTACCCATAGCCTCCGTGTGCTGCTTTTCCATTTTCCCTCACTGTTAATCCAAGTTTAACCAAACTCCTCATGTTCCGGTGGCTGATGTTTTCACCACGTGGTGCTGTGGGATTTGCCGCACCAACCGCATTGCTCTGGCTGTGGGATGAGCCAACGCGGTCGGGTTTCTGCATCTGCAAATGAGGAAGACACCAGACACCAGAGTTGTTTGTCAAACACAATCAGTGGTGAACATCTCCAGCACCGCACCTCCAAACGGGGATGTAATTAAGCGTGAGACAATGAGGAAACACCCTGTTTCACCCCGGCACTCGCTGGTGTCAGTCGCTGTGTCTCGGGAAGGCTCACACTGCAGTTGGGGGGTGATAGCTCAGCTGAGCTCTCACGGTCCAACACCCCCCTGCTCTGTGCCAGCTCCATGTGGCAGGGTCTGGTGCTGGCTCATTTCATGCCACTAGCACTGGAGGTGCTGCGTTAGAGGCACTGGGGCCACTGGTGCTCCCCAGCAGAGCCCGCCTGGGATGTGGGTCCGTGTGGAGGGAAGCTGGCTGGGATGAGGCTTCAGCGCAGGGCTGGGTGACCGTGGCATCCCCTCGCCAGCAGCATCTCTCCTTCTGAACATCCCTTCTCCTCGCTGCCTGCCCCCCTGCACACACGGCCACAGAAGCAAATGTGGCTGTAATGAAAAGTAAATCTAATATCCCAGCCCCTATTTTTGTAAATTAGAGTAACCATCAGCTACAGAATAAATGACACCTAATTACTGCTGAGGGAAGTTCAGGCAGAAGTGTTTGGCTGCGAGGTGATTCTATGGAAGCACCATCAGTGATGGAAAATGAACAGGATGCCGGCTGTAGGAAGTGTAATTACAGAGGACTGACATACTGTGAGCTGTTTATGATAATGAAGTGGTGCATCAAATCAAATTAACCTTAGTTATTTAGCACAGAATGCACCGAGGACTTGTCTCAGTAGATGCTAAATCCAAAACCGGAGTCAGAAAAGCCACTTGGACGCAGCATCCTCTAACAGGACCATGGATGGGCTTTGCCCACATGGGTTTAATCCATTCCTATTTAAGGAATGTCCGGTGAGTGGCGTGCCGGGACAGCCGGGATGTGCAATGGCAGAGCCGCTGCCGGCAGCGTGGGGAGCCGCGGTGCTGCGGGGGACCCCCATCACCACCACAACCACCATCACCACCGGGAAGCACCGCTGAGCCATGCGCCCCTCGCTCCGCGCCGCGCCGCCGGCCCCCTGCTCGCTGGCCGCTGGAGCAGAGCCCAGGCAAGGTCAGTATCCAGCCCGGGAGGAGGACACGGGAGCTGCGGGATGCGGGATGCTGCCCTGCCGCGGTGCCGGGGCAGAGGATGCGAGTGCCGCTGCGCTGGTGTAAGCGGGTTTCATTTGCCCATCTCTCTCCCCACAAAGCCTGCGGTGCTCGCTGGAGGAGCGTTCCTGCCGGGAGCCCTTCGCGCTGACGGGTGAGTAACCTTCCAGATTAACCCAGCGCTCTGTTAAAGATTAATGAGGTTTCTAAAGAAGGGTCCCCTCCGCGCCGGGCTGCTCGCAGCGCTGCAGGTTCCTCTGCTGGAGCAAGGGAAGGGATCGCCGGTTGCAGCCGCGGCTCTGCCGTGCCGGCGGTGCTGGCACAAGCTCAGCCAGTGCTGAGGAGTCCTGAGAGCACCGTGGTGAGGGGCAAAGGGGCAAACACACGTTATGGCAGCGGCTCTGGGAATAGTGTGTGTCACAGTGGGGTCTTTGGCTGTAGGGAGGAGGCAGGGGGATGCCGACGGGCCGGGTCGACGGGTGCAAGCAGAGCCAGGCTGGCTTTGTAGGGCAGGAATAGCTGATGTGGAGATGAGGATGATGAGGAGAGCAGGGCATGGGACCGCAGCGGGCAGCTGCCTGTGCAGAGCCAAAGGGCAAGAAAAGGAACCAGCCTGGAGGCTCAATGCCTCTTGCCCTGGCTCCTAAGCATCCTGACAGCCTGCAGGCTTTATGGGTGCCTATTCTACTTCTGAACTATATGCTATGGGTTGTGTTGAATGCGTTTGTATTAGAAAATACTTGTTCAGTGCCCCATGTGCTGCATGCCCCCCTCAGGACAAGGATTCCTCTGCGGAGCTTCCCACTTGTTGGAACCACACAAACTGCACCTCCAGAGAAAGGCTTTCCTCTGTGTAATTCAAAGTGTTGGATGGGTTTTGCAGTAGCTGCATCAGATTCATCCTGAATTACAGTGTTTAACATCTTTCTGTTGATTGGAGTTTTTTAAACAACATGTTTACTGTCTTTTCCATGTATCAATGAGCATCCCAGATGCCATGCCATAATTCCTCCTCCAGTGCTGGCTTTGAGGCCTGGTTCATGGTGAGGGCACTGGTTTTGTGGTCATGAGTTCGTTTTGCTTCTTTCCATCAATATGAAAATGCCTGAGAGTGAATCACTATTGTACGGGAATAAAGAGAGGAGATTTCCTCTAATCCTCTTTAAATAGCCTCCAAATGAGGGCTTCAACAATGACTCATGACAGACATGATTAAACTAATCTATAGGTAAAGCTTTGATGGGAGCCCTCCCAGCTCAGGTACAGCTTTGGGGGACCCTGCACTACCTCTCCATGCAGCAGGCACAGACCTTGCTGTCATACTTGAATGGGAGGGGAGCTCCTGGGGCCACCTTCACTGTGCTGTTCTGTGTGTCTCTGCCCTGGTGTGTCCTCGTCACCTCCCTGTGACACACCAGCCTCCAGCCCTCCTGCAGGCACCTTCCCCAGCATCCCTGCATCTCTGCTCCTGGATGCAGTACCACAGTGCAGTACTTGCCAAACCATAACCTGTTCTCACCTAGAACAAACAGGTCCCTTTCTAGGCCTGTTAAACCCCCAAACCCCACACATAGAAAAGTGTAAGTAAAGAACAAAACCAGGGTGTCCCATCCCTTCCCCACAATATGGGAGTGATTAATGTGACACTATCTCTGTCCATCTTGCTTTTGTTTAACTATCATTTCTGTATTGTTGGTATCTCTGGAGACCAGATCCAGCGGGAATGGTTGATGGATTATGTATGAAATGCAGGTCAACACGTCCAAGTATTACTGCCTTGTAATTTGCTGCGCCACAGAGGCCAATATAGATGCCTTGTGTTATTAATTATACCAATATATTTTCCTGAGTAATGTGATTAATTAGGCTGTATGTGTTAGTGTTGCAGGCCTCTTCTGTGGCTGTGTTTGTTCTTGGCTGGCTCACAGAGAGGCAGCAAAATCTATAGCTTGGGCTCGGCCTCGTTCCTTCTCTTCTGGAGTGTTCAGGGGGAAAACACAGTTCCATGCGCTGCACTTGGTGTGCCAGGGAGCCACGAGGCAGCGGGACAGGGAAATGGAGCTGCTGCTGGCCATGGCCATGGCTGGCCCTGGGAGGGATGCCCAGAGCTATGTGCCTGGCATCAGCATCAGGCAAACCCTGAGCAGCAGCAGGATGAGCAGGGAGATGATGCAGGGGCCCTGGTGGGATCCTGCCCTGGGGCTGCCCACGCTGCCCTGACTGGCTCCCAATGACATCTCCAAGCCCAGCACTGTGCTGGCCTCGCTTTTAGCACTGCAAGGATGGATTACACTTAAAATAACTCACAGAGACTCGTCTGCTCTCACTGAGCTGCTTAAAAAGTGTGTCACCCAGGGCTCCTGTAACTCATTTTTATTCTCGTATTGCAAGCTCAAAGTGTGGGATCAAATGGTGCCAAGTGCGGTCCTGCGCCACCAGCTTCTGACACCTGCAGGTCTGGGTTCACAGCACGGTTTTAACGTGTCACAGGCGATATCCCGATGAGCTGGTGTCAGTCTGCACGGTGTGAACACAGGACAAAGCGTTTGCTGCGGGGTGAAAGCACTCACAGAAAAGCAGAAGCGGGAGCTGGGTGCATTCACTCAGCATCAGGGTCTCATCCTCCCTGGCAGCCCGTGGCCTGTGTCCCTCTCCGTGTCACAGCAGCTCTGGGACCAGGGAAGCCCGTGGTCCCCAGCTCAGCATCACCAAACCTCTGCTGGGTCCCTGCGCCTGTTTCCTGCTCCTCACTCTCAGAGCTGGCTCCCGGCATCACAGCGGAGCTGAAACCTCTCCTGTCTTTTGTTTCCATAAAGGTTAAAGAAGAATCATCATCCTTTAAGTGCCAAGAAGAGAACTTCCACCCTCTGGTGCAAGGAGACTTTGAACAGTAAGGCAGCTGCTCTTTCTTCTCGAATGGTTGCTGCTTGACTGCATGTGCATTGGTTTTACTCTGGTCTTTCTTCCTCCTTCTTGTCATGAGTTTGATTGCAGGGGTTTGTTTCTTTGCTTTTTCATGTACTGTAGTCCCACAAACAATCATGTTGGTGATGGAGTATTGTCCTGTCTGCCCAGTGATGCTTTGAGATCTTGAGTTGAGTTTCCCATCCAGTTATTCCTTCAGTGGGAATGGCAGGAACCGGGTGAGGGTACTCCTGGCTTCTCTGGGGCCTCACTAACCCCTCTGAGAGTACCGGGGAGCCCTTCCCGTGGAGCTCAACTGCAGCTCCACTGACTGGGGCAAGCACGAGCCTGTGCTGAGGGCAGTGGGCAGGGCTGGGGACCCCATTTCTGTGTGGTTTCACTGTCTCAGTGGAAGGGGTCACTCGTGTGCTTTGGGGGACCGGGGACAGTGAGCTGCAGCATCAAACCTAAAGGTGGGCAGAAGCTGCTGCAGGTGCTCCCCTCACATTCCCAGAGGGAATCATAGAACTAACCAGGTTGGAAAAGATCTTTAAGCTCATAAAGTCCAACCGTTCCCCAGCACTGCCAATGCCACCACTAACCCATGGCACTGAGGGCCTCGTCTCTTTTGAACACTTGCAGGGACGGTGACTCCAGCCCTGCCCTGGGCAGCCTGTTCCAATGCCTGAGCACCCTTTGGGGAAGGAATTGTTCCTCATCTCCATCTAACCCTCCCCTGGCACAGCCTGAGGCTGCTGTGCTGGGGGGTGCAGAGCCCCGGCACGGGCTGGTGCAGAGCTGGAGCAGCACCAAGGGGATGTGTTGCTGTGGTTCCATACCCAGGCGAGAGCAGCACAGACACACGGGTCAGCAGCGGCTGCCTGGCTGTGCAGGACCTTGGTTTAGTTGTGGCAATGGCTGGAGCTGGCACCTAGCCTGGCCCGTGGGATCCCGGCCAGGCCGCAATTAGGGATCTCAGGAAGCGCCGCTGTCTGCAGCTCCGCTGTTCAGGCTGTGCCGTCAGGCCGGCCAGCAAAGCCCCCAGTGCCGGGGCTGCTGTACAGACAAATCCATGCATTAGCTGGGATCCTGCATGGGAGATGGGAAGAGACCCTGCCAGCAGCTCTGGGGATGGGGCACATATTATTTGCATGCTAGGAAAGGTTTGCAATCATGTGTGCTGGTGTGCGGAGACATACATGAGTGTGGCTGTAATGCACCGGCAGCAAAGGTGGAGCTGGCGTGGGATGGAGGGATCTCCTGGTGCTGCCAAAAGCCACCAGCACCGGTCGCACACTGTGGCCAGTACACCCATCCCACTGTACCAGGGAAGGGGGTGCAGGAAGCCTGTGAGAACTGCAGTGGCACCAACCACAGCCATGGGCACGGCAGGGAAATGGAGCAGAGTCAGCCCTGGAGAAGCCCGTTGCTCAAAACGCATTTTAGAAGCTCCGGTCACAGTCAAAATTAAATCAGAAAATGAACTATTACTCAAACTGACTCGGAGCTGCTCAAGATTTATACGCTTTGGGCAGCTGGAACCCCATTTCCTGGGATACCTGGGGAAGCCTCCGCCACTACCGCACCGTGACCGTTTGCAATTTCACACCACTTTAAACTCGCCCTCATTGAGCTTGGGGAGATGAAAAATGTCTTTATTAAGGGAAGTCACAGGTCCCTGCGTGGCTGCTAAATGTGCTTTAATGTTAGTGAGGAGGGGTGCGGGGAGGGGGAGCATTGCTGGTCACTGAGCTCCCGTGGGAGCAACCCCAAACAAAGGATTTCTCTTTGGTTTTCCTGCTGCTTTGACCATCTCGAGGTGGTTGGTGTGACTTTGGGCCACTGAGGTGGCTTCCGGAGCTCTCCGTTGCCCCACGTTTCATGGGTGTGGGAGGAGGTGGCCTCTGATGTGCCGGGTTCAATGTGGAGATGTAAAACATGGGGATGTTGGGAAGAGCACAGGGCTTGGCTACCCCTGCAGGCAAGGACTGAGGTGTGCATCCCATCACCCATGGGATATTGCAGGTGTTCCTCTTCTTTTGTGGCTCTGTTTGTTTCATGCCCATAAATCCATGGCAGTCCCATTACAACGCTTCCTCCTGCTCCCCTTCCCCAGTGCTGTCTGGCTGCTCTGCTGGGTGCCAGTCCAACCAGCACCCGTTTCTGCAGAGGCAGCAGGGAATATCCCAGAGCACTTGTTTGTTCCTCACTGTCTCCACGTGTCAGAGCACCTCTGGCTGCTGTGGTCCCACTTTGCCCGACCCCTGGCTGATACTGGATCACCCAAACTGAACAGCAGGATATGGTATCAGCAGGAATACGGGTCTGCACTGGTGGGACCCAAACCAGGCAGGGTGCAAATGCGTACAAAAGCTGTAAATGAAGAGAAGAAAACCTGCTTGGGAAGGCCTCACTGGTGATGCTTCTCCTGGTGGGATCACAGGGATGCTTCCAGAAGTGTTTGGGCTGAATTACCAGGGAGAGCAAAACCCCACTGCCTGTGGACGGCTCTAATGGAACATCTTCAGGGTCCCTCCTGCAGCTCTGCAGTTGTGGGGCTGCCCCCAGGCTTTGCAGGGACCCCTGGTGATGGCCCTTTTGGCACAAGCCCTAGTGATGATGGTGGGCTCGCCGGGCTGCTGTGCTCCTTCTGGACCTCCTGACAGTGTGATTCCTGGTGGCATCTCTTAATATGTGATGGATACAGGTATGCACACACGTGTGACGTGCTTTATAACTTACGCAGTTAAAAACACCAGTATTTGTGCTCAGTGCCCATCTCCTTGCAGGGACTCACACCTTTAGCATCTCCCACCCATAGAGCAGACATGGAGCTGTTTGTGCTCCCGCTGCTCTTGTTTCTCCCACAGACCTTTGTGCCCCTGATGATCTTTTCTTGCATTTGTATCTTCACTCCAGGAATGAGGCACTAAACCTGGAGTGAAGGCAAGCACGGGCCCTCCTCCCCGCTCATCCAGCCACACAGTTTACACAAGGCGCCGTTATTATCCCCGCATCCACACTCTCTAACCCTGTAATTAGATGCTTAGGCTGTGATTGCCCCATTGTCCGCTGGATAGGTTTAATCATTCTTTTCTCCTACAGTGGCAATTTTGTTCCAATTAATTATTTCAGCAATAGCTGGTTGAGTTTAGAGAGAAATTAAAAGGGTAGGGAAGGATAATGAAGAATGAGCTAACTAAGGAGAGACTGCAAACAGGGCTTCCGTATCCCTGCTTCTCTTCCCGATTCTCTCTTGTTCCCCAAAGAACTTCCTGGGCTGGGAAAGGTTCTCCTGGAAATGAGGATCTGGAGTGACACAGAGCACTGCCTGGCTCCATCCCTGCCGGGGAGCCTCATCACTGGGTCTATCAGAAACAAGGGACAGGCCAGTCCGGGAGGGAAAGTGTTTCTCAGTCAGGCTTTAACTAATGTGTCTTCAGCCTGGTAGGGGCAGGTTTGGGCTCGTTGTGCTGTACACCTTGTGTTCCACTCACCACTGAACACACAGTTCAGTTCCAGCTGAACAGGACCTGGAGTTGCTTCCATGAGACTCTCCTGGGAATCAGCTGCACAGCGAGTGATGAACCAGGTGGGACCTGTGGAAGCAAAACAAGGTGCGAGAGAAAAGCCAGTGTCTGGTCCAGCATTTGCATGTCAGCCCGTGCTGGGAAAGAGCAAAGCTCTCTAGTCCTGGTTCTCTGGGTGGGTTTCACTTGCTGCCTCCCATGAGTGCCCCCAGCTCGGGGCTGGAGCAGAAGCAGAGGCTGGGGCCCGGCTGCTGGCGGGACCCTGGAGCTCTCCCTGCCTCATCCCTCCCTGCCCATGGAAGGCAACACGCTGCCTCTCAGCAGCACCATGGCCCTGCCGTGCCCGCGCTGTCAGTGTGCAGTGTGCTCAGGGATGTGCACAGCAACATCTGGAGGGGTCCTTCCCTCCCACAACATCTGGTCCTTGGCTGCTGACAGATACGAGCCTCTGTCTGAGGGCCAGACGCGTGCAGCACATCCCACACATGGGGTTTAAAGTGCCATGGAAAATCGGACCAGGAAGGAGGGATGGTGAGCAGGGAGGCTTCATCAGAGTCCCTCCCTTCCTTGAGCACGTGGCAGTGCTCCCAGCTGTGGTGGTGCAGCCAGCACAGGGCGGCAGCAGTGAGTGCAACAGCATAAAGAACCAACCACAGTCACAGCACCTCTGTGAGTCCATCTCAAATGCTCCTGGCCTTGACTTCTTCTAGACAGCCATGGCTTTCCTATTGGTACAGGCAGAGATTAATCTATGCCCAGCCCTGGGATTAGTTTACTTGGCTCTGGCTTCTTGGAATAGGAAAGGTTTTGCTTTCGTGGTCACTGGCTGGGACAGAACCTCCTTTGGTTTGGGCTCTCTGGCCTCGGAATTCAGGACAGGGGCTCAGAACCACCCCGGATACCCAGCCCTGGAGCTCAGCCTCTTGTACGACCAGTGCTCCATGAGCTTTGTGTCCAGGATGATCCCAACATTGTGGGGTCCACAGCCCTGGCCGGTGCTGGAGCACCCAATGGGGGCAAGGCTCACAGGAGCCTGCTCACTGTGCTACACGGACCCTAACCACCGCTATAAAACAGAGGCAGTTACAGCCAGCAGCAAGCCATGATCACCAAATCACTCATTCATTAATTCGATGGCATTACCGGCCATGGGGCTGTTCTCGAGGTGATTTGGGTTGGGACTGGTTTGGGTTTTTTAAGGTTAGAGAAGGTTTTGAAGGGAGAGGAAAAAACCCTGCATGTCTTCCAGGAGTTACAAAACTGCTGCCTGTGCAATTCATGTATAATTCAATGGATTCCAGAGTAGTTTGAATATTTAAATTATGCATGATCAAAGCAATAAAGAAATCTGCATTTCCTCACTCCGAGCCCCCCAGACATAATGCTCCCAAGTGTGCCCCCCCCTCCGAAGGCAGCTCCATGCTCCCAGATCTATTGAGCCTCATTGCTCCACAGAAACTGAGCTCGACTGGAAAAATACAGCCGTCAAGTGGGACTGTTCTTTAGTACCTCCGTGATGCATCGCATCTCCAGCCAGCGCCGTTGCCAGGGCAATGGTCACTGCCATGCTGCAGGGCAGGCCTGAGGAGGGGTGATGGGCACAGCACGGGGTGAAGGAGCCCCACGCTGCCTGCAGCAGTGGCTCGGGAAGCAAAGCTCTCCACGGCAAGGGAGCTCCGACAACTGGCATGAGAGGATGGAGGGGTCTTGTCCCCCACTGCTGCCTCCTTCAGGGGCTGCAGACCCATTTCTCCATGGGCTGGGGTGTTGTTGGTCCTCCAGGCACCATGGATGTGTCCGGCTCCTCTCCTGAGCTCCGGGTTGGGATGCAGCAGTTTCACTCTGCCAGCTGCAGCCATGGCCAGCCAGGCCTGGGAAAAAAGGGCAAAACACCAACAGAATGCTCCCTCTGCCCCCCTTCAGATGTTGTAAATTTTCATTAGTGTTCTGTAATTTAATGATCTATTCCCAAGAGAAAATTAGTCTTCAATTTACAAAAAAATCCATGTTAATTTAAGCATGATAGCAGGAGAGGGATGGAGTGATGGAGAGAGGGAGTGATGGAGCCCATCCTGCACTTCCCGCACCCCACAGCCCTGCACAGGGCAATTATGAAGGAGAATTTTAATAACACACTGAAGTCCATTTGAAATCTCCCGACAAAGACTGCAAAGAGGTTCCTGGGGGCACGAAAAGCAATTTCCTCTGGAACAAGAGGTTCTTTTTGAACCAGGCAGACACACCGGCTCAGCTGAAGGTTGGTGCTGAAGGACCAGGGGATGCAGGAACACGCTGGGTGAGCTGTCAGTGCTTATTGTGAAGGCAGCGACCACCAAACCATCCCAGCTTTTACAATGTCAGTGGTGCCAGGGCCCTGCAGCCCCTTTGCCGTGGCCAGCACACCCCTGTGCCTGCTGCAATGGGGTCCCTGGGTTGGAAAGAGGCTGAGCTGGCTCTACCTGGAGATGCTGCAGGTCCCCAGGCAGAGCCCCACCTGGGATGGGGCTATACCCTGCTGCTGAGTGGGGTGAGGGTGTCCCTGCACTGAGGGCAGGGTGTAAATCCTGAGTGTCAGACAGGAGCCATCTCCTCTGGTATGGAGATAGATGGCGGTGGCTTTGCTCATTAGGGGCTGTGGCAAAGGGTAGATGCTGGGAGGCTCCGTTCCGGGGAAGAGCTCAAGGGGAGCTCATTAACTTGAAGCACCGGGTCCAGAGGGCTCATTTGGCTGGTATCAGTTCACTCCTTCTTCTAGTAATGTGCAAAATGAGGGAGTGGGATCTGAGCCTCTTCTCAGTGGCCGACACTTTGATTTACCCCTTTCTCATTCATGTCCTCTATTTCAAACTGCCTTTAATGCTGTTTATTCTTCACAGGTTTTAAGCCTTTCCTGTGGAACATAACCCTTTGCTCCCATGATATTGCGCTTACGGGACAGATCAGACACTGCTACATGTCTTTTTATCCTGGCACCACAGGGATACTTTTTAAGGGCCTGTGATGCTATCCTGGTGAGGCCAGGGTGGTCCAAGAGCAAAGCCTGGGCAGGGGAAAGGGGCTTTTGCTCTTCACCAATATCAGCAGCCATAGGTGTGTATATATTTATGCCTCTCTGACCTTCTTCAAGACTGACAGGGCAAGTTACAGGTTTCCTTTTCCTAATTCAGTACATGATGGCTTGGGACATCATCCAGCCCTCTGACGATGCTGCGAGGGCTGGAGCAGCTCTGCTCTGGGGCCAGGCTGAGAGAGCTGGGCTGGGGCAGCCTGGAGAAGAGAAGGCTCCTTAAGGGGAGACCTTAGAGCAGCTCCAGTGCCTAAAGGGGCTCCAGGAAACCTGGAGAGGGGCTTTGGACAAGGGCAGGCTCCTCGCTCCGCAAACCCAACAATTAATACAGTGTTAACAGCAATCACGTTAATTGCATCGAGCTATTAATGAAGGCAGAGCTGCCAAACCACAGCAAACATTTGAGCACAAGCCTGGAGCGATGCCCCAGCCCTGGCCTGGGGAGGTAGCGACAGGGTTTTCTCTCCATGCACACAGAAAGGACACGGGTTTAGCCCAGTTCCCATGGAGGAGATGAAGGTACCGGCTTGGCCATGGGGGCTGTGAGCTCTGGTCAGCACCTCTGCCTCCCACCCAGCAGAGTTCAGCACCTCTGCCCACTGACACGAGTGTAAGTGATGTTCTCACAGCCAGCTGCTCCCGAGATGTTGTTAAATTAGAAGGAAAATCTATTTCCTGTTGGAAAAAAAGAGAGGAGGCGAGCGAACTCGGAGTTAAATATAGATATATGATATGTAAATGAATCTGACAACTGAGTGAATAAAAAATGAAGGTTTAAATTATTGAAGGGTAGGAGGAGATGGCGCATGCAAATAGCACTAATGTGGAAAGAGGCAGCGCTCTGAACGGGGAAAGGAGGTTTTGAAACATAATTATTTCTTTTAAGAAAAGGGCTACATATATTAAATAAAAGCCAACAGAACCAGCACATGTTTATTTCAAAAGCCTTTCTTTCCAGCCTCTCACTTTATTCTGTTTTTTTTTTTTTTCCCCCTGCAAAGCAATGAGAGAAATTGAAGGCTGCTGAATTTTTTAGCTTTAATTGAAGTAAGATAAATCAAGTTTTGATTGCTACACAAGCATAAGTGAGGCCCAGAGGTGGACGCTCAGAGGCTCAGGCTGCTGTTAGAGGGCTGGGAGGAGGTGTTTGTTCACTGATTTGGTGGGGACATGGCTCTTTGGCCCCACAATTGCAATCACAGCCTAGTCTACCACGACCCCCTGGAACCAATGGTGATGTTCAGCCCCTCTGCAGAAGACAACGGACTTGACAGGGCAGTGGACTTGATTTAAATGGAAAAATACCAGTCTTGAGATGTCAGCCTGCTTAAGGAGTTCATTACAACTGTGAAGACATCCAGGTTGCTTTTGCTCTTGTTCCACTACATGCTGCAGAGACCAAAGGGCAGGAATAGAGGGAGCACGGGGCCGGGCTGAGCTGGCTCCTCTGCCTGTGGCAGCAGCAGGGCCGGGCTGCAGAGCATCAACACTTCAATACTGGAAATAGAGACCCAGCTGGTTATTTTTATCAGAGGTAAAGCTGACAAGGAATTCTGGCAGAACGGGCCCTCTGTGAGCGCAGTAAATGTCTTCATTACCTTGCACGCAGCTATATTTATGCCTCTCTGACCCTCCTCAGGACTGACAGGGCAGGTTACGGGTTTCCTTTTCTTAATTCAGTACATGATGGCTTGGGACGAGTTGTTAGAGCTATAGATCAAAATGTCATTTATTAGAAGAGTGCCTCCTTGGGGATTCTTATCCTTCGTTTATTATTTGTCGTGTGCTGACTGTGCTCTGTTCTGTCTAATCTGTCTCTCTAGCTATTTATACAGCCTCCATCACACAGCACCTGAGTGCTCCCATTGCTTAAACAATGATGGCTTGTTTCTCCCTTACCTGCTCTGCGAAGCTGGGAAGGGCCTCAGGATTTATGAAGAGCGCAGGGATTTATACTTCCATTCACTCCTGAGTTACCCCTGGGGAAGGGTCCATCCTGTCCCCCACCTAACCCATGGCTATGACAGAGCCTAAACACTGCCTTTCTAATGATCTGAATGTATAAAACTCTGATTTGGTCACAATCCTCAGGGGTTATGGGCTCACCTTCTGTTTCCCACAGTTCTTTCATCCACAGTCTGACACTGAGGCTGGGCTTCGCTGCCGGATGGCCCCTCTCCTGCCTGACCTGCCCTCACTGCCCCATCCTAAGGCTCTCATCTTCAGAGAGCCATCCCTGCAGCTCTCCTTCACTGCAACCTTGCTTCTCTACGTTTTACATCGCATTCAGAGAGCTGCAGAGTTTGGAGAAAGCGAATTTCCTCCGAGTTGAGACTCTTTGCCCAGGTGAGGGCTGCCATTGATCTTTTATAACCAAACTATCCATAGATGGAGCTGCCTTGTTCTCCTGCCTGGTCCCTCGGTCACGGATGAGGACTGTGATGGGGCACCTCACGGGCCAGCCCAGTGCTTGGCAGCCATACGAGGACCCCCAAGTTCCCACCTTTCTGTGTAAAGCCCATGTGCTTTCCGAGAACTCCCTTCTCCATCCTCACCCACTGGGACAGCCCAAGTCCCGGGCACCAGAGTGACCAAGAGCTGGCATGTGGTCCTGGGTGCAACCCTCCTCTCTGGGGGTGCTGGAGGGACCAGGGGCCCTGTCTCTTGGCTCTGGTGGCTCCAGTGGCTCCCAGTCCATCCCATTGTGGGCCCTTTCTCCGCTGTGTCCCCATGGCAACGCGCGCTCCTGCCGCAGCGGCATCCTCGGCTCGCCACTTCCAGCGCTGCATTTGTATTCCCAGGCTTTGTCTCCTGCTCGGCGCTGGCAGGCAGCCAGGCCAGGCATCCATTTCAAAGCAGCCTTTGTGTTCTTGGTGAAATAGCTGCTCAGAAATAGATGTGATTCAATCAGCCGAGAACACCGTGTTTCTTTGCCTTCTGTCTTGCCCGCAGCCAAGGTGCGGTTGCTCAGCGGACCTGCGGCTGGCTCCTACCTGTAGCCGGGGAATAGCCCCACAGAGCACGGATCACCCTGTGAGCCTGCAGAGATGTGGCTGTGCCTGCTGCAGAGGGGCAGGAGCAAGCAGGGGGGATATTCTCCTTCTATCTCCCGCTATCCAGGCTTATCCAGTTCCAACCATGGGCAGGGACACCTTCCAGTAGACCAGGTTGCTCCAAGCCCCATTCCACCTGGCCTTGAACACTGCCAGGGATGGGGCAGCCACAGCTTCTCTGAGCAACTTGGAACATTGGACCACTGGAACAACTGCTTCTTCCCTCCTGCAGTTCCTGCTCCCGCTGATGAATGCAGGGTGAAACCAACCTGCTGGAGGGTGTGATCCATTAATTGCAGTATCCATCCTTGTTTCTGGTGGAGTTCAAGGCTAAGAACATGTGATGATATTACACATCTGCTTAAGTGTGCAGAGATACAGGCAAAAGTATGCATGTGCACACATTGTTGTATCAGTGTGGTTTAGCGGAGATCCACTAGTGGAGATCCACAGCCCAGGCATGGACTGGCAGCACGGGCATGACATTGCAGGAGGACACTTCCCCACCTGCAGACAGTCCCCGGAGGTAACAAGTGCCAGAGCTCATGCTGTGGTCTCTGGTGCTGCTGCTAAAGTACGTTCTGGCCCCATTTTATTCTCTGTAATTAGGAAATTCAGCAGACGAATTGCCTTCTGAAGCCTAAACCAGAGAATATTGCTGGCACAAAAAGAAACGGTCTGTGGCAGAGTGGAAATCGTTTGTGCTATTGTCAGCGAGAAGTGCAATAGAAGCGAGATCTGTTAATCTGGTGCTGTGTGAGGAAGGGTGGTTGTTGAGTTAGGCAATCAATAAGCATTGATTACAGAGAGGCTTACTCCTGTTAAACATGATGGAGGACAGATGTACATAAGCAGCAGCCACCGGCCAGGCACGGTGTGCATCCCTCAGGGTGAGGGCGGGAGCTGCCCACTGCAGCTCCCGTCCCTCTCCCGTGGCTCTGATGGTTTCCCTGGAGAACTGGCTCATTCCCTCACCAATTCACCAGCCCGGATCAATGCTGGTGGAAGGGTCTGAGCTCTGCCCTGGGTGTAGCTGGGGGGTTGAAGGTGGGGGAAGCCATTTCCCCCGTGAACATCAGTGTTTGCAGGAGTCCACGACAAATATTGGGACTGGAGGGTCCTGCATGCATCATCCACATCTTGCTGGTGGTGAAGAAGGGCAGTGCTTTGTAGCTCTGTGGGCCCTCGAGATAGTGCCCCACTACTTCCTGAAATTGTCTTTTTATTTAGAAAGGACCTAAAAACAAGCTCGAAACAGCCATGCCTGTGAAAGGGACACCAGCACATGGTGACCCGGCAGACTCCGTGCAGGCAAAATCGGCTGAGCTGGATGCAGTGGCACGCAATGCCCAGGAGACACACGGCCGGACCCCACCGTGGTGGCAGCACCTCGAGGGGAACCTTCAGAGCAGGGGAGACTCTGGAACCAGCCTCCTCCATTAATTTGGACTGTGCTGTAACAGTAACGGAGGGCAGGGACTGGCAAAAAGGGGAAGCCGCAATGAGCCCATCGGTGTGATTTCCTTTTGGAGGGCAGTGCAGGCCTGGTAAATAAATGGAGATTGGAAACGTCTCTTGCACTGCACCACTTGAGAGGCCGGGGATGTGCGGCTGGCGTAATTGGCTGGACGCAGAGTGAAATCCAGGCTCAGCGATTCCATTTTGCAGTTGGCAGCCTTCCCAAGCGCAGATCAGGGGAAGCAAGTTGCACTAGCGGTAAAGCACAGGGAAATTCTTTATCTTTTATAATTTTTTTCTGATTTAAAGGGTAGGATTAAATTCTCATTTAATAACCCCAAGTGCCTGCTGTCCCCTGCTCGGATCACTCTGTGTGAGGGTGATAATGCTGGGAAGGGAGCCTGGAGGCAAGGCAGCACTGCTGCTTCTCCTGAGCACAGATCTAATGGCTGTTTGCTGCCGCAGCCTGTGAAGCAGGCACCGACTGTTTAATCACAAGCCTTAGCACAAGATGCTGCTGCTTCCCAGCTCTGTTAGAAGGCGAGCCGAATGCTTTGTGTTAGCGACTTCCAACTTCGTCATTTGGGGTTTCTTCCTCCTAATGAAGGATCTTACAGAGACCCAACTGTTCCTCGCTAACATAAAGAGTCCGGTTGACTTAACGGAGCGGCTCCCAGGCAGGCATTGTTTTCATGAGTAAGCACTGCTGTTCTGTACCTTCAGATCACCACTTCTTACCATCGCCTGGGCTATTTTTAAATCTTGTAAATGAAGCCTCTACAGTGAACAAGGAAATGAGCCTCCGAGCAGAGGAGCACACAGAGCCTCTGTGTTAACGAGAAGACTGTTTTCCCTTGTCTGTCGCATCAGCTCATTTAGATTGTTTAAGTCAAGTGCAATATTGAAAACAATCTGTTTTCTTGTGACAGTGTCTTCATTCTGTGCAATGATGCTGAATGGAACAAGCGGCAAAGGGTTATTGATGGCAAATCCTCAAGTTCCCAGGCCTGCCCTTCTCAGGCCGCCTGGAAAAAGGCAGCCCCTTGCTTTATTTTCCCCCGACATTAGGCAGAAAGTATCTTACAACGCGTCGGCTTTGCAGCTCCGCGCTGAAGCCTTCATTTTGCGTGGAGCCCTGACAGCAAACTGCAGATGAAGGGGAAGGGTGGAGGGGATGGGAAGCACTGAAATGGCGCCAGCTCGGTTTGAACTGTTTTCAGTCAGTGCCTTTCCTGCCTCCCGCAGCTCAGTCTCTCGCTCTGATTGCACAGAAATCCTAATTAAAAAGCTAATGGGGATGTGGAGGCGGGAGGACCCGGGTGCGTGCCAGGCTGGCAGGGGGCAGATGGAGGCTGCTGTTGCTGGGTAAAGGTATTTGGGGATCACTGCCCAGAAGGGCATGTTTCCCGAGTGGTGAAAGTGTAACAGCACAGATCCATCCTTGGCAGCTGCCTGGATGCACGGCAGGCTGTTTGCCCTTGAATAGTGGTTTCATTATTCCTAATTTCATGTATGACCATAGTGCTTTGGAGCCACTCAAATGCAAGGAGGAGATGGAGGGGTAAGTAGTAGAGGGTTAGTAAATGCAAAGGATCTGCTGACAGTGTACAACCAGCTGTAGTATTTACAGGCAGAATTGAAGCAATCGCTGCAGCGGTCTAGTTGCTAGGAGCATGTGCATAAATAAAATTAGAGAACAATCTAAAATAATAAAGAAAGCTGCAGACCTTGACTATGAATTTTATTGACAGTGGCATAATGCAGTTAACGAAATGACATAATATTTATTAGCCTTCTTAACTGAGGACAGACTCAACAGCAGTCCTCCTACATCAAGCCTTTAAAGGCAGATAAAACAGAACTGCTGTGAATGAAACGGTAACAGGAAGCTGAATCACACGTCAGGAAATAATGACTTTCAGTTATACACTATTACATGGCAATCCCAACTTTTTCTTATGAACAAAAATAAACAAGGCCAAATTAACTTATGAGTTATTAATAGAAGCCGAGAAACCAGTTTCAATTTGTCAGTGCCCTTTTAAGTACATCAAAGATAACACAATCACTTTAAGCATGTGCATGTTTGGCTCACAGCAGTGCACGCTGTTATTATTAAGCCTCCAAGAAGAGGACAAAAACACCCTTACTGGCTATGCTACGTTGTCATAAATGCTTATCTTTAATAATGTAGGATCTTCTTCAGCTGAAAAATGCCCAGCTCCCTTTGTGCTGGCAGAAAGACAGTTGATATTGCAGCAGATTTCCAGAGACGATTGCTCATTTGTCCGGGGCATCCATTTATTGCGCAGGTGAATAAAACAGCATTCATTTCTCAACTAGCATTAACAGGAATGCTTGTGATTATGCGCAAGCCTGATGCAAATTGCGACCAAGAACTTCCCTATGCTAACAAAGCCCCTTTCCTCGGTAGCTCTTGCAGCCGAGCAGACAGGATGATGCTTATTTCCATGAGAACAGTGGGAGCTGAGAAGAGAATTAAAGTCCTGAGCAGTTCTGTAGCACCTCCAATAACCACCATTCCCTTGGAGGGCAGCTGTGCAGGCTGCTGGGGTGTTTTGAGCCAGCACTTCAGAGCTCGGTGCAGTGACAGCCACCCCAGTGACAGCTTTGCACCAGAGTAACCCAGCCCTGCGGCCAGGCAGCATACAGCCAGTCTGATGCAGCTCAATAGCTTGTTTAAGGCTGTTTGGCAGAGATGCAGCTACAAGTGTGATACACCCTCACTACCGGTGTTCCTGGTATGGCACTAACTCCTTCTCAGTTCCGTTTCTAAGCAGAAACTCATTATCCGTAGTCACTCATTTACTATCAGTTTGCTGCATCTGCATCTTGCTGTAGGCACTGGAAATCGGAAGCAGAAATGAGCCATAAGGTTTTCAAATGCAGGTACGTTAAATGGACTCAGGAGTTTCAAAGTAATATTCTAAGCAAGCTTCTTACTCTACATTTCCTATTGGTGCCAGTAATAACACTTTAAAATGTCAAAAGCACTTAAAAAATGCTTTCTTGCCGTTCTATATCGCGTGGACTTCTTGCACTGTGGTTCTTCATTATCTTCCCGTATTCCCTGTCAGTCCTTTGACTCGTTTGCTTTCTCTAAATTAATTTCTGCGATACTGTTGCCGAAGCCAAGCGCAGTAACACGGACCCGGCTCATCCCTCCCTCGCTCTTCATTTCATGTATTTGACGTTAGACTCTCTCTGTGTACTTTGGGGATTAAGCTGTGTGTTCACATAAATCAATTTCTACCTCAGTTCGCAAGCGCTGGGTACTTTTCCATCCCCTCCCTCTGCCTAGTAAAGCCAGTGGAAGGAGACGAGACCGGTCTGTCTAACGCTGTGGTGGCTATTTACACATTAAGGCTTATTTTTCCATCAGTGTAGTCACTGACACCCCAAAGTCGGGAACAGCGCACCGGAGGCACCCCACACCTGAACGAGCTGCCCATGCAGGGGAAGATGCGCTCAGATGCGTGTTGTGCCCTGCCCGTGCCCCGTCCTGCCCCGCTCGCTGCCCTGCGCTGTGGGGTGTTGGAGGAGCGAGCGGCAGGAACGGCGGGTGTGTGCTGGGACCGAACGCGGCCCGCATCAAGAGGGTCGCCCCGTCCCCGGGCCCCGGCGCGGAGCTCGGAGGGGCCAGTCCCGGTGTCGGGGGCCGGGGCTCGCCCCCATCGCGGTGCCGCCCCAGCGCCAGGCCCGGCGCCTCGCCCCGTTGCCAGGGCCGGTTGCTGCGGCGCCATGTCGGGGCAGCGCGGTGCCCCGGAAGCGCTGCCCGGGGCGGGGTTTCGGTTCCTGTGCGGCGGGGCCGGGCCGGGCCGGGTGAGGAGGCAGGAAATGGCGGCGGTGCTGCAGCAGCTGCCGGGCCCTCCCGCTCCGCAGTGCCGGGCCCAGCCCGCATAGAGCCGCCGCGGCAGCCCGGGCCCGCGCCGCAGCCCCGCCGGGACGGACTCCGAGCACTTTACATACATGAGGTACCGCGGGGCCGCGCGGCGGCAAGGGCGGGAGCCGCCGAGACGAGGCGCAGCGGGGGCCCGGCGGCCGCGGGCGGGGAGGGGCCGGGCGGCGGCGGGAGCCCCTGGGGCCCCGGGGCGGCCCTGCGGCGGCTGGGGGAGCCCCGCGGCGGCGCGGGCGGGAGCGGGGCGCGGGGCTGAGGCGCGGAGCCCGCCCGGGCGGGAGCGGCTCGGGCCGGGGGGGTGCGCCCGGAGGCAGCGGTTTCCCCGCGGGGCTGAGCTTTGACCCGCCGTGCGCGGCATTGTTCGCTCCGCGGAGCGGGCAGCCCTTTGTGGCCGCCGGTGGTGGCGGGGCAGGGCAGGGCGGGCGTGCGGGTGCCGGACAAGTTGTCGGATGAAGTGATGCAGCAGAATCGTTCTCCTCCGAGCACTCGGGTGTGTAGCGCAGGATGGGGTGGCTGGCGGTGGCCGTGCCCCGTCGCCTCCCTGCCCCTGCGTGAACATCGCTGGGGTCCTCTGCAGCCTGTGTTTGCTCCGGAGGAACCCGCATTGGGAGCCCCGAGGGCATCTTAACCCCGCTCCTGGTTTATTTTTTGCCTTGTGCTGCATTACTGTTGACATGGAAACCAACACCGCTTTCTGTTCCAGAGAATTGGAAGCTACAGCTACCAAAGAAGTCGAAAGAAAACTAAGCAGGTAAGATGCTCATTTAAATTCACTCCTACAGTTTGGAACAAGAATTGGCCTTGGGCTAGAAATCGTTGTGGGCTTAATCTGGAGCTTTAATCTCGTGTTAATTGTAAGGATAAAAAACACCCTGAATTTGAAAATGTCCTCTGCTGCATAGAGAAATCCCTGCAATTTATTTAATTCTATAAACACCTTTTTAACGTGGCTTATTTACATAATAACAATATCAGGCTCTAGAATAGAGTTTCTTTAATAGGGCAGGTTTTTGAAGAGAAGAATAACTTACTTTTCTGTCCTAACATGTGGCACCCAACAATAACTGAAAATTCAATTAAAGGCTTTCCTGGTTTGGGGGGTTTTTTCTATAAAGTTCAGGTAAATATTATTGGGAGACAAGAAATAGTTGCTTTCGGCAAGAAACTTGCTTTGAGCTCGAATAAACTGTGTGTTGCCATATAACTATTAGCTCTTTGCCTCTTTTTCCATGAGGAGTTGAAGACGGTGAGTTTCCCATGAGTGCGTAGCTCCTGTTTGAGAGCTTTGCAGAATGTTCAGCTCCTTTTTTCGGTTCCTTAGCTCAGGAAAAGAGTTATGCTGAATGAAGAATTCTGTGCCAGTAGCATCCATCCCTTTGGTATTTCAGAAGTTATTTCCTGTGCACCGTTTATTTTTAGTGTGGTGCCGTTCTTGCACATACCTACCTCTTTCCGTTGTTTGCATTCTTTGGGTTTGCCTTTTGTCCTGCTTTCTTTTTGTGTTCTTTTTTCAATCAGACCCTAAAGGGGGTTTTGAAACTGAACTTCAAAGGGCCTTCTACTAGGGCTGTTTGAGATCTGCTGAAACCCTGATAGAATATTCGTTTCTGGCACCTTTTCTTATTTACCGTGTCTAATCAGTCTCCAGTGTCCAAGTTGATTTGTGATTACACTGAAAACTGACTGGCTCTCCCCTGCTGGCGGTGTGTGTCATCCTTTTCTTTTGGTAATAAGCATGTCTGTTTTTTCCCGTTTTGTTGCTGAAATATATACAGTCTTTAAGATACACCGAGCATATTGCTTTTAAATGCAGTGTGAAAGTCACTGTTAAATGGGGTTTGCTTGAAGAGAGTGATTTTAAACTGCAACTCTTGAAGGAATCTGTCCACCAAAGGTACCAAAAGGTAAATAAAAAAGGAAACTGTTGGTGTGCTGGGGAAAGCACTCGATGTGGACGTGATGCCAGGAGCGATTTTGGGATGGACAGAGTGCTGACTTCAGAACAATATTTGGGTGAAGTCTTAGTAAGTCGGTAGATCTCAGTTTTCCTGATCTTAACAGGTCTCTGGTCGCTCTGGCAGGCGCGACAGGTAGTGACAGAAGAGAAAGTGACCTGTACAACTGCTGAAACTCAGCGCTTGCTGGGGCATGGGGACAGAACAAGGTTCACTGAGCTCTGATCTGGAACGGTCCGTGTGTTTTCTGACACAGAGGTCTATGTTTTATGTGTTTAAAAGAACTAGTTTCAAGTTAACATTAATACACCGGTTGTTTTCAGAAACCTGCGTGTGTTTAGGGAGGGATTTTTCACCATGAGAGCACACAGGCTGATAAAGCCGTGGCCTGCCTGCCCTGGATAGGCCTGATTAATAGTTTTGCAGTTGTAGAACTCAGCAGATAGCCCTCATTCTTTCTCTAATGTCATTATTTACGATCTTATTAAATTTGCAGTGACCTCGTCAAATCGTAAGAGAGCAAATAGCTTTTCCTGGGAAAGGCAAATAGACCCGTGCTACAGTTGTTCTTAATCTAAAACTGCGCAGTGTATATATAGACTGTAAGCTCCAGGGGACGTTGGTGTGGCCTCATGGACGTGCTGAAGTCACCTTTGGAGTCTGGGCTTATAAACTGATGGGTAGTAAATATTCTTCTTTTATCTTACTGGGAATATTGCTGGACTGTGGGTTTGCCATAGGACAAGTGTTCTAGATTTTACCAGAGCTCGCTATCCAGTCACAGTGACTACTGTTTTAAACTCGGGATTAGCAATTTGGCTTGTTTGGCCTTTTGGAAAAGAAGCTTCATTTGGTCTGTGTTCTCTTTTAAATGCCTGCATGCCTGGTCCTGTGCAAATATTCCTGGTCTCAGAAATAAGCGGAGTGCGTGATTTACATCAGTAATTCAGATGAATCTCTTGCACACTGTATTGTTGTGTCCTGTTACGAGTTAAATGTCGCCTGTTCAGTCTCCTGCTGGACAAGAGCTGTCCATTACTGACTGGAGAAATTTGGTTAAACTCAGGAGCAGTAAAAATCACCATTTAGTTCTTCTGATTTAAGAACTAACTGTTGACTTCTGTTTGGTAAACAGGGCTTTCCTGCCTCATTTATGTGGAACTGAGAGAAGGTAAATATCTGCAATATGTTTACAATATTTTTTCCCCAAGCAGAGGATTTTGACTCTCACTTCACGAGCATGCAAATCATAGGGAAGATTCACCCACTGCTTTCATTCACCTGTGTTTCTGCTTCAGAGGTTCTGTCCGCATTGGTTGCAGGCTGCCCATGTTCTGGGAGAGAAAGCTTTTTACCTAAAACCATGCATACCTCTAGATTCCATCCATGTATCTCCTAAGTTCTGACTGTACGGTTTATTTGTTTTACTCTTCCATGTTAGAATAACCACCGTACTTCCATGAGGCTTTCCTTGTGTGCTGCAGGAAACCAGTGAGATGGCTCAGTGATAGCGGTGTAGAGAAACAGTGAGAAATTGAGTTGTTTCTGTTAATATTTAAGCTCTTGGTTTTCTGTTGGGGTTTTTTTTTCCTAATAAACTTCTTATGGAAGACTTGTGCAAATGGGAAGGGTTTATTGCAAAGAGACAGCATCTGTTCATACTTCTCAAGACTTTTAGAGGTACTTAGGCAAAATCATACATTCCTTTCTCCTCCCCACACACCTTTTCAGCTCATGCAGAATTGTCAGGTTGTCCCCATCAGGTAACTTGCATTTACCTTCTGTTTCTCTAGGCTTACAGCAAGCCCCTTGTGCCATGTACTTAATAGGATGGTAATAAAACTGAAGCAATCTGGAGTATGGGTGGTCTTAGGGTCAAGATGCTGGACTTCAACAGTCCTTTGGGTTTGTGCATCTGTTTCAGATACCCGGTGTGACCAGTGTGGTTATGGAGAACGGTTTAATCTGTCTCCTTCGGTTCCCCATTTGTTAAGTGAAGATAGGGATTGTTTATTGCTGCTACTGAAGCCTTGTGTATTTAGATGATAAACTTCTTGGGAGAGAGATTTGTCTTTTATATGCGTGTGTAGCAGTAAACATCTTTGATGAAACTGCAGGGTGAAACTAACACAAATCCTGCTCCAGAACTGTGGGGTATTTACAGTGCTTGTAGTTCGGAGTTAGTTCTGGTGAGCAGCTTCGGTATTAGCAGAGTGGGAGAGGTGAGGGTGTTCAAGCAGTCGGTAGTGGGAGATGTGGTAGTTAGAATTCGATCACTTCACTTTTAGGGTGATAATTTAAAGACCGAGGTACTAAAAGCAGAACAGAAAGTAGCTGACAAACACAAATTAATTATTCACTGGAGTAATTGTTTCAATTTTTAGCTTGGCAGCACCTCTTCTATATGTTAATAGCTGGAAAGAACAACACAGGCACTTGTGTAAAGTGGTTTTGTTTTGTTATTGGTGCCTGAGGCTTCCTTTGCTCCTGTGTTAAACGCTGAGTGGTTTTGCTTGCCAGAGCCTTTCCATTTAAGGCACTGGTGGGGTTTGTTGGTTTTGTTTCTTTGTTAACTTCAAAGTACTAGTTTCTATTCCATCAAGTTGGAGAGTGCTCTGTTTGCTGTTTTGTGGGAAGCATTGGCAAAGGAATTGGAGGTTCCATTTTTAATCAAAATCCACATTTTACAGTTAATTCTTGTACAGTGATGGTTTAGTAGAAAAGCTTTTGGGGGTTTAACAGACACAGAGATCATTTTTATTGGCATGTGTGTTATTGCATCATTTAAAAAAGAATTAAAGATTAGGGACCTTGTAGGTCACAATACAGAAATATTATCAAAACATAAAGCCTCAGCAATGTTTGACAGTCAGTGTAGAATGTCACACACAGGTTGAATAGGTAGTAGCATGTGTGTATCCATCCATCCATCCATCTTTACTGGCTTTGCAGAATTGTGAGAGATCTTTCAATACCAGACCCTTAAATGTAGTTACCTGGCAGTGTTGCACCTGTAGCATGGCAGGTTCATTTATAACAAGAGCAGCAGCAAATGAGGGAAAGAATCTGTTTATTTCCCCCAAAATTCCTGTTTTATATTTGTCACTAGAAGCTTTTAGATTGCTTTCAAAAGCCCCAGTGTGTAAGCACTTCTAATTCTTACTTTTGCGTTTACTCCGTGTAGTATCCGGGCAGAAGGTAAAACCTGGTAGTTATCTTTTCAGGTTCAGTTAGCACAAGGGCTGCTGAGAGGCTGGCTCGTGGTTTCACTGGTCTTTGCCCACAGCAAAGCAGTTCCCCTGTGACACCCATGACCTGGGGTCCCTCCTCTGCTCGGCATGGAGGGACATCGCAATGACACCAGACCCCAACGTGTCTGCAGCCTTGGGGGTGCTTCAGAGGACACCCGACGCAGAAACACCTCTGGGAGAATCCCTTCACAGCCTCAAGGCTTCTAAAAGCACTTGTTGGGATGGAAGCAGCATCTTTAAACCATGCTAGCACCATCTTGTGGGGTGATGTGGGTTTGGAGGGGGTTTGAGGGTGTCTGCTTGGCCAGAAAGTGCTGCGTGTGAGCATCTGTAATGCTGGCGGCAGCTTGAGCAGCGTTTGTGGAGGGCAGAGCTAACAGTTAGTGCCAGCTTGCAGAACCCAGAAAGCCAGCGAGCACAGTGCCGTTGTGTAGGTGGTTCTGGTTTGGGGAACACCGGGTAACGTGTTCATGGTGGATGGCAGCCTGCTTTGTTTTGGTGTTGGAGTTTGCTGTGTGCAAGTCATAGGCATTTTCACTGGGAGATAAATACTGAGTTCAAGTTGTAATAATGCAGTGCTGTGTCTTAGGTCTTAGTTTGTGTCAGAATTCTGCTCATAACTGTAATTTCCTCATGAGGTGACTGGAATTGTAATTTTATTGTGGCATAACATGTTTCCCTTTTGTATATTATAACAGAAGATAACATGTTGCAGAGACAGTAATTATCACATCCTCAGCGTGTCTTCAAGGAAAATAGGGGTATCCTGGATTCTCCTCCTCCATAACGTAGGAAGAGAGGTTAAATAAGTCTGGTTCAGCCCAGATATTTTTACAATGCCAAGCTGGAGCTTTTGAAATTAAAGATTAATATAACTTTTTTCAAGAATGAAGTAATAAGTGAAATATGATTTGCTATAAATATTACCTGAAATGTTTACACGTTGGAGTTGCAGCTTTTTTCCAGCTCACAAGCCAAATACCAAAGCAAGCCATGCATAAAACTGGCACCAGCAAAACTTGAGACGCAGGAGGAGTGAGGAGTGCAGGAGGAGTGCTGGCTGTGGAAACCAGAAAGTGGCTGCTCTTGTTTCATAGCACACAACTGTGATGGTGATGAAGGAGAAGATGTGCTGTCAAAGATGACCAGAATCTGGAGGCATTTCTGTCCTGCCAGTGATACTGTCCTAGAAGATGAAAAAGTACTTATTTTAATGGGTCAGTTGAGGAAAGCGTTTTGGTAGCTTGTTGGTTTTTATCACGTACACAAACAAGAATTGTGCTGAGGTGCACACCTGGAGAAAAGGTATTTTCAATAAATAACAGTAAATATTTATCTGATGCTCTGTCTGTTTAAAGTTATGCAGCTTCTGGCAGCTTCTGCTTGTATCCTCTCAGAGCCGTGGATGTGCAGCCTCTCCTGAGATCAGATCCATTTTCATTCGGTTTCATTTGAACATAAAGCCCCTTTCAAGTTAAGCTGTTTAAAGCCCAGGCCTCTGCTCCAGCCTCAGATGTGCATTTCTTGTGGTGGGGTGTTTCATTTTCAGTTGATCTAAATTGAAAAATACAGAATTGCATTTCTGTTAAGACCTTAACCTTGAGCAAGCTAATCCAGCTCTACAGAGAGAAAAGGAAACTCCCTGTACGTATGTTTTAGTGAAAGCTGGGTGGGATAACAGAGGTCTGTTTATATCTTCATGTTATAAATCCAAATTCAGTTCCCAGTTGTTGCTTTTCGTTTGGCCAGCTGCGGGACCGAGCGGGCTGTGACAGGCACCTCTGACACAAGGGGATGGATTAAACCTACCCAGATGTAGAGCAAAGCCCAGCAAAGGAACTTCCTCGTTTTCAGGCTTTGTCTTGTTACTGTGAGACCAGATTCCTGCAGTGTTTCTTGTGTGCTATAAGCTAACATGAAGCTGCTGATAGTTTGTACACAAAGAATAATACAGCGGGAAAAGGTGGCTCTTAAAGCCTAAGATGATAAATGGGAAACACTGCGTAATACTTGTGTTTCTCAAGGAGTAGCATTAAAAATGTAGCTTGTTTGTGGTATGTTCTAATGGGTGCTGGAATCTGAGGCATAAATACCATCATTTGCTGTCTGTTGAGGGCCTATGTTAATGTGTTAGCGAGAATAAAGGGAGTGTGCACCTTCAGCTGTCAGAGATGGCAACGCAGGAGCTCTGCTTCAGATGTGATGGCTTTATAGGTGAATCTGGATTTGTACCTCAGGTTTATGTTTATGCAGGAGGGTGGTGGGAACAGGGCTGCCTTCCTGGAGAGATCCTGTTTCCAGTGAGGAGCAGGGGCAGTAAGGGTGTTGCTGCTGTTGTTGTTTGACTGTACAGTGGGTTAGTTCTGTTTTCCAGTCGCTGAGAATTAACATTACAATGACAGTCTAATACTCTTACAAATTTGGCATGAACTGTAGGTGGGTAGGTTTTTTTCAAGTGTTGCTAAGGTCCTGATACTCATCGCAGGGGTTTTCATGTCTTCTGACATGGCTGTGTAATCTGAAATCTGTTTTTCTTAAATACATGAAAACAGAATGATCACAGTGTCATCATTTAGGAAATTATGGCTCCTGTGCGGGAACAAAAAGCTGATGCTGTGGTAGAATATTCCAGAGACCTTGGTATGTTCGTGTTGGCATCTGTATTCCAAAAATAAAACCTAATCTTGTTGATGTGGCTGTAGCAGAATTGATGAGTTACTTTTTTTTTCCTGTGAAATGCTACTTTGCATTCTGCGTGCTCTTGAAAGTGCTACAGCTTCTAAACATGGAATAGTTTTTCAGTTCATGTAGTTTTGGATGTGACACATGGAAAGTTGTCACACAAAGCAAAGCACCAGTGGCTCTCTTATCTCCTAGAAATCTTCTCAGGTTATTAGGGCTGCATTAAGTTTTGTTCCCATCCACAATCCTAAGCAACGTTTCACCCTGCAGCATTGGTACACTTCAGACACTCATAGAATGGTTGGGGTTGAAGGGACCTTCAAGCTCATCCAGCTCCAACCCCCTGCCACGGGCAGGGACACCTTCCACTAGAGCAGGTTGCTCCAAGCCCCTGTGTCCAGCCTGGTCTTGAACACTGCCTCCTGTTCAGATGTGCACATCCAGTGCTGGGGAGACGTGGGGATGGGGGACCCCAGGAAGGAGAGCGACCAGAACAGGCTGATGCTGCACAACAGTGACTCTGGATCACAGCATGCTCCCTCCCCTTGGGAAAGAGGATGTCATGGGGAGGTGGCAGGAGGGGTAAAACCAGCTTCTGCATCACTTTCCCAGAGCACAGGTATCACTGCAGGTTAATCATTACCTCAGATTTGCAAAGCATCCAAGGAGTTGCTTTAAATGAAACTGGCCGACTGTGGCTGCGTTCTGTGGGTACGTGAGTGACCTCTTAGTTGTCCGTGAGGTAATTTCTGGGCCCTAATGGCAAGTGCAGCACTGCATTTCCAGTGAGACTGTCCTCAGCGAATCTTATAGCCAGCTGATAAAGCTGTGATCAAATGCAGAAGAGCCACAGTGTATGTGATGGTTGGTGATTTTCAGTGCAACTGAAATGGGGCTAAGAGAGAACATTTTTAGGGGTTTTTTTGCAAACCTAAACACATCAGAAGCAATTCCTTTAAAAAAGAATAACTAATACTTGCTCTCTATTATTAGAGAACCTTAAAAGACAGCATCTGGTCTGCGGAAGCTCTCGGGAGCAGTGGTCTGCCTGGTCTGTGTGTGCAGGGTGAAGGAGTCGGGTGGTGTTTGACTGCTCATGGTCAGAGCAGGCTGCAGCTCTCCCTCTGGTAAATGCCTGCGGTGCCAGCCTGCTTCTGGTGACACACAGCATGAGCTGATGGGCACTTGGAAGTCACCCTGAGAGTGGGAGAGGAGAAAAGGGATGCTGGATGTACAACAGATCAGTGTTATTCCAACAGAAAGGAGCACTGGGAAAAGAAACAAGTAGAGGATGAAATCAGATCTGCAGTGAGAGCAAAGATCTCAACAGGTAGAGGTGAAAACTGATTTCTTCAGACACACATAACCATGTTCCAAAGACTCTGTTTACAGAGAGAAGTCAGAAAAGAGATTTCTAAGTAAGAAATACTTGTTTTGTGAATACAAAACTTTCCTCCCCCAGACAAATTGATTTTTGCCATCTAGATAAAGCATAGCTGTTGTCTGGCAGTATTAGTAGTAATAAAAATAGATTGGAGAAAACTGCTTCAGTCAGTTACCCAAAATGCAGTCCTAGGGTTTTTTTCCTGGTGTGCTAACATTAATAGTCTCAGAAGTTTCTGTGCCCCATAAATAATTTAAGTGTTGCTGGCTCTTTTCTTCCACAGTGAATGTCATGTGAAAATACTGCCACAGCTCTCCTTGTTTGAAACCACTATTAATAATAGCCAAGTGGCCACAACTTGACATTCAAATACAAGTATCGTTATTACAGCATTGACCTTAGCCGGAGGGGAACCACTTTTCTTGCTGAAGAATCGCACAATGGGCAAAAGAACAGGTTCAAAGTTTAAAGGTAGAGCTCAGGTGGGCAGCAGGAGGTTGGTACCTTCTCTTCCCAGAGCAGGGCAGTGTTACACAGAGTGCAAAGGGTGCTGAGCTGCTGGCTGCTGTGAGGAGGAGACCTGCTGAGCTGCTGCTGGGTATCACTTACACTGGCACTACTACAGTGGGAGGCACGTGCTGAAAGGCGGCTTCTGTCTAATTAAAAAGGGAGGCAGTTGTATGGATCTGCCCCAGTGGAACCAGGCACCTGGGAACTGGGAGGCACATGTGGGTTTAAAAACTGAAAATGGAAAAAGGCAAAACCAAAGCAGGGTGATGCCTGCACTTGCACTCATTCTGAAAGGGGCTTGAGCTGTCTGAAAAGTAGAATTCACCAGTTACTTAGGTATCTAAATAAGTAATGAAAGTTCTAATACTTGCAGAGTGTCTTGGTTTTTACTGTGTTCAATTGGCATTGCTTCTGCCATGTAGATATATCTTGGCAAAGACAAAGGCAGTGCTTTTCATGTCCAAAGCTGAATTCTGGAGAGAGACACCGGACAGGACCACTTGTCACAAACAGGGATGTTCATTCCCTTCCAGGAGTTATTTCTTGGCCTTTTCTTTTGCCACAGTAAATCACCTCCGTGTCTCTAATCAGTTTTGCTGCCCAGAGATCTCAACAGCAGCTTTAAATCCAAGCACCTCCTGTTACTTGAGCTGCAGCTGATGGGATAGAGAGTGTGTACAGCCTGGGAGAACACCAGCTGCTTATGAAACGCTCCTTTGAAAGAGAGGACTTGTACTGATCTTTTAAGGTTATTCAAAGAGTAAATTTGGTGTCTTCTTCCTTTACTTACTCAACACGTGTGGAGTTTGCTCCCACATCCCACTCAGAGTATCACAGAAATTAGGACTAGTCTGAAGACGTGGTTTGCCTGGTGAAAGGGTGGATGTGCAGTGGAGCTCGTGTTGAGATTCAGGACATGGGAAGCCTGTGTGTTATAGCCTAGATGTACGCTGCAGAAAGAGGTCTGGAAAAACATCTTCAAGCTGTTAATCATCACCTGACTTTATGGTCAGCGTTGGTGAGGCAACAGCTTCCAAGCTTTGAACTTAGAAACGCTCCTGACCCTGAAAGGGCAGAGAATTGTCTCGCAGGTGGGCTTTCTAGTCCACAGAAAGGCTTTGTTCTCCGAGTCTCAGACGCTGAAGTGACTGTATGTTCCCTCTCCCTGTCATCGTGTTCTAACAAAAGCTAACTGCTACCACTGTTTCATGTTTATATCCAGCTTTATTGTTACTTCCTGAACTTCAGAATCCTCCTTTCTGTGAGCAGTTGGTTTTATTCTCATGTACAACACAACCAACTGATCTTCACTTGCACATTCATGTTGTCACAAGCTCTTTGCACCAGTAGCTCAGATGCTTTTGTGCCTGCCCGTGACCACGGTCTGTTCTGTCAGTTGTGTCCTTCTCATTCTCACCAAGAACCACTGCACCTCTCCAAGCACGGCCTTAAAGAAAAGTTTATCGTCATTATCCTGACATTTGTGTCAGATCTTAGTCCCTGCAGTCCCTGATGGCTTCAAGTGTGCTTGCACATCTTCAGTTCTTGCTGCTTTTTATACTCCCCGTGTCCTGCCTTTCGTCTTGCCTTGGCTGAAGTCTGGTTTTAAACAGTGCAATCCGCAGAGTGCTGTTGCTGCTAAACCTTCTGTTCTAGCATGTAAAACCTTGTATTAAATAATTTTAGGTTAATGCCATGGGGTTTGTTTTCACTTTTGTCAAGTTAGGGTTTTGTTGCTTGTTTAAGTTGCTCCAGGATTGCTCTGCTGTTGACAGCTCTGGTGTGCCCATGCTCTTCAGCTCCTGCGCCATCTAGTTCATGTGTGCTTCATGTCAGCAGTGCCGTGCTTACGGACACACGGCGGGTGCTCAGGCGGTGCACACAGGGGTGGTTCTTGGCAGAGGTGGTGTTTGGGACCAGGGAGCTGATGGGTGTCCAGGCACCGGTGGCAGCACCGAAGGGTCTCTGTGGCTGCAGGGAACCCATTGCCCGGCTGGGTGAGCCGTGATGTGTGAGCTCAGTCATAGCAGTGCACAACAGCAGGAAGAGATTAACCTACATCTGAATTTGTGCTGCCTTTTGAATGGAATTCATGTCTGAGCCTTCATTGTAACTTTTGGAAAAAGGAACTCTTACACATAGCCCGACGCTGCATCTGCTCTTCACGTTGTGTCACTTGCGGCTTGCATAGTCCCTGTAGAAATATTATCCAATTAGAAGTAGAATTCCCCTGTTCCTTTTGTGTCACTGTGAAATAATTGTTCTAAAATGAATGTAAGTGTGTACAGATTGTATTTTGGGAGAGTTAATTACAAACTGTGTGGTTCAGGGATTTTGTGCAAGAAGAGGAAGAACAGTTGATGGAAGAAAGGAAAAAGAGAAAAGAAGACAAGAAGAAGAAGGAAGCTGCTCAAAAAAAGGTATGTTGAACATTCAAAGATAAACCCCCTGCTTCTGGGTTACTTTTGTTTCATCACTGGTAAATACTGGTTCAGCTGTGGTTATTCAGAAGTGTTTGCTGTTTCATGTTCTAAGCTTTAAATGTACTGTCAGTTATTTAGTGTTAGTGCATTTATTAGTGGAATAAAATTACCTCTTTAAGATAGTGACTTTCAGCTGTATCTTTCCTTTACTATATCTTCTGCCATATGGAAGCACGTGCCATAAGACCCTTTGTGTTAGGGAAGGTGGATAAAAAGGAAAATATTGACAGCAAAGGTGTATTGGGGTGGCAACATCACAGAAATGCTTCAGAGTAAACGCTTCAGAGGCCTGTTTACAGTCAAGATATTCATCATGGCCATTGATTCAAAATATTGACCCTGAGCTTGGGAGGAGCTTGTAAATCTGTTTGTAAACGTGTCCGTTTCAGGTGGGAGCACAGTGAACCTGCTTGGCAGTTTCCTCTGATTCCATTGACTAATGCTGGATATGTCTCTTTAGAACATCCTGGTTTGTGTTCTCAACCACAGGCTCTCCAGCAAAGCCTTTAAAGCATTTTGCTGTGATCAAGTACTGGTGTATTTTGGAATGTGACCTTTTCTCTTCACTCATCTCTTTGGGTGCTGTGTGTAGTCAGAAACAGCAAAAAAAACCCATAGAGAAGTTCTAGGTTGTCTCATGGTGCTGTTCATGGATCAGTGAATTGGTTCTTAAGTCAGAGCTGGGGAGGGGAGGAGGTTACCAGCTCTCCAGGGTAAGCTCTAAACATGCACATGGGCATGGCAAGAACTGAAGGAGCATCATGTTGTTGTGCTGTGGAAGGGAAAGCCAATGCTTGGGTTTATATATTCTGTAGTTTTATGATGATTTGAACTAAAAGGAGTGCTGGAACAGCAGCAGCAGTCAGAGGTATGACACTTGGCTTGGAGAAGGCATGCTCTGCGCTTGCATCCTGATGCTGAGCAGCTTCTGTGGGACATCAACTGCTGTATTCCAGTCTCCTTTTTATGACAATATACACGTGGGGTTGGGACACTTGGTTCAAAGGCAGCTGCTGTGCATACAGCACCCAGGAGCTGGAAGTGCATGCACAACTTCCCAAGCCTTCAAAATACGGCTCTGAGCCAGATCTGTTGAGCAAAGAGTGTGATGAGGAGTGGTGGTGCGTTATGTAGGGCCCCAAGCACAGGAGCTGCCTTCTGGCAGGTGGTGATAAGGACACGGCTGGTGGAAGCAGCGTAATAGGGTAAAATGGGCAAAACTGAAACTGAAGTGGGGTGGGGGTTTGATACACTGGTGCAAGTGTTGGCCCTGGTTTGGTTTCTCAGCTCAGTGGCTGATGCAGTGCAGCGAGTGGGGTTCTTCAGAAGAGGCTTTGCAGGGTCTCCGTCTGCAGCTGTTTTTAGCAAACAGCATAAATAAGAAACCTGAAAAGCTGCTGCTCAGGTCAGTAAGAGGCCACATTTTGAACTACTGGACGGTACAACTACGACTTCCATGTGTATACTTGCCTTTGTCAGCAAAAGAAGCTGAGAAAGGGGGTTTAATGCACTCTTGGTTTCCTTAGAAGTGAGGCTGTGGCACTGGAGAGCTGTCAATGTTTCAGTAGTCAGCCCTAGCAGTGCTGGTGTCTGAACCTGGCCAAGCCTCCGATCAGATCAGTGAATCAGTAAATCTCTATTGCACTCACACGTGCTCCTTTCTTCTTGTGGTTTCAATTACAGACAATCATAGCTTAAGTATTATGGCAAATTTATTGCCTCCTATGAATATATGTGATACCATAATTAAAATGGGCTGTATACAGCTACCGGAGTGTCCATATCAAATTAAACCTCGTTTTGCTTTGGCAATAGTGCATTTTAATAGTGATAATTCAGAAAACTCTAGTTGCAGGTAGGAAGAACTATGAGCTGTGCTTTTGAGAACTCACTTTTGCTGGTTTATAGTTAAACCCTTGCAGTTAAGGGGTGCTTCCATACCAGACCTGTTTCTCTCCCCATTTTTATCCTATGATTTTTAATTGCAATTTTATTCAAACAGATCTCTAATGTTGGCAGTATCAGAGGTGTAACCAGCTGAGTCTTGGAAATGACTTGGAAAGACTTAAAGTCTTTGCATTTCCTTGCTTCTTTACATGTCTAGTCCCTCCCTCTGCAATAAAAGTGGTGGCGGTTCTTTGCTTCCAGGCACAGTTTTTAACTCACTCAAAACATCTTCATTTGCAAGTTTAATGCAGTCTGTTTCATGTACTTATCTTTCAAATTAATTTTGTCTTCTATAACATTTAAACAGCTTTCTAGGCATGAAGAATGATAGGCATGGTGTGGTTAGAGACACTTCTGAAGTAGATAATTAAATAACTCTAAAACATGTTAAAAGAGGGGAGTCAGGAGCTAATGTTGCTTTATGAAGCGGCACGTGCATACAGGGGTTTTATCTGCGCACATCACTGACACTTCTCTTTTCTTGTTCTAGGCCATTGAACAAAAAATCAAAGGTAAGTTACTTTACAGTTATTTCTATTCTGTGTATTATTCCTTCATTGTTAAATATGTTGAATCAGACGGGTCACCTGGAAGCTCTTCTCAAAACTGAAAGGTGAGAATCTTGAAACTTTGGTTGTACTGTTTCAGTGACCCCAGCAGAGTAATGACCAAGGGTTTATTCCCGGGATTGCACTCTTCTGTTCTTCCTGGTTTCTGTTCTCAATTACTTAAACAGCACCAGGGGTATACAGAATACCTTGAGTTCTTTTCCTTATTTGCTTTTTTCCTTCCCCATTTTTTGATAGACAAGTAATGGATACAGCTAGCCGTAACCAACTATTGCATGTGGAGGGTTCATCCTGCCAGAATGATCACGATGACCATACCTGGAAGCTGTAATTCCAATGTTTGGTGGCAGGTTGGGAATGCTGCAGTTACTCCGAATGTTTATGGGATTTATGCAGATCCCCATTCCAACCGGCGTCCAGCAAGGGGGGAAAAAGGATTCTTTTCACTTTCTCTTTAACTCTAGCTCATAACCTGTTAGTTGGGAAGTGGACAGTAACTGCTTAAGTGTTCGTGTGGAGTGCTTGCCGCATCCCTGTTTTTGGGGAACATTGGCTTTAATTTACTACTCACTGGAGCAGTGGTAGAAGCAGGAGCTCAGAAGCCCTGCTTGGCAGAGATGCAATTACTGCTGGAAAATCAAAAGGTGTTTGAAGTGCTGTTCTGGCATGAAGGTAGTAAAATGGTAGAGGACATACTGTGCTTGAGAAGAGCAGAGAAACAAATGGAAGTGGCCATTACTGAGGCGTGCCTTTGAAGCAGCATCCTCGTTCACGTGAGGTTGGAATGGAGGAGGCAGGTTCTTAACATACAGAATGCACTGATGCTCCTGCTGAGGGCTGCAGTGCAATTACAGCTGTCAGGAGGCACAGTTTTGTCTAGTTTATTTAAGTGCAGTGTATACTTTAGTGCCTGTTTAAATGGGAAAAGAAAATAGATGGAGTGGGAGCAGCAGGTTTTCAGTGAGTGCCGAGGCTCTGAGGAGGGAGTGAGGGCAGCCTGGGTTTGTGTCTGGGGGAGTTCTGTGGGGAGGAGGATGGTGCTTTGGCTGCGAGTAGTGATCACTTTGGGGTAGTGGGAGCTGCACCAGTGCTGGTGATGAGAACCCACATCCCAGATGTGCAGCCATCCTCTGGGCTTCACGGGGCTGAGTGCAGGTCCTGCCCTTCCAGCCTGGCTCCGGTCACTGAAACCAGTTGGGAATTCTCTGTGTGTTTTTATATGAATGCTTAATAAAACTGCTGGAAGAGTACTGTAATTAATAAATATGCTCTGCTTGGTTTTTAAAGCACCCTTTTTCAAGCAGTGCATGGAATTACACTTGAAGTACAGGCTAAGCGTTTGCTTTCTCCTGTACATTCCTGCCATAAAGCTTCTAAGATAATGTAGCAGATGTAAAGAAAGCATTGTGGAAGTGTTTAGTTTTACTCTGAAGCAATAAAATATATCTGAAAAGACAGCGAAGAAGAAAGTGGTGAAACACTTGTGTGTAAATAATAAGGTCCATTTTGCATGAACATTTGACCTATGGACTTGTGCTGCGCTGGCGTCCTGGCATCACAGCACGGCTAAAAATAGCAGGAGGGCACAAATCCTGCCCTGAGGTACCTGATGGTGATCCTCACACTGGGAGAAAATTCCCTTCTCCTGAAGGACAGACAGTCTTTTTGTTCTGTTCTTTTCATTTTCTCCTTGGAGCCTGATGTTTACTGAGGAAATGTCAAGTTCCAGCTTTAGTGTTACATTATTATTAACAGGGTATTTCAGGAAGTTCAGCAGGAATTCGGAGCTGTCACAGACACACGCACTGGCTGTCCCGGAGCAGACTTGAGGAGATTCAGATAGAGGATTTTGTGCAACAGTTTCTCTAGGAACTAAATCCGTGGTTACGTTGCACAAAGCGCTTTCATGGCTTCGTCGGTTTTGCCTGCTTGTGTTCAGGATGCAAATGAATGTTTCATTAGTTTCCAAGTTTCCATCACGTTAATGTCTTAAATAATTCATTCTGTGCATGAGCTGAAGATAAAATAGCAGAGTATGGGATCTCTAAATAATTCACACTTATGTTCCTTCTTTCAGAAAGAAGCTGGTTAAGTGGTGTGGGTGGTTGCTTATTTCTTGGGTTTAAACATAGTTTGGGAGGCTCCAGAATGTTGCTTTGGCTAAGGTGGGAGTTGCAGTTTGACCAGCTGAAGTAGCTACCTGTGGTCACATAAAACTGTAAGACTGCCTTCCGAGGAAGTTAGTAGCGTTGGTTTTTCCCTGTTCAGGATTAGGAATGGAAGTAATGAAGATGGTGCTGATCCACATGTTTTAATACTGTAGTACTGTCATTAAAAATGTGTGCATGTCATTCCTGTGGATTTCAGATAGTCCAAGCCGTCTAGTTTTACATGTCTGGCTTTATTAAAGGAAAAGAGGCAGTTCACAGGCATTAGATTAATGTACTGTTTAGTTGACAATTGAGAGCTGGTTTGTGCAGCAGCTGGCACAACACATTCACACATCAACAAGTGCCCTCCAACTGCTCCAGTCCACGTATTTGGGGAAAAAATAAGTATCATTTGAAGGTCCTTATTTGAGGAGAATACTGTAGAACTGACAAGTGTTGTGGTGTTCCTTCGACCTCAGCAAAGTCTTTTTGCAGTGTTTAGTGCCTGTCCTATTAAAGACGGACAAATCAATCCATTTATCCTGAATTTCTCCTAAAACAGGACTCTGCAAATCACACCGTGGCCGCAAGTAGCTGCTGAGAGGCCAAGCACTCAAGTAAATGCTGTTTAAGAACATTGGAGTTTTGTTGTGCTCACTTCAGCAATCACAGTGTGCTTCTCCAGCAGGAGATTTCCTCCTGAGCTGAAATGTCTCTCTGCACACGCGTTAATGCACATACATAATACCCTGCTGAAGCGGTTTGTGAGAACCAAAGGGCAGTGTAGGTGCTGGTGTTGTGGTGAGCTGTTCCGAATGCTGCTGTGTGTCGGGAAACAGTGCGAGCAGGAGCTGAAAACAGCTGTCAGTCTTCAGCTCCGGATTGCTCTGCTTTGTGAAGGCAGAGGCGTAAAGCGCTGCTGCTATTGCAGAGCAGAATCAACTTTGAGTCAACCACTGAAACGGAAAGTGCTTTTAAAAATAGCTGGGTGTGGAGTTGAAATCTTTGACTCATATTTCCCACCTTGGAAACTTGGTACTCATTTTCTTCGCTGGGAAACACAATTGCCCCAACACAGACTCCTCTGGGTTTTGTAGGGTTTTTTCTTTCACTTCCCTCCCTGTGCTTTTCCAGATCACCAAACCTGTTAGCTTTTCAGTCCTGGGAGTGAGCAGCAGCGATGCCCAGGGTGGGACGCGTTGCGCTGGGAGAGCCGGGCTCCCCTCGGCGCGGCGGCGCAGGGGTTAACGGCTTGGCAGCGGTGGGATATTTTCCAGCTCCGCTCGCTCAGCTTACAGCTGCGGCCATTTTTCCACCAGGAAAATTCTAGCACTACATCTTACATGTGTCAGCTCGAGCGCCAGGCTTCCTCTGCTTGCCCTTCAGCATTCCAGCACTGACAACTCTCGGGGGCATGGCACGCGGGCAGGGAGCCTCACAACACATTTCTCAGAGGTCAGCTCCGGCAGCAGCGAGAAGAAACACTTAAATGACAGCTCGGTGCTGTTCTTTGTGTGGTTCGGGGGTGATTTGATCTCTGCCCGCCCAGTCTGTGCAAGCGAGAAGCTGTTTTCCATCTGCGCTAAAGTTAGTGGCAGGGCTGCCATTTTTGGGGCTGGAGGGAGCCGCGGCCCCGCTCAGGAGGAGCTGGCAGCGGCTCTCCGGGAGCAGTAAAATGACACCATGCTTCTCCTCCATTTTCTGGTGAAGTCTGCCGAGTGGGAAAGCAACACAAGTTGGAAGCGTCTGTCTCTGGAATCCCTCTGTACACTGTAACCTCTCCAGCCCCTGCTCTGGGCTTGCAGCAGGTTTGTGCTTTATGAAAATCTCCTTTTTACTGCTCGCTTCTGTAAGCTCGCTGGTGGTAGTCAGGTAAAGGAGCTGTGCTGGTGTTAGAGGGAGCTTTCTGCCCTAATGTGCTTCCACATCAGATACTGGCGGGCAGAGCAAACTTTTATGAAACCAGCAACTCTTTTATAACAAGATGTTAAGGCAGGGACTGAGGGCTGTTGGAATTTATCGTAGCCATGTTGGAATATTAATGTGTTATTTAATCTGCTGAAGTCATGGACCAGAAAATGTTGGACAGGGTAAATTGTATAGCTTAAAACTTCCTCTGGGGTACTTGGGGAGGTGATGGGAAACTGAAATTAATCCATGTTGCACTTTGGGTTAATTTCGGTTTGAAATTAACGCGTGAATGTAAACTGTTGATTCTTTAGTACGACTATTACAGGGTAGATTTCTGTTTAGTTTGCTGGCTGTGACAGAAGGAATTGCCATGCTTGCTAAGGAAACAAATGCACAGAATACATGGGAAATAAAGGTTCTTGAACTGTTTGTGTTGTAGCCCAGGGGCTGGCTGAGCAGGACATGGTGTGTTTATGGTTGAGGGGGATTCGGTTACCTGCGAGTTGGATTCTGTTATAATACACACTTTGTCTTAAGGCAGCTTTAATTAGGAAAGTATTAATATTGCTGCCTTGCCCTAAGTGCTGCTGGCAGCTGGGGTGGGACGTCCCGTGGAATGTCAGATAGAAGTGATTTTGCTTGATCCGAAGGAGCAGTTGTACAGAATGGAAGGGGGAGTGCAGGAAAACTGAGTCTCCTCCATGGCCCGTGTTAAGGGGTCTTGTGGGTTGTGTTAAAAATCCCCTCAAGTGGGGGGTACTCTCCACCTAAGCTGACAGTAATAAGAAAGCTCAGATACACCATGAAGAGGGGGTGTGTGGCCCTCGGTGGTGCCATTGCTTGATGAGGGTGTCCTGGCTGCAAGCAGTGGTTGTCCCTGTCGGCACCCCTCGCTGTGCAGAGCTGTTGGTGTGGATGAGTGGCAGCAGGAGGCACTTTGATGGATCAGAAAGGGAAGATTTGGGATGTAGTGGCACAGATTGGGGTATGTGAAGAATTTTGGTGGGTTTCTGTTGGTTTTTTAAATTTCAAAGCTTGTTGCAGTACCCAGACCACAGAAATGTGCTAAGTGCTCATGCATTGAAGTGGTGACAGATTCTTAGTTGCTGAAATAGTGTCCTCCATCCCCCCCACCAAGGTTTAGCCACTTTCACGTTTTAATTATTTTTGACTCAGGTAATTTTAAAAGGAATAAATGGAAGAGCTTTGTTCAGGACTACTTTGTGAATTTGGTTTTGATCACTCTCTGTTGCTCCATTACATGCATCAACACACTGTGCAAGGAATCAGAGTTACCTACTCTTAATGCAGGTAATAGCTTAAACTGGTGGCATCTGATACGGTGCTGGTGATTTTTATCAAGTTCTCCACGTATCTAATGGCTCTTGAACACCTCCTGTTCCCTGTGGACATTAAATCAACCTGTGTCCTGGCCATTCCTCTCCTTAATTCTGTCCCGCTCCAGCCAGCTGTGAAATAGAGGAGCAGGGTCACTGCTGTGGAGCCAGAGTGGTGGTGAGCACCTGAAGGTGCTGCCTCTGAGGTGACATTTTATTCTGAAGGCCTCCATGCTTGTGTTTGTCAGAGTATGTAACTGTGTATTACAGGAGAAACAAAAAGAGATGATAGTCATAAGCGACGCTGTCAGTATTCAAATGGATTCTTTACACAAAAGCCTAAGGAGCTTGTTTTCATTTATTTTTTACGTTGGATTCACATGAGTCTGTTCCTGAAAGTGAAGAGAAAACGGTCTTTAAACAAATTAAACACGGTCATGTGGTAACAGTGTTCCTGCTGCTGACATGCCAGGGAGTTGTTGAAGGAAGACAGCAGGGAAAGGGTTTGAGGATGCTGCTCCTCAGCCGCAAGTTGTGTATGTTTAGGTGCTGCCAATGTACAGAACTATTCTTGAGGTAAATCCAGCCCTGTGTTTGTCACCGGAGAGGCTGTCCTCGCCGAGCTGTCCCTCGCTGTTGGCAGCAGGAATGCCACATGGATTAAACTGTTTGCCTTCAGCAACTCGGACCTTGTGAAGCTCTGAGTAGAGATGGTGACTTGACCACGCAGGCAGGTCAGTGCTGGGGGAGTGATGGTCGAGTCTTGAGGTATCTCAAGGGAGTTCCACAGTGAATGTAAACACGTTATGTGGATATCTCACGGAGAAATCTGAAAAGTACATTGACATGTCATGTGAGGGGTTGGAAGTACACTTACCTGTGACAGTGGCTGGGATGGATGGCAGCAGCACCAGGAAACACGTCCAGTAGCTCACAGTATTCCTTCCTATCTGTTGAGCCTGGTTTCCTAACCCGTTACCTGCACCTGGCCACCCCATGCTCACCACCACTGTTGTGCTGGCTGGATGGAGGTGTTGGGTGGAGGACACTATGGTTTTCCCTTCATCCAGCATCAGGGTTTGGTGTGTTCACTCGCGGCTGCCCTCTGCAAGTTGTTTAACCTTCATCTGGCCTTGAAGGGGCCAAGACTGAAGGGTACCTGGAGCTGCAGTTGCACACTGGCACAGGCCTGCCAGGCTGTGTGTGGGGTACCGGTGCCATTAGCTGCTCCTGCTCGAGCAGGTTCACCTGAGGGCACCAACACATTTCCCTTTGGGTGCTAGGGCTGCTGAAGCAGCAAGTCCCAGTGGTATTCTGTATGTCCTGTTCACCTCTTGTTGTTCTGGGGCAAGACCAGAACATTTTTCTATGTGTAACACTTAAGCTTCCCATTGGAGTAACATTTGGGGTTTTTTAGTACTTAAGTATTTTTAAAAATAGTTTAAATGCTGAAATAAGCTGATTTGTCAGAAAACCCTGTAGGAAGTTTGTTAGTGCATACTTTAGCCAAGATAACTTTGTTAGGAGTGATAGTAAGATACATTTCTGCTTCCACATCTGTAGTGTTAAGGCTGTGTGATTATGGGATAATTGAGCTTTTAATGGGGAATGAGTTACTCCTGCAGTGAGAAGAAATCTTGCTGCCATTACATGCCACATGAAGATGTGCAAGAATATTGACTTAGTCTTCAATTGAAATTGCTGTTCTTATGAATAACTTTGTCCAACTTTCTCTCTTTCTGGGGGTGGGGGCAGTGCCAGAACAAACCAAGACCAGTGTAAGCCAGCCTCAGCCTGTCACCTCCAGCGGCACTTCCCCAGCAACCAGCACTAATAATAATGCCAAGCGGGCCCCAGCCAGCAGCCAGCAGCAGCAGACCTTGCCTCGATACCCTCCTCGTGAAGTACCACCGCGATTTCGACACCAGGAACAGAAACAGCTTCTGAAACGAGGTCAGCAGTTACCAGTGATAGCTGCAAACCTGGGATCTACTCCTAAAGTATTGAACGGCCAGTCAGGAGGCAGCACTGTCACAAACAAACAGCCAGTGACCAACGGAGAGGTGCCGAACAGCAGCAAAAAACAGCCAGGTGAGGGGAGGCGCCCTGTGTTCCTTTAAACGCAAATAGTTTCAGTTCAGTTTTGTTATTGAGCTAATACTGTTGAAACTTTACATGTGAGCTGTGGCACGATGAGAGATTTTCCTATGTATTAATATGAAACACTGCAGGATGGTTTGGGCCATCCTTGTGCAAGTTGCATATGGAAACCTGAGATATCGTAGTTGCTCCTTGTTGCCGGTGGTGCACAGTAGATATGTCTGGTTCTGACTAGGAGCCAGTGTGACCACTGTTCGGAGCTGGGTTCTGAGTTTCCAGTCTTTATCCTGATGATTGATGCAAGTGTGGTCATGGTACGAAGCATCTCTTTTTGCATCCAGTTTTGGTACACAGATCTTGCAAGGAAGAGTCCTTCACATGGTTCTGAACAGCATCTCAAGATATCAGGGTTTTTTCTTCTGCATATCTAGCGAGACAGACAGGATGCAGCTTGGTTGGAATATCAGAGTTGCTTTTTGTTACTAGGTCAGAGTTTTTCTTTGTTCATCTACCTGAAGCTTGGTTGTCTTAGCAAATGGATCAACCTTTACCTTTATTACTGTTTAAGTAGAGCTATCCTTTGTTGTGTTGGCTTGTTACACGTTCTCTTCAAATACCCTTCTAAGAGTGGTAAACTTACCTGTAAAATGCCTGTAATTTGCCATTCAGTGAATGTACTGGCCTGCAGCTCAGAATTCTGGGGAGACAGTAAAAGCAGTTTACTTTAGGCTGGATAAGAAAAGTAACTTTTTTCATAGGGATGTAGGTTTTCAAAGGGATTTGGTATTAATGTATGCCAACACTTCATATGTTGGGCAAATACCTTCTTATTTTTATACTTGTATGTTGATGTAACTTGTTCCTACAAATAGTTTCTTCCAAGCTGAAGGTTTGTTTCTCAGAATTGGTGTCCTGTACACCACGAGGGATGTGACTCCTGCCCCTTCAGCTAAAAAATAAGGTTTCTGGAAAACAGCCTTGATATTTCAAATTGTGGTTAAATTTTGAGCTGTTCTGATTACTCAATCCTGAAGAAGCACATTTAAACTGAAAGTAAACAGAGCATTGGAGGCAGCTTATCCGTGTGCCCCCTGAGGAATGTTTCTGATATTACTTTCCAGTATTATTTTTGTCACATCCTGGGAGAACTCTTTACCACTCCAAGAAGTCGTTTTTAAGTAATTAATGTTTGGTTTTTTAGTTCACCTGTATAATCCTGTCAATACTCAGGTTTAAAGTAACCTTTCATATACTTGCTATAACTTTTTCTGCAGAATATGTCCTCAACTAGCCAAGTTGTAGGGCAGCAGGTAGAGATTTAGATAAAAGCTCTCAGGTAAACTGATTTAAGAATTATTACTCTTTATACAACCTGTTAAACCACCTCATTGTATCCAGAGGATCTCTTTGAGCGTAGTGTCCTTCATTTCTCTTCTGTCGTGAACTCCAGTTAATCAGTTGGGTTCCCATTTGTGTATTGCATTCTTCCCAGTTTTGCTTGAGTTTGTGCTGCTGTGGCTGGGGGGCCGTTAGGCTGGGGGATGCCAACGTGTCCCAGTGCTACAGTGAGTGTGTGGGGACTGCTTTCCTGGAGTAGTTCTGTGGTTTGAAGAACAGGTTAATTGTTTGAATAGTTATGTCTGTACATCCAGCTGGTAGTGAAAAGGTTCTGGGGGCTTTTAAGGGGAGAAAGGTTGGCCAAAGCCCTTTCCCATCTTAAGAAAAGGTTTGCATTGTCTGCAGCATCCTGTTGGGCCTTCGTTAGCTGGGTGCTGTGCTCCAGGGGTCCAGGATCAGACAGGTGGGGTCAGAGCCTCCTGCCTTGGTGCCATGTGTCCGTATGCTTCAAAGAGCTCTTTCCTATAACCAAGAGCTCCACATCTGTTATGTTCTTTAAGAAACTTAGGGAAGGTGATAATGTAAAGAAAAGTGATTTTCAGTGCTGGATTTTTGTGATGGTTTCAGACTCCTGTAACATGGAGGTGGCCATAGTCCAGTAGCATGTGAGTGGCTTAATGCCTCCTGGCACCTTGGTATCTGAAAGGAAATACCACTGACATTTGCCTGCCCCAGTCTCGCTCTCCACAGTTCCTCTTTTAGCCTCCAGTGACAACCTGTGAGTGCTCTCCTTGTTGTTATCTCTGAAACTCAAAATCTCTTGCAATTTGGCACGTCTGTAGATCCCTTCCTATTGAAAGAATATCCATGTACAGGCCATTTGGGTTGACAAATTTTATACCTTAACACAGTATCTTTGAAGATGAAGTTCTTTATTTTTAAAGCATTATTTAACGGATATTGAGATTGATCTCTATTTTAGGGCTAAAAGGAAAACTGTAGCTTGAAGTGTTGCAGTCAGAGTTGCTGGACTTTGTAATGGCTGCAGGAGTTTGATCTGTCGTTCCCTGGCAGACCCCAGGGTAGGATCAATCCCCAGTTCCAACCAGGGTCATAACTGGTAGGTGCTTTGTGAAAGCAGGAGCACCAGTACTGCTAAACTTAGTCTTCTTTTAACTGCCCTGGCCACAGTAAGTTTTAAGTCTTTGGTATTGGAGAAGTTTTCAATTATATCAGTGGTCAAAGAAAAAACCTCTCATGTTTTGCATGGACCATCATCTCCTCTTCTGAAAATGAACCCACTTTATTTAGGAGTAAAGCTTAAGAAGGGGCAGTCCTGTGGGTTGTTCTTTTCTGCTGCTGTTAGGACATTTGGCATGTCTCTTTAATAAAGGCATGTAAGTGAAGCCCATGGCCTGCAGTACTTGTGAAACAGATAGAGTCTGTACCAAGGAGGTTATTTTAAGAAATCTACATAAGTAGCTCTTTATCAGAACATTTTCATACTCAGTTCAGTTGTTTGCTTTGCCAATATTTCCCCCTCTGTGTGTAAACTTCACATGAAAGGAAGGTCTTGAATGCTGCCTCGGCATGTTTGTTTGCCTCTGCTTTGTAACGCATGGGGCTGGCCAGGTGGTTGTTCCACAATGAAATGATTTATACAGTGAACTGGAATATTTGCCAGCAGTAATTGCTTACAAGTGTGGGACAGAGCAGAACGGGAGAGCAGCACCGGGCTCCTGGCCTTGGTCCAGTCGCTCCGAGTCCTGCTCTGGCGTGAGTGGGTGTCACTTTATCCGTGTGCATCTCGCAGCAGAGCTGCAAAAGGAGGATACAGCCAGAGCCTTTGGGAACAAAAGATTCTTCCTGTACGTTGAGGGGTTTTCCTTGGTCAGGGATCTGCAGTTAGAAGTGGTGGGGGTTGACTTCATTTAGGAAACATTGCCTTAAATATACCAGTTATGGTCTCCAACTGTAGAACTGTGAACTGGAAACTTTCACTTTGGTTTCATACAGTGCCTATGGGACACTTATGGGGAAGAAGCTATGAGAGAGGGATAGAGGAAAGTTTGTTGTGCACACACTGATGTTAAACCAGCGTTGGACCGTATGTGGTTATTTCTGTTTGCTACATCAGGAAGCAAAATAATGACTTTCAGGTGGGGAGAGTGCTCCTCAGAGGAGCAATAGGGACTTACTGAAGTTTCAGGGCTGACGTCTGAAATTCGGAGTCAGTGCAGTCAGAAATGAGCTGGGGTTGGTTTCAATGACTCAATTCTTCCTCTTCTTTATAGAAATCAAACTTTTAAAATTAAGGACATGTTAAATTGGTGAATTAAAGACCAAATGTATAAAAACTAACTAATAGTAGAAGCAGAATTGCTAATAGCTGAATGGGAAAGCTGGTTTGCTGTGCGTGTCCCCCCTCCCTGTGTTCAGTGCCATGGCTGAGGCACGGTCACTGGGGCTGAGCTGGCACCTCAGCTGAACCTTTCCTGAGGAGGGGCTGCTAACACATGGGGTTAGAGCAACAAGTGCTCTGGGGGCTGTTGGTACGTTACCAGAGTAACACTTCTGTGACTGTCTTGCTTTTCTTTCCATAGGCATGCCTCCCATTCGGGACTTGGTGAGCCACTCCCCTAACCAGTCAGGTTAGCTCTTTACATCTCCCCTTCACTTTGCACTACGTGTCTTTGTAGTAGTTGCATGTGTCACACAATCTTGTCTGGGTTTTTTATTAATATTTTTATTCTTTGGCTTCTGTTTTCCAATAGCATATGCTGTGTGAATGTCTGACACATACTTTCCCTGTGCCATTACACCCTACATTTGCTTAAACCTTTTTGATTGTCTAAAATAACATCAGAATTCATACCAGAATGGATGTTCTGACTGTGTGGCTTTAAAATACTATGTGTCTTTTATTTTTTGCCTTTCTGCTTACATGTTAAATTGCCCCTTTGTGATGTTAAATTGAATGATCTGTGCAAGCCTGTGCTGTAGATCAGAGGCATTTCCCAGCACTGTTGAGGAAATCATGTCTGGGCCTTTCTGGTTTGAATGCTGAGATTACACTGGGGTAGCACCTGCAGCTCTGCATGTTCTCTACTGCTGTTTGTCATTGTGAAGAACACTGCCTGTTTATTTTTTAAGTATATTTTGGAGCACATGTGCTGTGTGGGGACTTGGGGACATGCTGGAGGAAGTCATAGAATCACAGAATCCCAGGCTGAGGGGTCCTCAAGGATCATCTGGTCCAACCTTTCTAGGCACAACATGACCTAGACTAGATGTCCCAGCACCCTGTCCAGCTGAATCTTAACGGTGTCCAACGCTGGGGAGTCACCACTTCCCTGGGGAGATTATTCCAGTGGCTGCTTGTTCTCATTGTAAAAAAATCTTGCTCTTGGTCCAGTCGGAATCTCCTCAGGAGTAACTTGTACCCATCACCCTGTGTCTTTCCCTGTGACCCCTTGTAAAAAGGGAGTCTCCATCTTCTTTGTACCGGTTCCAGTTTAAACCATATTCCAGTTTGAACACTGGAATATGGGGCTAAGATCTCCCCTGAGCCTTCTTTTCTCCAGGCTGAACAGTCCCAGCTCTCTCAGCCTTTCTTCACCCAGTCCTTGGATCACCTTTGTGGCCCTTCCCCAGACCTGCTCCTGTCCACACCTCTTCTGTCTAGCAGGGTCCAAAACTGAGTACAGTGTTCCCAGATGGTCTGACAAGTCCTGAGTAACACAGGTAGTGCTGTGGGGCTGTAGTGGCTCTGGTTCATGTACCCATCAGGCTGCAGCGGGCGCAGGGCTTGGGAGATCGTTTCATATTGCATCTTTTCTGGTTTTTCTTGAAGTTTCCATCCTTCACATTTTCCTTGAAGTCTGCTCTCAAGGGGAGATAGATGTTAAACCTCTTCTCCTCGTCCTCCCTCTTCCCTTGTGTCAGGGAGAGGAGAGGGGAAGCTTGCAGGAGCCCAGTCCCTGTTCAGGAGCAGGGTTGGGTGCAGCAGGACACTGTGCCCTTGTCCTGGTAGCTCTCCTGTCCTCTGCTTCAGTTAGGAAACCACTGCAGAGGCCAGCAGCTACATCTGCTTGTTCCTGACTTTGGGGTGCTTTAGCAAGACACGAACTGAATTATAAGAAACTCAGCTTTATGTAAGTTTTTGATGTCCAGGATTTAAGCAGCAAAAGTTCAGCTGCGACTTGTGAGTAGTTCTGGGGAGAAGCGCAGGCCTGGGCTGCTGTTGGCTGGGTTTGCTGGGCGCCAAGGGCACTGTGTTGTCCGCTGGGATTTCTCAATTTTGAGGGTAGTTTTGTGGTATCTGCCAGACGCAGAACACCAGAGATAATCTCCTGCTTACTCAGTATTTGTATTCTTAATCTCAGAGGTTTGTGGAGTGTGGAGATTCAGACAGGGATATTCCAGAACGGTGGTTCCTGCTAGAAAGCACTAACACGTGTTTATGTCGAGGAAAAACTGTCAGTCAGGGTGGGTCTGTGTGCAGTGGGATCGCATTCTGCATGGCTGCACACCAGTCATTACCTGCTGTGTGTGTGCTGGCTCCTTACAAACTGTGCATCACCTCTAAATTAGGATAATAGAGTTTTAATAAGTACAAGCTTTCTTTTATGCATCCTGCCGTTGTGCAATGGGGTTTGTTTGCTGTTTCACTCTGGCCTGTACTCATAACCTGTGTCCTTTTCCCCATGTTGAATTTGGGCTGTTTGCATCTGAGCACTTCAGAGTTGCTTTTCAAATGGATCTGTTACTGAGATGATGTTTTTCAATCCAGATGTTTCATAAGCACAGCTTTTAGTGCTGATGATTCTCTCCTTCATGAGAGTGCAGACAACTCTTCTCTTTGGTTAGTCTTTTAATACACGTTAAATGACTTTTTTCTTTAAACACCAGTGTGAGATTTGAGATCTTGGGGATTGTTGGATTTTGCTCAGGTACTCCAGTGTTTTTTCTAGTAACACATTAACAGGCAGGTCTGGGGTTCAGCTGAAGGAACGTTTTCCACCTCTCCCAGAGATACATACATTTTGCATAGCCCAAGTAAAGGCAAAAAAAAGGGAATATTGCAAAGAAATGATGACAGTTTACTTAAAAAAAACCCACCTGAATGTTTTCATGTGCAGAGAAGCTGCTGCACACGCAGCCATTGAGCGTGCACCCGTGTGGTTATTCTTTCAGTGCAGGCAAATGCAAAGTAAAAAGCTCCAGTGGCCTTTTGTACTTGTGTTCCTGTGCCAGCTTCATCGCTGTGTTTCACACACTTCACACTTCCACAGTTCCATCTTCTGCTGGTGTTTTGATTGAGCAGTCATGGGGGAGGTCTCCTCACTAAAGCGTTGGACACCTGAGATGAGAATTGATGGTGCTTGTTTTGTACCAAATACTCCGTCGTGCCTGTATTTAGCCGTGAAAAGTGTGTAGGTGAATTAGGAGCTGTGTCTGCCTGATGCCCACAGCATCAGCTTATCTGTTGAAATAGAAGCAGTGGTTCTGAGATAAATGAGAAGGAGAAATGTCAGTTCAGCCACAGCCTTAATCTGAGCTTCTGCAGAGCAGAGCTTTAGACTGGTCTTGTGGGGTTTGTGTTGGGTTGTTGGGTAAAAGAAAATATCTTCAATAACTTGTACTGAAGAATCCTTCTATGATGTCTTAATGGGGTGGGAAGGTGGGTGTTTCTCCGGCTACTGTCACACAGCAGTTGGTGCTGCAAGGTCAGTGTAATATCTTGTTCACATTTTTGCCTTTCCAGATGTCTTTGATTTCTATGTAGTGTTTAATATGGACATGTTTCTGGAAAGTACTTTAAATACAGAGTGTTTGAAAACCCCCAACTATTTCTCTGGGGGAAAAAAGATGTGTACCTTCAGGAGTGCTGCTTCATGCTCTTGTGAGTGGCACTTTGCCTGCTGGTGGCAAGTGTTCTAGGCTGTGTGTGGGGCAGAGTTCTGAGCAGCTGCACTTACCTGGGAGCTTTCTCTGTCATCATCAGAACTGTAGCGTTCAAATATGCAAAAGAATTCTTGGCTTAGCATCTTGACGCGTCTGTTTTCCTCTTCTGCTTACTGAAGTAATAGTACTAAATTTATAATAATGCTCTTGGACTTTCCCTCTTCCCTTTAGATCTGAACCACAGTGGTCTAGGATCCCATTATGAAAATTCTCACTGGGGACCAGTCTCTTCAAATAGTGACTCCAGCACAAACTGGGATAAAGTTATTGTAGACGGCTCTGACAAAGAAGCATGGCCATCAATCACTGGCAGTGACCCAGAGCTGACATCAGAATGTATGGACACTGACTCTGCCTCTAGCTCTGGGTCAGAGAGGAACCTCGTGATAATGGCTTCAGGGAGCGCAGGTGGAGAAAGCGATGGCATTCGGAATGGCATTGGACATGGTTCTCAGAATAAGTTTGTGGTTGGTAGCAACAGCAATAATGTGGGCAATGGAAGTATTAGTGGGCCGTGGGGCTTATCCCACGGGACCATAATAAGCACATGTCAAGTTTCTGTGGATGCTCCTGACAGCAAATCTGAAAGTAGCAACAATAGAATGAATGCTTGGGGCACCATAAACTCTTCATCAAATGGAGGGTTAAATCCAAGCACTTTGAATTCAAATGGCAACCATGGTGCCTGGTCTGTATTGGAGAACAATGGACATGCCCTGAAAGGGTCTGTAGGGAGTGGTAATCCTGGCACAAGTATTCAGTGCAGTACCATAGGTCAGATATCTAATAGCCAGAGTATTAACTCTAAGGTGGGTGGTTCAGCCCATGGTTCCTGGGGAAGCCTTCAGGAAAGTTGTGATTCTGAAGTAAATGGTACAAGAAATGTTTCATTCAGTGGGCAACCTCAAAACCTTAACACTGAAATGAATGGACCAAATAACACTACTAACTTTATGACCTCTAGTTTACCAAACTCTGCTGGTTCAGTGCAGATTAACGAACTGCCTAATAATACAGGGCATGGGGCCTGGCGCGTGAGCACAATGAATCATTCTCAGATTCAGGCCTCTCCAGTTTCAAATGGCACTTCCATTTCTCATCTTAGCAATGGTGAGGCGAAAAATGGTGGATCTTATGGTACTACATGGGGTGCCTATGGTTCTAATTACTCTGGAGACAAATGTTCAGGCCCAAACAGCCAAGCTAATGGTGACACTGTGAATGCAACTCTAATGCAGCCAGGCATTAGCGGGCCTGGCAGCACTAACTTTCAAATCAATGGGAATAAAGGAGGAGGGGTGTGGGAGGCAGGGACAGTCAACTCCCAGAACATGCCGTGGGGAAGCGGGAATGGTGCGAGTGCCGGCGGGAATAGAAGAGGATGGGGCAACCCTGCACAAAACACTGGCACTAACATTTCCAACGGGGAATGGAGTAAACTGCCCAGTAATCAGCATTCCAATGAAAGCGTGAACGGCAACGGCAGGAAGTTTACAAACGGATGGAAGTCTGCTGAGGAGGAGGAGCTCAGCAGCCAGAGTCCTGCTGCTCCTCAGCTCCCGGAGCAGACCAGCGCGTGGACCAAAGCAGGTACAGCAGACAGCGAGGGCAGCGCCGAGAGCACTGGGTGCCACGAAGACCGAGCCACTGCGGAAGGACAGAACCGGGAGAGAAGGAAAGTCGACCAGCACGCGTTACTCCAAAGTATAGTGAACAGAACTGACTTAGATCCACGTGTCCTTTCCAACTCTGGCTGGGGACAGACTCCAATCAAACAGAACACTGCCTGGGATACCGAAACATCACCAAGGGGTGAAAGAAAAACTGACAATGGGACAGAGGCCTGGGGGGGCTCTGTGACACAGACTTCCAGCTCAGGGGGGTGTGTGGATAGACCTAGCCCTAATAATAATGATACCTCATCTGTATCAGGGTGGGGAGATCCAAAGTCTGCTACAAGGTGGGGAGACTCCAAAGGGTCAAACAGCCAAGGGGGGTGGGAAGAAGATTCTGCTGCTACAGTAATGGTCAAGAGCAATCAATCATGGGGAAGTGGCAAAGAGGAAAAGTCATCTTGGAATGACGCACAGAAGATCAAACAGGGATGGGCGGATGGACAGAAGGCCAGCCAGGGTTGGGCAGTTTCTGCCGGTGATAGCTGGGGTGAAAACTCAAGAAGTAACCATTGGGGTGAGGCTAAGAAATCCAGTTCAGGAGGTAGCAACAGTGACAGATCAGTATCTGGTTGGAATGAGCCAGGTAAATCAAACTCTGTTTCTTGGGGAGGTAATAATACAAACCCAAATACTTCTTCAGGATGGGATGAGCCTGCAAAGCCTAATCAGAACCAGGGCTGGGGAGACCCTCCTAAATCCAATCAGCCTCAAGTTTGGGGGGATTCATCCAAGCCAATCAACTCTCCAGAGTGGAACAAGCAAGATGTTGGCTCTTGGGGAGCACCGTCTGCCCCGAACAAGCCCCCCGGCTCGGGCTGGCTGGGGGGGCCGATGCCCGCGCCAGCCAAGGAGGAAGAGCCCACGGGCTGGGAGGAGCCGTCCCCCGAATCAATACGCCGCAAAATGGAGATTGATGATGGAACTTCTGCTTGGGGGGATCCGAGCAAGTACAACTACAAAAATGTGAATATGTGGAATAAAAATGTCCCAAACAGTAGCAGCAGTTCAGACCAGCAAGCACAGGTACATCAGCAGCTACTGTCTTCAAGTGCCATGTCTAGCAAGGAGAGCAGTTCGGGTTCTGGTAAGGCTTGGTTTTATGCACTGTTTTCTCCTACCTGTAAAACACTTCTTTAGTTCTTGCTTCATATAACAATATTTTAGCTTAAAGTGGAAAGGGGGGTGCCAGTGAAGTACCATTCTTAGTTAGGAAAAAAACCCAGCAGCAGTGCTCATAGATGTTGGTATTTTCATACAGATTGGAAGATCTGTTCTAGTTTTAAATAGCTTGAGGAGCTCTACTTGAATTCTGGGCTGTGGAAACAGAAAATGTCTCCTAGTATCTGAGGAATGAAAGTATTTTTCTTCATTTTGTTCTAAAACAGTTAAAACTTAATATTGCCAAAGAGCTCCCTCCAGAAGCTTTGGGACAGAATGAAGGGTGATGGTTTACATGGACTTGAGATCAGACTTTCTGATCTTGTAGCTTTGGGAGCAGTGAATAGCAATAATTGCACATGAGCTTGTGTGGTGCTTATGAAGTATTTTGTGCTCTCTCTTTCAAGTGTGGAGAGGAGTAGCTTAAGTCTAATGAGCAGCTCTTAGGAACATCTTGGACATTTCTATTGCCAAAATGTAATTCTTTACATGTGAAACCTGTATTTTTGTGATTATTTTTTTAACAGCTTACAGTTGTGATATGTAAATGTGCTCTAATGTGCTTTTTATTGTGTGTTATGGCTCTAGAAAAGCAAACCACTTGAGTTTCTTTAGGTAGCTTTTAAAATCCTGTTTAAAAACGTGCCAATAACTCATACTGCTTTAAAAAGGTTGGGGAGAGCCTTCTACTCCAGCCACTACTGTAGATAACGGAACTTCAGCGTGGGGTAAGCCCATGGATACTGGTACTAGCTGGGGAGAACCCATCAGCGATGCAGCAGGCACCTCTGGCTGGGGAAACGCCTCTCTTGGTCAACAGGCTTCAAATAAACCCGGTGAGTGCTTCCTTCCTGTGTCATCTCTGAGGAAAGGGTCTGGGCATGGGGAAGCAGCTCTGCAGAAGCTTGACGTTTCTGAGGGCTTGTGACCTTGAAGTAAGGGCCAAGCCAAGGTCTGTGTTGAGGGCAGGCAGTTGCGGCTGAAATGCTGAAGTGCTGGGTTTTTTTCACAACCAGGGCCTAAATCTATGCAAGATAGTTGGTGTGGAGATGACATGCCATTGACAGGCAGTCGTCAGACCAGCTGGGAGGAAGAGGAGGATGTGGAGATTGGAATGTGGAACAGCAGTTCTTCACAAGAAGCTAACTCATCTTTAAATTGGCCACCGTACATGAAAAAAATGCCCACGAAGGTAATGAGGAGCCTGGGTTGAGGTTTCTGCACTGTTGGCATGTCTGAAAGCTGAGTCAGAAAAGTGCTGCCCTGAGAGGGGCCATTAAGCTTTAATCTTCATTCACAACATTCTATGAAATCATTTAAGCAGTAGGTGGTAAACATCTGAGCATCACGGGAATTCCTTTCTGTTTTTAAGGGAATAATGAAAGGTGGAAATAAGCAAGATGAAACATGGATGAATCCATTCATTAAGCAATTCACAAATCTCACTTTTTCAGTAAGTATTTACCCTTACTTGGCTCTGCTGCCTTCCTACTGTGCTGGTTGTAATGCGCAGAGAATAACATGCTCAATTGCCTGGGGTTTGTTTCATGGTGCTTTTCTCTTTACTTCTGTTTGTCTCCCCTCTGTCACCCATCCCTTTGCTTTGCATCTTCATTACAAAAACACCAATTGATTGATGGAAGGTGGTTTTGTGAACACCACCCAGATGTTCACCCAGTACTCTGGGGTTTTACTTAATGTTAACGCACGTATTTTGGTGAAATACCTGTTTTCAGTTGGGTAACAACTAAAGGGAGAAAATGCTTTAAAAAAGCATCTGATTTGTCTCTTTTTTTTTTTTCCCCTTGCAGGTTTGAATGTAAATAGTGTTATAGGAATCTCTTTGGGTTAGCTTTAAAAAATATTACTAAATAATTATGATTCATTTTATTACTTCAGAGAGAATCACCAGAAGAAACCATACAGAGCAATAAGATGGACATGTCTGGAGGTAAGGCTAGGAGAACCTGCCTGACTTTTATTGCTTTCCTTCCCCGTCTCTCTTTTAGTTTATATCCTTCTGTAAATTACTTTTCAAAAACTATATATATCATATGTATATATAGCTATAGCTATGTATAGTTCAAGATGCTTCCCTAAAGAAGAGGAATAGTCTTGCAGAGAAAAAACCTGTGTGCATGTGGGTAATGCTACACACATGAATCACCTGGTTGCTCTAGTGATATTCCCCGTAAATCAAGCGGAGCTGACATGAAGGAGTGTTTTCAGGGTGTGGTGGTTTTGCTTCTTGCAGTGTAAGTATCTGGCTTGCCCTCGGGGTACATCCTTCCCTACACACAGACACGTTCCGAATCCCACAGTCCCTCATTGCGGTTCGTTCTTGGAAACACATTCTCAGTTCTAAGAACTAAATGAATACTGAACGGTTATTTCAGAGCCGTTTAAACCTGAGTGTGAAACGACTTGGGAGCAGTTCTGGGTTTATTTGAATCCAATGACTGTTATGATTCCTCCAGCAAATAAAAAATAGCATAATTCTGAAATACACTGATATTATAATGATAGAGTTTTTATTTGGAAGTGACTGTAGCACTGTACTGTTTATTGTAGTTGCACTCTTCTTATTCCACTTTAAAACAGTATTTTCACTTTTGGGCCATAGTCTAATTGTGTAAAGAAATCGTTCTTTGAATTTTGGATTTTAATATTAATGGGAAGCCTTATATTTAAATTATTTCTTTTTTAAATTTTGAGTTTAAAACGTCAGTTTGGGAAGTGATTCTCTTGCACTGAATGCAGTGCAGGATTAGATGGACCGTTTTTTACTGCTTACATTTTGGTGTTGTAGCTTGCCTGGTGAAATTCATGAGAAAAGATAACTTCAAATTTGCTTTTAATAACCACAAATACTCTACATGTGTGAAGGTTTTTGTTTGGTTGGGTTTTAGCTAATAGGGTTTTTTCTTAACTGAATCAAATTAAAGGGCCTCTGAAATACTACATGAATGTAGGGATGTGGTAAAGATACTACTTCAAAGCCAAGACAATGCTTTTTGCTTTCAAAACCAGACACGTGGCATTCACAACTGGAAACTCCCGTTTGGACAATTAAACTTCCTTGGTTTTAAGAACTGAGAACAGCATTTTTGTGGAGTCTAGCAAAGCCTGCTGACGCTGTGCTGATGCCAAGTTCTCAATTGTCTACAGCCATTGATCCATAGTGTTTCCTTTCCCTTTTCAGTAAAGCCCAGAGAGTTCAAAGCTAAACTGGTGTTTTCTTTCATTAGTCTCTAGCTTGAGAGCAGCATCAGTTCAGCTCTTCAGAAGCGCAGGCTGGTGCTGGCGTCTGGAATACTGCAGGATCCTGCAGTGCTGCAGTCACATCTCTCACCTTTTCCCAGGGTTATTGCCAGATAAGCGGATGGAGATGGATAAGCACGGCCTCAGTGTGGGAGATTACAACCGTGTGGTTGGAAAAGGCCCTGGTTCTCGTCCTCAGATTTCCAAAGAGTCTTCCATGGATCGCGGTCCTTACTTTGATAAGGTCAGTAGTGTCCCGCTGGTGGACACTTGTAAACTTCTTTGACTCTGCATTCAAAGTAGTTACCTGTGTGCTCCTTAGCTTTCTGCATTTAGTGGAGAGGAAAATTGGGGCTTTCTTGTTAATCCATAAGAGATGTTTGTTCTTTTTAACTTACTGATATATATAATACTAAGCACTTTCTGTAGCCTCTTTGCGGTGCAAATGACTAACCGGATTTCTTTTGTTTTCTGCCTATTTCCTGCTGGTGCTGGACTGTCTGTGACTCTTCCCTTCTGTTCCTGGCAATGATTTCTCCCTTCTGCTTGCTTGCTGGCTGGGTGTTGCGCATCGGTTTGTCTGTCCCATCAGGATGGCATTGTAGCAGACGAGTCCCAAAACATGCAGTTTATGTCCAATCAAAACATGAAGCTTCCCCCTTCAAATAATGCACTACCTAACCAAGCCCTTGGCTCCCTAGCAGGGCTGGGTATGCAAAACTTGAATTCTGTTAGACAGGTAAGGCTGTGTGCATATCCTTGGCATGTTACTTGACAGCATTTAATGCCTTTTGATATAACATCCTACCTATGTGATTGATGTGTTTAATTTCTAATTCAAATGCATAGGGGTGGGAGGAGCAGCAGAAGAGCTTTACTGTCACTGACTGTCCTTCCTTTCCCCAGAATGGCAATCCCAGTATGTTTGGTGTTGGTAATATAGCAGCACAGCCCAGGAGCATGCAGCAGCCTCCAGCACAACCTCTTAATTCATCTCAGCCTAATCCACGTGCTCAAGTGCCTCCTCCATTACTATCCCCTCAGGTAAGGAAGTACATAAAACATTCTGGGTATAAACTACCAAAATGCTGCTTCAGAAAATTGGGGTTTGTTTATGGGTGTTGCTGATGTTTATTCTGTAAATATTTGAAAGGGTATTTGGCTTGGGGAGTGTTTCAGTAACCAGGCAGCAGTTGCCAGAGGTTATGCTGTATCTGGTGTAACTGGTGGCACATTACTGTCACTCACTCTTCATACTGGTGCATTTTGCAGGTTCCAGTATCATTACTGAAGTATGCACCAAACAACGGTGGCCTGAGCCCACTTTTTGGCCCACAACAGGTAGCCATGTTGAATCAACTGTCCCAGTTAAACCAGCTTTCTCAGATCTCCCAGTTACAGGTAAGCTAACAGAGCTGGTGGCTCAGTTCTCTTTGAAAGTCTTAAGTAGAGACTTCACGTCAGCTGTAAACCGTTCTCACAAACCACCACCACCAAACACTGTCTCCTAGCGGTTGTTGGCTCAGCAGCAGAAAGCGCAGAATCAAAGAAGCATGCCTTCTGGTGGTCGTCAGCAGCAGGAGCAGCAGGTAAATAAAAACCTTTCTTACTCACTTCTCAAACTATCTTTAAAACCTGTTCTTTGTCCTGAGCTGCCTTTCTTGTTAGAAATGGTATTAACGTGTGCAAGAGCGAATGGGAGTTTTGACAAGCTCTAAAGGAGTGGCTTAACTTAAGGCTGGGGCTCTGCTGTGTGTAGATGCTCGGAGCACAAAGATGCATTTCCTGATCTTTCTTTAAATGTGGAAAAGCTTTTTGCCAATTTGTATTGTAACTGCTCTGTTTTTTTAAGGGTCGATCTCTTAGTATGCAGCAACAGATGATGCAACAGTCCCGTCAGCTTGATCCAAACCTGTTAATGAAGCAGCAAACTCCACCCTCTCAGCAGCAGTCACTCCATCAACCCTCCATGAAATCCTTCCTTGAGAATGTCATACCCCACGCTACTCCTGAGCTGCAGAAAGGGCCATCGCCAATAAATGCATTCAGCAGCTTCCCCATAGGTGGGTTTTTCCACACTACCTTCATACAGTTAATGCTTACAGAACACCAAGTCTTTCTTCTCACGTTGCCTGTCTCCTCTGAAAATAACAGGGACCGTAATCCTGTTAGCACTTACAGTTCTCATGGAATTGATAATTCTTTGGGGCTTATCCAGTTATCTTTGTTCACCAAAGAACTTGTATCACAAGTACACTCCTTCCCTGAAGTGACTGTATTTCAGTGCAAATGCTGTACATTCTTAAAGAATGTCTGTCTCCTTTTATTTCTTTTTTCCCCTCTGGGCCCCAAGGATGATACAAAGTCCTTTTGCAGTTAGAATTCCTGGAGCTAAAGGACTTTTAGAAGTAGAATCCATACAAAGAATCCATTGAAATGCTCTTATTACTTTGGATTTTAAAAACCTTTTCAATGCATCTGGAATTGCAGAGGTAGAGCAAAATGTTCGTTTCCCCTGTGGTGCTTTTGTCCAGGCAAGAAAGCTTTTAGCTCTGCATTTTTAAAAGAATGGTTGTCTCATTTCAGGCAAAATGTCTGAATGTTTATAAATACAAACATCTCCTGTTTCTTTCTCCCCACATTTCCAGGCTTCTGTCCAATTTCTACTTCAGAAATTCCAGGCTTGTATATTTTCTCCTTACTTTAGGTCCCTTTTTAATGCTGTCTTATGCTTACTACAGCTGTTTACCATTTACCTCTGTTCCTTATCCCTATTTATTTCCTCCAATTTGCTTTTCTTCTGTTTTATCCTAATCTGGTCGTTTCTGTTGGGCTGATTTCCTTTGCATTCTCATTGCCCTTCGTAGAGCAGTTTGTTTGGTAGAGACTGCTGCTGAAACCCTTGTGCTTACAGGTGGAGTGTGATGGGGGCAGTGGGCCTGTGCAGGCCATGCTCTTGCCCTGCATGTGGCACACTGCGGCTTTGCTTATGGCCAGTCTTAAGTCCAGGCTGCTGCTTACTAGTTGCTGGTGATGATTGGCATCAATAACTAACTCCTGCTTTCATTCAGAGGGCAACACATAACACTGAAGCTTGTTCAGCTGTTAGAGACACTCTGCTAGTTCTAAGGAAAGCAATATTTAACTTTCTCACCCAACTTACTGCATCCTGCCTACATGAGGTTCCTTTTTGTTTCATTTCTCAAGTTGAATTGTTGTGTACTACTAAGAAGCTGCTTTCTCACCTTAATCCTTGCCACACTGAAGGAACCTGCAGTATATGAGACATTTTCTCTGAGGCTTTTGGAGGTGCTGCTTTTCTGGCATTCACATCTGCTCATGCCTAAACTAAACCCAACCAAACAAATGAAAAACCAAACCGGCTTCTCTATGGCAATGAATATCCGCTCAGGAACAAGGTTAAGCACTGGTTTTCAGCGTTGAATGAAGGTGTTTCTGGTAGAGATTTGAGACGTTCCCCGAGTGTCTCTGGCGCTAAGTTAAAATGTTGTGCTGGTTTGTGTTCAGAACTGGAGTAAATAGATCTGAAGTGCTGGAAACATAGCCAGGTATGGTTGGGAATTAAGGATTCTTCCTGACCTGGAAAGGGAGCAGGCATGACAAAGTCCAGAGCATGGGCACAGTTGCCCAAGCCCAGAGTAGCTGGTGCTCACAGGTATTTGCCTTCACTTGGGTTGGCATTGTGTTGATTCCCCAGCAGATAAACGTTTTGAAATACAGACAACAGCTTAGAAGAGGCAAAGACAGGTTGTGTTTGGTTTCTCTTACTGTGGTTTCACTGTTCAGAGTGAGGAGGGTAAATGGGGAGGGGGTGGTATTGCTTGTGTGGTTCCATGCAGTCTGTGCTGGTGTGGGTCTGAGGCTGGCGAGGTGTCCTGAACAGCCCAGATAAGAAGAGGAGTGAGGTTGTAGCTGCAGACACCAGGTCATACCTTCTGCTGAACAGGGATGAGTACAGACACCCCAGTGAGAAAAGTGTCCATTCTAAGTGAGTGTAGCTCTCTAAGGGGCAGTTCCTCTGCTCCGTCCAGATGACATCAGCTGTGCTGCTGCTGTGCTGGTATTTGAGCTTCTCAGACTTGCCAACAGCTTCTTCCACTGCCCTTTTTGCATGAAGACATCAGCTGAGAACTTCCGGGTGCTTTGCATTGCTTAGCTTAGCTTCTGTCTGGAGTAAGTTCACTGTATTAAATGCTAGAATGTTTCTCAAAAACAGAGACTTGGAAGCATGAAACAACTGTAGTAACATGCTCTTAAATGTTCATTAGGACAGCAGTGGTGATTAGCAGAAGAAAACCATTCAGCCTGTATTTCATAAGCTATATATGTTTCTAGGAATGAACTCAAACTTGAATGTAAACATGGATATGAGCAGTATTAAAGAGCCACAATCTCGCTTGAGGAAATGGACTACAGTCGACAGCATTTCTGTGAACACATCCTTGGATCAAAACTCCAGCAAACATGGTATGTTGAACAGCATTTCACATCTCACAGCCTGTTTTCGCCTTCTGGCTCTGACATGCAGGTCTGCTGTGGTTAGGCCTGGAGGTGTAACTACTGTGTTGCTCATAGCTCAGAATTTGTATTGTGTTGTCTGTGCCAAACGTGCTGCTTGTCTCCTCCAGCAGCCCAGAGCTGCCTGCGTGTTTTTACTTACAGAAGTGATCTTGTGATGGGATTTAGTAGAAACATGTGGAATGCCTTTTCCAACCAGACTTGTCTTTAAGTGTGACTGCTCTCCTAGCTTTACCTTGATCTGGACTGGAATGCTTCCTGTCTTCTGGAACCAAAAGCCTTAGGTTTTCTAGCTTGGTTTCCCCGCACCCTGCTGGCCTTAAAGCGGTTTATGGGGATTTAACTGCGGTCATGTCTCACATTTTTGATTACAGGTTCTGGTTGTGAATGTGTACATTCGCATTTTAAAAACAGGGAGAGCTTAGAAGGATAGCCCAGTACCAGTGCTGTACTCAGTGTTGGAGGAGGCAGAGGGCTTGGTTGCTTCTTATTTCATCCCACTAATCAGGATTCGTATGACATTTAAACTGTTTCAGTTGCTTGAAATCTCATCCAGTTAAAATGTGAGTCTATCGCACAAAGGTTCTGTGTCTAAAGATAGTTATGTCTCCAGCCTCCTGTTACTGTTCAGTCTTGAGATTGTTGGGATATTTATAGAGTTGTCAGCTGCTTTACTACTGTGAAATGACGCTGCCTTATGTGTCTAGGGGGGGTGTCCTGCCACTGCACCTCTGAACCTCATCCGAAGTTACCCACAGCACTCAGTGCTGCTGTTACTTTAGCGGGGGTGATGTTTTCTGAGTAGCATCAGGATTTGATTATTTGAACTCCATATCACATCGAATCCCCAGTAAAAGTCCTCTGTTCCCTCAGAACCGTAGAATGTCTTTGGCTTTGCTGCCTGATGACTTTTCAGCTTCTCCTTACAGGACTTGTACAGACTCCATGCGATGCTGTGCTCTGCTTTCATTCGTTCCTCTGCCTCCAGTGATTTCTACGTTCATTTTTTTGCCCTGCCAGGAACATGAGTAGGAGTTGCAGAACTTTGCAGTAGCTCAAGATCCTTCACATTTGGTTAGATGCTTCTTCCAGGAGCCCTCCCATCACAGAATATTCTATGATTCTATTCACAACCCCTGTTAACCAGTTAGGTCTCACAGAAAGCTCTTGCCCTCTTGAATTAGTATTTTACTTACTAAATTTAAGTATACTGTTCGAATGAAATGAATTTATGATTTTACATTCTTCTCCTGAATTATTCAGAGGCATTTCATTTTAGATCATATACTCCTGTCTGACTTCCTATATAACTTGACATCACCAGAGGACAGTGTGCTCCTGTATATTTCATGAATGCTTTACAAGGGTACGTCCTTACATAGAGAGAGAGAGAAAATGTAAGAATTGGCTTTGAAAAATACTTACTTTTTTATTACTAGGTGCTATTTCAAGTGGTTTCAGGCTGGAAGAGTCTCCGTTTGTTCCATATGACTTTATGAACAGCAGTAATTCACCAGCCAGTCCCCCTGGATCCATTGGGGATGGCTGGCCCCGTGCCAAATCGCCTAACGGCTCTAGCAGTGTTAACTGGCCTCCAGGTACGTGTCCTCACGGCGGGCTCTGCTGCTTCCCTGGGCACTGCAGGTGAGGGGCAGGGGAACGGCCCTTGGGAAAGCACTGAGGGGGTGCTTTGAGCAGAGCCACAATGAGCAGTGGTTTCATTGTGCAAAGAGAAGTAGATCTCCCTGCTTCGAGATTGTACCCTGGGGAGATGGGACCAGAAAAACTGAAGCGAAGACTAGATCAAGTAAATGAAACGCTTAAATGTTTGGGCTTTTCAGTCATTAGGAGATGTGTTGTTTAGACAGATGTTTCCTGTTGTAAAACAGCAAGTCAAAATAAGCTTCTCTCCTGTGTGTCCATTCCTAGAGTTTCGGCCTGGTGAGCCATGGAAAGGTTATCCAAACATCGACCCTGAAACTGACCCTTACGTCACTCCTGGCAGTGTCATAAACAATCTGTCAATTAATACTGTGCGGGAAGTTGACCACCTCAGGGACAGGAACAGTGGTAGGTTCAATGCTGCGCTCTCCATCCTGTACTCATCCTCCTTCGGGCGCAGAGAGGGACTGTTTACTTGGAGATGGGTTTGTGCTTGCTCATCTCCTTGTTTATCTGCCGTGTTGTGGATTTTGGGGCTGAAAAGCTCATCTTTGGCTCAAGCCCTGCTACTTGATGCAATGCAGCAGATACTCTAGGAATGTGGGCAGTGAGTGGACGCTGCTGATGTGTAATCGTTAATTAATGTGTAATTCTGATGTAATGTTGCACAGAGAGGCTGTGGGGTTGAAAGTAGGCGAGCAAAACTTGGCAGTCCAGCCACTGCAGTAACGACGAGCTCTGCTTGCAGAGTGCTGCTGAGCGTGCTTGTCACCACAGCCTTTGGGTGCAGGATGGGGACTGAGAACAGTGGAGGAGGTTCCT